>NC_082647.1:14101737-14418964 GCF_028023285.1 Balaenoptera ricei | reverse complement strand
TCTGAAGCCCAGCTTCAGTCCCAGTGCTGTTTTGCTTTCTAACTGGTTTAATTATCTTTTGAACTTTCCTCAGTGTGGCTTATCTTGCCTTGAAACCAGCCACATGCAAACCCAGGAGCAAGCGGTACCCCCTCTCCCACCCCACTCGGTTCATCCACCTCAGTTTCTGCTCAGAGATGAGACGCACTTAGCACAGTGCCTGACACGTAGCGGGTGCTCAGTAGATGTCAGCCACTATCATTAACTATCATTTATATAACCTAAACGCAGAGGAAAATAAGTCTTCAGTGCTTCAGGTATATTTAAAATTTCTCATTAATATGCTTATTAATATTAATTTCTCATCGACAGCTGTGCTCTGATTGTGATTCTCAAAGTGTGTCCAACCTGAGGCCTCCAGGTGGTCTCGCAGCATCATTGTTTCTATTGCACACTTCGCTGCACTTCTGTTTCTGTCTTTATTGGGTCTTTTTAATTTCCGTAGTCTTGATTTCCAGCTCAGTGCCTGATATACAGTACGACCTCGATAAATGTCTGATGAATAGATGAGTGAATTGCATACATTAATGTTGCTCTGGTCACGGAAAGGGGCATGTGTCCTGACTGATAAGTTGGCTGTAACTGGGTGTTTCTAATCAGCGTAGATCAGAGTCACGGCCAATAACACCATACCATTCAGCAAGGCAGTTGTGCATTTGCAATCTGTTCTGGGGCCATGCTAATAACCTGGGTCAAAGACACAGAGATAAGACAGATGCATGAAGCAGAGACAGTGAATAGGAAGTGAGGGCCGACTTCTATTTGTTCTTGCAAAAATATTTATTGATTTCTTCATGTGTGCCAGGCATGGCGTGAGGCCCTGGTACAAGGTCAGAAAACAGGAGGTCTGGATCAGATGCCCAAGGCTGGGGAGACGTGGAGGTTCTGGGTGAGCTCAGTGTCTGTTGAGGATAACGCCGAAGAGAAGGAGGAAGCAGGAGGGAGCAGCCATGGCCGTGGCCATGGCTCTGGTGCTCCTGGGTCTATCCCTTGATCAGTTCAAGGTCACCATCCTTGGGCTCTCAACCCTCGTCTTCCAGGCAAGACTCCAGGTAGCCCCTGAGCAACAGACATCAGCTTGAATGCGGCAGGGCCTCCCTCCAGCTTCATTTTCTCGACAGGGTGCATGTGGGAGACAGAGGGGCGCTCCGGGAGAGCTGGGGGTGGAGAGACCCTCACAGCCATGTGGTCCCCGAGGAGATCTCGTGGAGGGTGCTGTCCTGAACGTTTAAACTCCTTAGTCTTTCCTTTAAGAGTTCCCCCTGCCATTGGACCAGGCAAGCGTGCAATGAGAGCCTTGACTCTTGGAAGATAACATGAGGAGGACCACTTCTTGCCTGCTCAACCAGCCTAGGAGTTCTTTCAAGGCAGGACTGAGGTCCTGTATCTCATTGCAGTTCTGGAAACTTCTGTCCATGACTCAGATGTTCTTCTAGCATCTGGTTTAATGCGGGTAAAGTGAAGAAGTACACATTCATCAGCCCAGCACCCGGGACGTAGGGTTTGGTCCCTGACTCTTTCAGCAGCTTCATCCACCAGGCTCTGACCCCAGCCTGTGGGCCTGGCAGTTCTGTGAACAGTCACGTTGCTGCAGGTGTCTGTGCCTCTGCCCTCGCTGGTCTCCATGCTTGGAATCCCCTTCCTCCTCTCTTTCCTTCAAGGAGCTCAGGGGCACCTCCTCAGGGAAGCTTCTCCTGTTTGCCCAAGACACTGAGAAGTCCCACTCACTGTTGATTTCCTCATCACTCTCATCTCCACCACCCCCCCCTTGCATGCAGTTGGTGCCTAATAAATGTTGGCTCGAATCTCCCCTGGCATTTTTCTTTCTTTTTTTTTTTTGGCCGCACCATGCAGCTTGCGGGATCTTAGTTCCCCGACCAGGGATTGAACTCGGGCCAATCCTGGGCAGTGAACCACTGGACTGCCAGGGAATTCCCATCCGCTGATATTTTCTTGCTGGTTCTTCTCTTAGGCGTCACAGCTCAATACAAATCTAATTCTTCTGCCCACGTGCATCACCCTTTTCCTGAAAGCCTATTGTGTCTTCAGTTTGGACCAACTTGGTGTCCACATTTCTAATTGTTACAAGTACACTGTTTTTGAATCTCCACTCACCTTGTACAGCAAGACCATGGCATGTACTTAATAAACACTTCTTAATTGTTAAGTGTTGTGTGAATTTAGAAAGAAGACAAAAGAGTCAATTTCATCTAAAAAGAGACTAATATAACATAGGCATAGTATATTTTGATAGTTTTCCCCAAACTGCATTTGACACAATTTTTTGATGACAGTCACTTAAATTGACAGTTATGAGGCTGAGCCGTGTGCACTGGGGTCTGAGGAGATCAGGGCTGTTCCACTGGGGCTGGAGATGAGCTGGAATGTAGAATACATTAGCTAGAAGTGCATGAAGCACATGCGAAGGTGATCTAAACCCGTGATAAAACATTTTTAAAACTCATTTTTTCTGTATAAAATTGTTGGAAATGCTGACTTCCGGAAGAGATTTGATGTACAAGAAATAAGTTGTGTGAGTTGAATAGTGGTAGAGGCAATCTTAAGTATAGTGTATTTAAACTTTCAAGCATACCTACAAACTGGCAGCTTTTGGTAAGATGAGGGTTTCTTTATTAAGAAAGAGTGTAAGGACTCCCTATATAATTATGTACAAATTCATCTGCCCCATCCATACAGACAGAAAGTAGATTAGTGGTTGTCAGGGGCTGGAGGAGGGGAGAAGGGAGAGCCTGCTGATAGGTATGGAGTTTCTTTTCGGGCTGATGAAAATGTTCTGAAAGTAGACGATGTTGATGGTTGCACAACACTGTGAATGTACTAAAACCACTGAATCACATACTTTAATAAAAGGATGAATTTTATGACATGTGAATTATATTGCAATAAAAAAATTCATGTACCCAGAAAAAAAAAAAAAAGAAAGAGAGAAAGAATATAAAGAAATAGCCCCGATATTAATAGTGGTTTTCTTCCAATGGTGGGATTATGGGTGGTATTTTTTCTTCCTTTAGTCTTTCTGTATCTTCCATATTCTTTTTGTAAATGAATATCAATTATTGAGCAAAAAAAGAGACATTTTACTAAAAAAGAGCAGGGAATTGCTCCTCTCTAGTGCTGAAGAGGAAAGCAGTTTTATGCTTTGGGCATGGAGGTCTTGAGACTGTAAGCTAACTATTTCTACATCAGAGTGGAATGTACAAGGGAGTTTGGAGTAATCAGGGAGCTTCTTGGCTGATGAAGCAGTGAGAAAAGTAAACCGTCGTTGTTGCATTAAGTAACTAAACAGTCAAAGCAGTTAAATATATAAATATGGTGGAAATTGAGAAGAGTTGTCTTGGGAAGGTGGAAGGGCTTTCAACGCCAAGCTGCATTTAAATCTCAGGAGCCCAAGACCCAGAGGTATAAATCAAATGGACATTAAAATAGGAATCAGGGTAAGTTAGTGTTCTGATCTAGTCTCATTCTAAGACCAGGTTAAATTAAATTGTGAATGGTGATTATTAAGACTTAAGACTACCAGAGCCTCCCATCAAGCCTCTTAGATAGCCTCAACCACCAGAGGACAGACAGCAGAAGCAAGAAAAACTACAATCCTGCAGCCTGTGGACCAAAAACCACAGTTACAGAAAGATAGAGAAGATGAAAAGGCAGAGGGCTATATATCAGATGAAGGAACAAGAAAAAACCCCAGAAAAACAACTAAATGAAGTGGAGATAGGCAACCTTCCAGAAAAAGAATTCAGAATAATGATAGTGAAGATGATCCAGGACCTCGGAATAAGAATGGAGGCAAAGATTGAGAAGATGCAAGAAATGATTAACAAAGACCTAGAAGAATTAAAGAACAAACAAACAGAGATGACCAATACAATAACTAAAATGAAAACTACACTAGAAGGAATCAATAGCAGACTAACTGAGGCAGAAGAACGGATAAGTGACCTGGAAGACAGAATGGTGGAATTCACTGCTGCGGAACAGACTAAAGAAAAAAGAATGAGAAGAAATGAAGAGAGCCTAAGAGACCTCTGGGACAACATTAAATGCAACAACGTTCGCATTATAGGAGTCCCAGAAGGAGAAGAGAGAGAGAAAGGACCAGAGAAAATATTTGAAGAGATTATAGTCGAAAACTTCCCTAACATGGCAAAGGAAATAGCCACCCAAGTCCAGGAAGCGCAGAGAGTCCCATACAGAATAAACCCAAGGAGAAACATGCCGAGACACATAGTAATCAAAGTGGCAAAAATTAAAGACAAAGAAAAATTATTGAAAGCAGCAAGGGAAAAACGACAAATAACATACAAGGGAACTCCCATAAGGTTAACAGCTGATTTCTCAGCAGAAACTCTACAAGCCAGAAGGGAGTGGCATGATATACTTAAAGTGATGAAAGGGAAGAACCTACAACCAAGATTACTCTACCCGGCAAGGATCTCATTTAGATTTGATGGAGAAATCAAAAGCTTTACAGACAAGCAAAAGCTAAGAGAATTCAGCACCACCAAACCAGCTCTACAACAAATGCTAAAGGAACTTCTCTAGGTGGGAAACACAAGAGAAGAAAAGGACCTACAAAGACTTAAGACTACAATGAAAAAGTCCATCCCTGTACTTGGAAGTTTCTTTCTCAGAGAGCTTGCTTTACATGTGGAAAAACTGGATTCTAATTCTAGACCTACATCTAATCACAGACCATATTTAAAAGAAACCACTGCTCTCTGGGATGCAAGATGGTTCAACATATACAAATCAATAAACACGATACACCACATTAACAGAATGAAGGATAAAAAAATCCTATAATTATCTCAATACATGCAGAAAAAGCATTTGACAAAATTCAACTTCCTTTCATGATAAACACTCTCAACAAACTAGGTATAGAAGGAATGTACCTCAACATGAAAAAGGCCATAGTATATGACAAACTCACAGCTAACACCATAATCAACAGTGAGAAGATGAAAGTTTCCTCTCTAAGATCAGTAACAAGCCAAGAATGCTCACTCTTGTCGCTTTTATTCAGCATAATGCCAGAAGTCCTAGCCAGAGCAATTAGACAAGAAAAGGAAATAATAGGCATCCAAATGGGAAAGGAAGAAGTAAAACTACCTCTGTTTGCAGAGCATATGATCTTATATATGCAAAATCCTAAAGACTCACAAAAATCTGTTAGAACTGATTAATGAATTCATTAAAGTTGCAGGATACAAAGTCAACATAAAAAAATCAGTTGTATTCCTACGTACTAACAACAAACTATCTGAAAAAGAAATCAATCCCATTTACAATAGCATCAAAGAGAATAAACTACTTAAGGATAAATTTAACTAAGGAGATAAAAGATCTACGCACTGAAAATTATATGACACTGATGAAAAAAACAGAAAAGGTTGCAAAATACATGGAAAGATATCCCGTGTTTATGCATGGGAAGAATTAATATTGTTAAAATGTTCACACTACCCAAAGTGATCTACAGAGTCAATGCAATCCCTATCAAAATTCCAATGGCATTTTCCACAGAAATAGAAAAAAATCCTAAAATTTGTATGGATCCACAAAAGACTCTGAATAGTCAAAGCAATCTTGAGAAAGAAGAACAAATTTGGAGGCATCACAATTCCTTTTTTTTTTTTTTTTTTTGGGCCGCGTAGCTTGTGGGATATTAGTTCCTGACCAGGGATCAAACCTGTGCCCCCCTGCAGTGGAAGCACAGAGTCCTAACCACTGGACAGCCAGGAAATTCCCCATCACAATTCCTGATTTCAAACTATATTACAAAGCTATAGTAGTCAAAACAGTACGGTTCTGGAATAAAAACAGACACATGGATCAATGGAACAGAATAAAACATCCAGACACAAATGGTCAATTAATTTTTGACAAAGGGTTCAAAATACACAATGGGGAAAGGATAGTCTCTTCAATAAATGATGTTGGGAAAACTAGATAATCATATGCAAAATAATGAAATTGGACCCTTATCTTATACCATAAACAAACAAACAGACTCAAATTGGATTAACAACTTAAATATAAGACCTGAAACTGTAAAACTCCTAGAAGAAAACATAGAGAAAAAGCCCCACAACATTGGTCTTGGCAATGAGGTTTTGGATTCGACACTAAAAGCACAGGCAACAAAAGCACAAATAAGTCAGTGGGACTGCATCAAACTAAAATTTTCTGCACAGCAAAGGAAACACTGAACAAAATGAAAGGCCACCCAGTACCTTCTAGATTTACTCCATGACTGCTTCATCTGTTGATGGTCTTGCTTGGGCTGGTCTGTGCTGAATGCAGCTGCTGCTGCTGCTGGTGGTGAAAAAGAAGTCAGATAAGACCCAATGGGTCCACTAGTGACCGCTCCCTCTCCTGCCTGGGCCCCCTACTCTTCCTCAGTGGCAGTTCCTATGGTGCTGATTGTCCCAGGAGCCTGGAAATACTCTCCAGAAGTGGCTTTTGGGGGCCTTTTAGCTTCGTGCATGATTCTTGCTTCTCGCCTTCCAGCCCCAATCCTTCAGCCTTTCTGGGTCTCCAGCCAGTCACAGGTGGCTTTGGAAAGCAGAAAGGTCTTGGTCTAGGTCTTGAAATGCAGGGAAGGATTAGCAGAGAAGAGGAGGGTGGACATTTTAGGTGGGCAAGTATCACAGGTGAAGGCAACATGGGGGTTTGTAACATTTGGTGGAACAGACCATTCAGAGTGTGACTAATAGATGCATTTTAGAAATACATTTTAAAGGCTGTGGATAATTTCCACTGTCCCAGAGCATGTAGAGAAGGATGAATGCTATTTGCCTTTTTTATTTTTTGTGCTTTTGTCTAGGATATGATGGGTACTTCAGTTTAATAATTCAGTGATGAGCTTGGAGATAAAATTGAGCCCGCTTATGAAAACTAGGTCTGTGTTTCCTTGAGGACCATTTTCACAGAATATTATTTTTTGTTTTCTCTCTTTTAAATAGCTATACACAATAGCCCCAGCCTTCTCACTTTATTGATTTTCCAGAACGAGAGTACGAGTTGTGATTATAAAGTAAGGTGACTGATTATTTTAGCATACACATCAGAACTTATACAGCCAAATGAATTTTATGACCTTCAAAGGCAGTTTCCTGATAGGCTATACCCTTACTGCAGATATGCCATATCAGAAAACACATTCTTAGCACTTTTCTTTGGGAACGGTCCTTAGTGTGTGAATGCGGTTTTTTGACCGCCCTCAAGGCAACAAATCATCGTCTTTGTTGAGAACGGATTGATTTTTTAAAAACAGCCCAAATTTTGGCAGCTAGGTGATTAAACAGGGTAATATTATTTTTAATCCAAAACAAAATATGATTATAAAACAATAAGACTTGTTGTTCTTTATTGAGAAGTTTATGAGGCATTTCTGGAAGCCGGGGGATTCTGTCAGGCCACACTCATTGGGCCTATGAGTTGCTCTTAGTTTAGTTTAGCTTTGTTTTAAAGAAAACAACAGCAATAATCTTAACCCTTATGGTTATACCTCTTCCTATCTTGTAAGGAATTCAGGCTTTTGGAATTGGTAGCATCGACTCTTTGGTCAGAGATGAAAGAAGAATCTCATTCATTCTATAAACAAAGCAGACCATCGGATTTACGTTGGTGCCTTACAGAGCTGCTTGAGTCAATGCTTGGTGCTACTCTCCTGGGAGGACAGTGGTTCTTCCAGAAATAAAGTCACTGAATGGACCCTCCCCTCCACCCCTGAATACCATGATAACAACCTACCAAATAGACTGTCATCTGCCACTGAGGGCAAGGGCCTTATCTTTGGGAACCTGAACAGCATGGCAAGGACTTGTTTCTGTTTGTAAAAATGACGTACGTCTCAACAAGGGGGTGGGACTTTGGGGAGAGCAGGGACAGGGGGCAGGTCTCACGCTGCTGTGGATTGGAGCTTCAAATATTAAGCGCCACTTTGTCCCTGGTTTGCCAGAAATCTGTGATGCTGCACAATGTCCTGGGGGTGGGGGAGGGGAGGAGGATCAGCTGAGTGGGGAGACCCCCGGACCCCCGCTGTCTCAGGTGTCTTTGGGCCCCCAGGCAGAGCCTGGCACTGGGCTACCCTGCGGGGCCATCCTAAACCTCTGGGTGGCCTTGTGAAGGTGTGTTTCTTAGGTTTCGCCTCAGCAGATGGAAATTCCTGAACATGGTCCCAGAAACAGATGGCTTTTTTTGCCCAAAGTTTTCTGGGAAAATGGTGTCAGAGAATGACAGCAAGGCCAACCTCTACCAAAAGTGGCTTCAACCAAAACCCCATTTCCCAAGCCCTGCCCAGAACACCCCGGAGAGAGCCAGCTCCGGGCACCAAACCCAGCAGCTGCCTCTGCCCTCTGAGCTGGAAGGTGCCCTGAAATCCTCCCCGAGCCTCCTTCCTCCGTCCCTTCTCTCCACACTCTACCTGCACATCACGGTCCCTGCTGCCCGAACGCCCTCCCCTCTCTGTTTAAATGAAATCCCACCCACCCCTCAAAACCTTGTCCAAACGTTGCTCTTCCTGAACGTCTCCTTAGCCAGGCCAGCCCTCAAGAGCCTGGCCTCCTTTGAACTCCAACAGTGCCTGCTGTCTCTTGGCACTCACTGTATTAGTCTATTGTTCATGCCTGTGTCCTATTTCCTAGCCTGATGATAAGGCCCTGAGGGCAGGGGCTGAATCTTAAGCCAGTGAGTGCCTTGTGCAAAGTAGCTGCTCAGTAAACGTTAATGATCACAATCATGGCGCTGCTGCCAAACGACTGCCGTCACGTGCGCGTGCAAGCCAGTCTCCCTCTGACTGGCACACTAGTGCCACCACGTTCTCAACATCTGGCAGAATGCTTTGCATGCGGGTCATTGAAAGAGTAAATAAATTCCTTCTTAGTTCATACCCTCATTGAATGCTGAAGGCTTTCTAGGCTATGTGCTGGTTCTACCTCACTGATGGGCTATGGATCACATGCCCATGAACTCAGATACATAAAGTAACTGTCACGTTAGAAATCAAAGAGCAAGGCTCTGATGCAAAAGGAAGGGATGGGATAGAAAGCAGGACACAGCCATTTAGAAGATGAGGTATGTGGGGAGCACAGAACACTTGGTGTGTCGGCGGGGTGTCCTGACCACAGTGTAGGGAAGGGGAGACATCCAGCCCCCAGCAGACACATCAAAGGACAAATACTTCCTTCTTCACTGTTTTATTAACCGCTAATCCCCACAGTTCAAAGCACCGCTATCTAAACTCTTCACCAACATCTACTGTTTATATTATTTACCCATAGGTCCTGTGTTCTATTGTCCAAACAATGATGTATATTTAAGTAATGAATGATTTATTTTCCCATTTTAATTATTCAAAGACAAGCCAATGGAAGCTCTGCCAATGAGAACAGTGATCAATGAGAGAGCCAGCATTAGTGTACCAAGTTATAATTCTACTGCGAAGCAAAGAAACTTGACATTTTAGTTAACCTGCACAATCTTATTGTCAATAAAGGCACAATTTACATTTAGGCTCTTTGCAATGTTGAAAATATCTCACGTACCCCCTTCCTATCTTCGCCAATCAATAGGCATCCAGGAAGCCCAGGCTGTAAGCATTGTAAAGCTTAGTCAGTTATACATTTAATGGTTTCAACCCTGTCTGTACACAGAGAGTGACCAAAATTGGTAACATCGTCTCATGATATAAGGGAGGATAGAAGGAGATAATTGGGAAGTTCTTAGGAGAAATATGGCACTGTGGAAATCAGCAAGACCTTTCCAGTTGAGGGCAGATACACTTTTTCCACTGGAGGACCTTGGGCAAGTCACTCCATCCTTGCCAGTTTCCTCACTGATAAGAGAGGGCTGACAGTCCCTGGCTCTCAGCGTACGGCATCTTTTCCACCCGGCCCCCCAGGCCAGCTCTCCCTCACCCCTCACAGTTAACCCAGTCTTGTTTCCTAAGTGGTGCCTGAATCCTTCTTTCCCCTCTTTCTGCTCTTCTACTCCTGTAGTTCGGGATTTCAAGAGCATCCCTTGGCTGGAAATAGACACCCAACTGGTTTCCCTACCTCGTGTCTTGTGCCCCTCAAATTTGTCCTCCAACTCTGCAGCCGGAAGAACACACCAGAATCTCATTGCTGCTTCAGAAAACCCTCCCGTGGCCCTCCCCGCCTGGGGAACTGGTCTCCCTGGCTGGCGCGGGAGGCCCTCTCTGACCTGGTCCCATCCACTTCCGCCTGGTCACCTCCTCACCCGGCATCTGGCTCTCCAGCGCTCACAGTTCCTTCCCCACGCCATGCTGTTCGCCCTCAATTTCCTTCCCTCTCCTGGGGTGCTCCTCGCCCCTTCATTCCGGTGAGAGCCACGCATCTCCTGTGGTCTTGGCCCTACCACACCCGGTACCGTCTCTCTCTCCCCCGTACCACTTCCCTGGCTCCCCCATTAGAAGGTGAGCAGGACTGGGTCTTACTCAGCTTTCCCCTAAGTGCCTAGCACTGTGCCTGTACATTTCTTCTGGGTAATAGGCATTCGATTATTTGTTGACCAAAGCTGAATTAAGGGGGACAGTGTATAGGATTTCGTGTGGCACACGCTTGGCATATGAAGACACAAATTCATGTTAGCTGTTCTTCGCTGCTATGAATATCCTCATAGAGAATTTCCATTTATTTCTGATGCATATCACTACAGCCAGCTGCCACCCCTACATGTTATAAAACAAAATTTCACTGAATGGAACTCTGGATCTCAATAAAAGATTTCATCTTTAGAATTCAGGCAAGGCTGGGCTGTGGGTTGAAGTTCATCTCTGCACGGTTTATGAGGGAAGGCTTGCTAAACAAAATCTCAGTGCAAAGGTGACTGTGGAACCCATTGAAGAAAATAAACTATTCCCAAGCACGTTAGCCGACGTTCATTCATCAACACGGCCTTTAAAAAACACACTAAAACCACTTCACTCTTGGCTGCCTTTCCCCACGTGGTTAATGGTCCAGCGCTTGGGCTTTGGAACCTGATTGCCTGGGTTCAAGTCCTGGCTAGCTTCGTGAACTTAAGGAAGTTTGTAAGGTCGCTGTGCCTCAGTTCCCCCAGTTTTAAGTAGTGATAATAACAGTACTCACCTCACAGCGTGCTGGAAGGATTAAATGAACGGACACAGAGCAGTGCTGGGCACAGTTAATGCTCAGTAAGTGTTAGCTATCGTCACCCCATTATTAACTGCAGGCTTGTACTCCACAATAATCGCATAGGTGCTAGGTAAGTAGATCGTGGTTTTTATTTTATTGTTTTAAAATACCATTTGGAATTCTCACATGATCTCCAGGACTGCATTGAAGGGAACAGTGAAGAGAGCCATATGTCAAACACGTGGCCTCATTTTGAATGATCTTGGGCTTATACCATTAGGTAGCTTTTGGTCTTGAACAAGTAAGATGGGGTTTAAAAAATACCTATTGGATTTAGCAACTAAGAAGTTTTAGGTGATGTTGGAGGTGGTAAGAATAGACGCCAGAATGCAGCAGGTTTAGAAGTGACTGGGAAAGAAGAGTATCCTTTGTTTCACTGGTTCACACTTGCCTTGCCCTTGGGTTTGAGAACTTGAAGTGTAAATGATACATAGCAAATCAGTAAATAAACCCTGGTAAGTTCTCACTCTATTCTCTCTCACAGACCAGACCTCTGGTTTCCTGCACACTCTTGTCCAAGCCCCTGCCTTCATTATCCCTTTATTATGCCACTGTAAACGTTTCTTGGCAGGTTCAGTTCTCTCCCATCTTAAAACATACAAGTGAGCCAGCCAACCAACAGCCACCTCTTCTTTGACTATGTGTTCCACCTCTGTCACCACTCCATCTCATCCTTCCCTTCCCAGTCAAGACCCCACGCTTGCTCGCTTTCTCACTTCCCATTTACCCTCAGCCCTACAATGGGGCTTCTGCTCCATTGCCCACCGAAACGACTCTCTCCAAGGCCACCAGTAAGTCCCTGGTTCCTAAACAGAATTCACATTTCCCAATCCTTCTCTTTCTTTAGTGCTTTGCAGTATTTGACTCTGATATGCTTAGTCTCTTACTGTTGGGTTTACGGCAGGACCCTCAGTTGTGTAGTGGTAGAGAAAAGGCTGAGCACCTCGAATATAGTCCAATGGCCTCATTTTACAGATAAGGAAATGAAGGTCTAGAGAAGAGAATTGCCCTGTATCAGTCAGCTATTGCTGAAATAACACTGTGTAATAAACCACCCCAAACTCACTGGCAAACGACAACATTTATTTTTCTCATGGTCTGTGTGTTGGCTGGGGTAGTTCTGTTCCAGGCTTGGGTGGGGTTCAGATCTGCTCCACATGGGTTTTTGACGGGGTGCAGGCTGAAGAGGATACTTCAGGAAAGTTCTGCTCATGATAGATCACAGGGATGCAAGAAATGCAACAGGAAATAAGTGATGTCTCTTGAGGGCTCAGCCTTAAAGTGGCTTGATGTCACTTTTGCCCATATTCCTTTGGTTAAAGCAAGTCGCATGCCCAAGCCTAACATTAATGAGTTGGGGAAGAAGACTCCACTGTAGTGGGAGGTACTTCAAAGTCATAGAACAAAGGCTGATGATGTAGAATTTTGATAAAGGGAGGGCATGAAGAGTTGGGAGGAATGATTCAATCTACCACATACTTGAAGATCGTACTTGTGGGTTGTGATCTCTGACAAAAGAGAAAGAGGCTATGAGTGACTAGACAAAACAAAAGAGGAAACAAAGATAAAAACAAAGAGCAAACAAAACAAAACAAACAAAACAAAAACATAAAGCTAATGGAAGTTTGGATTTTTATCATAAATGACAACAAGGATCTCTGAAAAAAGAACAGACATTGATGGGAAGTTTGCCAGCTGAGACACCAAGATGGTGAGTCACAGTGGGTCTTGGCTGTGAAGTGAGGAACTAGCACCAAGAGGGCTAAAGCAGGGTTGTGAGCTCAGTGTAGGGGCTCAGCTTGGACCTGGGCTGAGCCTGGGGATGAACCCAAGAATATCTAGCTGAATAAGCGGTAGAGATCAGGAACTGACCAATGATGGAGCTACAACATACCCTGAGAAGAGTAAATATTGATTCAGGGATGGGGTAGGGAAGAGAGCAGCTGCCACATAAAGGACCCAATTCTAGTCTGGAAAAGCAGGATTGAGGGAAAACATTTCTGAAGTCCAGAAAGACCAGAGGAAGTCTGAAAGCAGAGAGCCTAGTGTGTTCACCATACCCTGAAATACAACAAGCAGGGGATACCCTTATAGACTGTGAGCTGTATCATTTGAGACAAATTCATTGTTCTATACTTGGCAATACATTTATGTATGCTGTTATACCAAGACATGGCTATGGCTGAAAACATAAATTGCTCCAGAATTACTATAAATATTCGCATGGGCGCTGGGGCCCTACTGAGTTATTAAAGAAAAAATATGTTTTAGGATTGTTGCTTGCCCTTCCAGAAACTACCCCTTGGTGCTGGCTAGTGGCTGAAAGGAGAAAGAGTGAGTCCCAGCATCACAAGGCCTGTTAGACACAGTGAACTGAACTTGAGCTCTGAAAGATAAAAAGAGATTTTTATCTCACTTCCATGCCCCTCCCTGTCATACGCTTTTGTACATTCTCCTCTAGGAAGTTGCTGGTGAATGTCAGCAGTGACATGCTCTTGCAATCCAAAATCAGCCATAAGCTTTCATTTCCTTTTTTGCTATAAGAAGGATATGCTGACTGAAACAACTAAAATATAGATTAGTTAGCATACTAATAATAAATACCAAAAAATACACACCCCAATATACAAAAATCCCCACAAACAAACAAACAAACCCAAAGCCCAACATTCAAAGTGAGCCAAGGAAAAATGTATTTGAATTAGCATTTTCTTTCATTAGAGTCAGTTTCTTTCCATGTTGCCTCCTCTGACCACAGGGCAGACAGGAAGACCTGTCCCCATCCACATACCCAAGTGTTGGCCTTTCCCATGGCTGGTGACAGCTCTGATGGTCTTTGTACTGGGTTAAGTAGTGTCCTCCCACCCCCAAATTCATGGTCACTTGGTACCTCCGAATGTGGCCTTAATTGGAAATAGTGTGTTTTTAGGGGCAACCAAGTTAAGTTCATGCTGAATTAGAGTGGGTCCTAATCCAGGACTGATGTCCTTATAAGAGGGAATTTGGACACAGAGACACACAGAGTGAAGATGTTGTGAAGACACAGACACACAAGGAGAACAACATGTGAGGATGGAGGCCGAGATTGGAATGATGTATCTGCACAGGAACTCCAAGGATTGCTGGCAAACGCCAGAAGCTAGGAAGAGCAAGGGAGGGTCTTCCCTTGGAGCCTCAGAGTGACCTTGGCCTGGTCGACATCTTGATATCAGACTTCCGGCCTCCAGAATTGTGAGAGAGTAAATTTCTGTTGTTGTAAGCCCCCAGTTTGTGGTACTGTTACAGCAGTCCTAGAAGATGACTGCAGTCTCCTTCCCCTCATCAGCCTTGCTGAGCCAGAACAGACCAGTCGGAGGCCTGGCTAGAGGCTCAGGCTGTTCAGTCAGAGAGACCAGGCCTGGGCTGCGGGCTGGCCACTGACCAGTGTGTCAGACACTGGGGCTGATCTCTATATCTCAGTTTCCCCATCTGTATAATGGACATAACAAGGATGTTGGTGGAGATTAAAGGCCACCATGTTTATAAAGTGTTTGGTACAATGCCTGGCCCATAGCACATGCTTAATAAATGTTAGCTGCTATTATCAGCCATATGGTTTCCACCTCAGTTTGAAGTTTCCCTGATTTTACTTTTCCAGTAAAAGTCAAGTAGATATCTATTCCCTTGGGGATGTACCATGGCATCTGGCACAGAGTAGGCACTAAAAACAACTTTATGGAATGAAGAATGGAACAACTACATCTCTTCATAGGAGGAAACAGCTTATAGACTTCATAAGTTTTAGTAACCATCTGGAAAAACCCAAGGTGGAACTTTGGAAGAAGGATGTACTTTAATCAACTTTGTTCATGCTGGGGCATAGGTGATGTGGTAGCCAGCCTCCAAGATGGTCCCTAATGATCCTTGTCCCCTAGTATTCACACCTTTGCTTAGTCCCCTCCTGCACTGTTCCAGAGTCAGTCAGGTGACCAACAGAATACAGCAGAGGTGATGGTATATCACTTTTTTTTAAAATTAATTAATTAATTTATTTATTTATTTTTAGCTGTGTTGGGTCTTCGTTTCTGTACGAGGGCTTTCTCTAGTTGTGGCGAGCGGGGGCCACTCTTCATCGCGGTGCGCAGGCCTCTCACTATCGCGGCCTCTCTTTGTTGCGGAGCACAGGCTCCAGACGCGCAGGCTCAGTAGTTGTGGCTCACGGGCCTAGTTGCTCCACGGCATGTGGGATCCTCCCAGACCAGGGCTCGAACCCGTGTGCCCTGCATTGGCAGGCAGACTCTCAACCGCTGCACCACCAGGGAAGGCCTGGTATATCACTTTTAAGATTAGGTTATGAAAGTCTGAGGCTTCCATCTTGGGCCCTCTCTCCGCCTTGGGTTGCTTGTTTAGGGGGAAGCCAGCTGCCATGTTGAGCAGCCCTACGGAGGGCCCACATGGTGAAGCCTGCCAACAGCTACATAAGTGGGCATGAATGTGATTCTCTAAGCCCAGGAAAGCTTTAGATCACTGCAGCCTCAGTTGACAGCTTGACAGTATCCTCATGAGAAACCCTAACCCCCAAACCTCCCAGGAAACACCCTCCCAGATTCCTGACCCTTGAAAACCATGTGAGATGACAAATGTTTGCTGTTTAAAGCCACTTAGGCATTGGGGGTAATTTGTTACACAGCACTAGATAACCAATACAGGCGATGAGATAGGAATGGCCAGGATGAGCCAGGACTGGGACCAGGGACTGTAACGGGAGACATTATAAAACACAGGAGGCAGGCAAGAGGCCAAACATAGATGGGTCAGACATGCAGATGGTCAGGCAGGTTCTGTGGGTCTGCACATCTGGTCCAGAGCCCAGGGGGGTGAGAGCCACAACCAACCACATCACTGAGCAAAAGGCACTGAGATCTTGGTGACCTTAGACTGGAGTATCACCTTTTGACCTTGTTTTACACAATTTCCAGTTGGACCTTCAGTTGATCGCTGTAGCTATGAGGTCATCAAAGGCCAACGAGTGAATTTGCCAAGAATTAGGTCAACACAAAGGTATGGGGATTACAGTAACAAACAAAATGTGATGGGACTATAATTTTTGAAACACTCACAATATTCTTTTGTTATTTTGATTGCCTAAGTTCTTTAAGTCATCCGCCAAGCTGGGAGGCAAAATGGGATATCCTAGGCCTGTTCCAGGCTATTGGGCAGGTCACAGTGCAATAGAAAGTTGGAAATATTGGCTGGGTTTATGAAGATGTACGTCAAATCCAACTGGCAAATATTTTCTGAATGCTTACTAGGCTAGTTATAAAAGAACTTAGAGTCATTCGGTGCACCTAGTACAAGTACCTAATGCTCCTTATCCTACCCGTGACTACTCAGGGATATTGAAACTCAACAGGGGAAAAAACAGTTCCTTTATTCTTTGCACAGGCCAGGTCTCCCCTTTAAATTGACCTGTCCTTGTTTCAAGTCTTGGGACCCTGCTGACTCAGTGGCAAATCTGATCAGTTATTTGATCCCAAGGGATAATAGAGTCCCGTGAATGGCATCTGTCTTTTCACAGGGGCATCAGAGTCCTTACTCCACAGAAGTGAGCAAAGCTTCCCACACCCCCTGTCTTGTAGCCTGGTCGAGTTCTAGGCAATTTGCTGCTCTGCAAATGTAAAACGAGAGACACAGAGGCTACTAGCTAAGGGCACAGACTCAGAGCCAGACAGCCTGGGTTTGAATGTCAGCTCCTCTACTTACTAGCTGTGCAGCCTTGGGCGAATACCTTAATCTCTCTGAGCCTCAGTTTTCCCATCTGCAAAACGAAGATGATCATAATAGCACCTCCCACACAGAGTGTGGAGAGGAATAAATGAGTTAATGTGTGAAGCACTTAGAACAGCTCCTGGCCCCTGGGAAATAGTCTGTAACTGTTCGCTATTATTATGCAGGATATAGAGGCAAAAGTAGCCCCCTCTGCCCTCTCTGGGCTCAAATGTAATTGTCTTTTGGGGTTCACTCAAGGCAGATGTCTCTCTTTCACAACATCTAAAGGGTTCTTTAAGGACTTCATAAAAACAAAAGGATTAACTACAGATGACTAAGCCCACATGATGGACACAGAACCAGGTACAGTAAATAATGAGCTTAGGCAGGATTATATTCCTACAAACAATACACCAAGTTCTCCTGTTCTTTGTCTGCAATCCCCCTACCATGAGGGAGCCGGTGGCCAAGGAGAATGTCTCTGTGTGTCCAGGATAATCTTGGGTGGGCTCCTGGAGGAGGCATTCCTCAAGCAGAGGCTTGAATTCAGGACTTGCCAGGTAGAGAAAAAGGCTGGGTACACCAGGCAGAGAAGAGCGCGCTGGGAGCAGGGTGAGGTAAGCAGGCACCTGGGACGCAAGATTTAAGGAGGCACTCACTCTCAGGGTCGTGTAGGAGCAGGGTCAGCACCTGCACATCCCTGGGAGCGAGTGCCTCCTTAAATTTTGCATCCTAGATGCCTCTCTTGTGTCACCTTAATCCTGGCCCTGGAGAAGAGCACGGGTAAGAGCCTGGAAGGGTGAAACAAGTCGGTATAACTAGCAATGTCCAAGTCATGAAAGACTGCTTGAGGACAGAGATCACTTGGAGCGAGGCTGAGGAGTTGGGCTGGGGCCAGATTATCAAAGGTCTTATGCGCCAAATAAAGGAGTTTAGCGTTGGTCTAAAAGTGACAGGTAGCCAATGAAGAATTCTGAACCGGTCCACAACATGATCAGATGTGCATGTTAGCAAGATTCTTCTGGCACTAGCATGGATGGCAGATTGGTGGATGAGGGAAGAAACTGGAGATTGGGAGGCCAATTCAGGACTCTATTGAGTCCATGCCCAAGGGACAGACAATGATGGCCTGAAATAGGGCAGTGCCAGTCAGAAGTAAGGAGAACTCACTAGAGAAGTGGTTTGAAGGTAGAATTGACAGTACATGGTGATTGATTGCGGATGAGGTTTGATGGGAAGAGTCAAAAATGGCACAGTTTAGAAGCCATGGGGAGTTATTAGGTAAGATAAGAAGTACATGGAAGGCAGTTATCAGGGCTTCCCCAAGTCCAAGGGAAACCTCCCCACGGCCCATTTGTTTTCCATAGGATGCAGTCTCTGGGGGTCAGATGTGTCTTACCCTTTGTACGGTACCCACACTCTCTAAGTATCGCTGACCTGAGATGAGCCACTTCCAGACCCCATCCCCCCATCTACTCATTGGCTTTCCAAGAGGCCTTAAGGTTGTCCAAGTGCTTTTAAAGACTGTGCAGCTGGGCTCAGACCGACACACCACCAAGTCCAGCCTTCCATTCTGGACACGCAGGCCCCAGGGCTCTGACCTGCCTGCGTGATCTGGCCTGGGGCTCTGGGAGGCGGGGGAGGAGGACGCCAGGGGGTGAGGACCTGTCGGGAGGCTGGAGAAGCTTCAGCCGCCTGGGAAGAGCCTTACGAGAGACGACTGGGATCAGAAAGGCATCTGGAGGGCAGCTGGGCTCTGAGGTGCTGTCCAGAAGGGCTGAGGCAGCGACGCGGGGGAAGGAGGGCCGTGTTCGGGGACCAAGCCCGGAGCAGGGGGCGGTACTAGGGCTCACGCGGGGGCACACACCGGGATGAACTTCCTCGGAGCTGGGTACAGCCACGCACACTGACCTCGTGCTCCACTAAAGCCCTCAGATCCCTTCCCATGAACTTCAGGGAAGCTGTCCCGCCCTTCCTGCACTTGAGAGGTTTGGAAGATACCAGCTCTGCACACATTTCCCGACATTCTCATAAAAATAAAGGGAGTGAAAAAGCGAGTCAGAGCTCTTTAAAACCTTAATTAAAGACACCATCATTTCCTTATTTAACTGAGGGTTGCTACCTCATTTGGGATTATTAGCAAAGCGAGACAGCCTTTGTTGTGTTTGACAAAGTGATTAACTCAGACTCTAGGTGAGTTTTGGCTTTCTCAACATCTTTTGATGTGCTAAGATTCCCCGGTGAGAACAAACTTCATCAATTACTTAAACAAGCCATTACCCTGAGAGCGCGATTACCAGTGAGGCCCAGTCTACTAATTGGCAGAAGAAGAGATAGAAACGAACTCAGGCTCTGGCCTGGACCCTTACCTGTCAGGGAGGAGTGAGCGTCTTTTAAATTGTCTCGCGGCGATGTTCCTGCTGATCTGGGACGACCTGGTTATTTTTCCATCTCCGCAAAAATGCATCGTGGGTGACTTGAGTCTCTAGAACCCAGAAGCTGCCCGTGGTTCTCGGATGAGAACCTCATTCTCGTGGGCAGGGCTACAGGACTCGGCATTGGGGGAACACAGAAGCGTTCACAGAAGCAAAATTCTTGCTTGAAGAGAGTTGGTAAGAAATTCTTTGGCTTGCTTTTTCCCTCACAAGAGCCAAATCCTCCAGCTCCTGGGACGAGTGGGATGAGGCAGGGGCTTCTGTAGGGTGCTACGTCTGAGCTGACAGTCCCCTGACACAGAAGGAATTCAAGGCCTAAATAAAAGAGGCAGGTTTTCATTTTAAAATATATAAACATATAAAATTAAATTTATAAATTTAAATATATTATAATAAATTAAAATATATTTTATTTAAAAAATATTTACTATAAATATTTTTTTTCTCATTTAATTTTTATGGGAGTATAGTTGCTTTACAATGTTGTGTTAATTTCTACTGTACAGCAAAGTGAATCAGCTCTACGTATACATATATCCCCTCCTTTTTGGATTTCCTTCCCATTCAGGTCACCACAGAGCACTGAGTAGAGTTCCCTGTGCTATACTGTAGGTTCTCATTAGTTATCTATTTTATACGTAGTATCAATAGTGTATATATGTCAATCCCAATATAAATATATTTTTTAATGCACTAAGCCATGACTCTCTTTTTTTTCCTCTCCCCACCTAGAAGAGAGGTTTTGGGGAAGATTTTTTGCTGCATTTATATATGTCATTGGTTTTTCCGGTGGGGGGAAAGGGGAACTCAGTCTAGTTAAATTCAGTCGAATAACCAATACTTAAAAAAAAAAAACATCCAGAAGTGTTTCATAAATATCAGACACCTAACTATGAATTTATATTCATAAATATCAGACACCTAATCAGACACCTGGCCTTGTCACATAATTCAACTGCTCTATTTTTAAAACAGAAAGATGAGTCGCGTGGGTATTTGTATTGTGAAACTACTTTCTGTGCTATCTCCATCATTCTTCTCCTTTAATTCTCACTGGCACGAAAGGGCAAGGCGGCTTCCAGAACCCTTCCGTGACAAGTGGCAGAGAAATGGGGAACTAAGGCAGAGGCGGGGCTGAAGTCCCCTCCCTTTTTCTTTTTTAACATCTTTATTGAAGTATAGTTGCTTTCCAATGGTGTGTTAGTTTCTGCTGTATAACAAAGTGAATCAGCTATACGTATACACGTGTCCCCATATCCCCTCCCTCTTGCATCTCCTGCACCACTTGCTGCCTTCGGTCCTAGAAGGTGTCAGCTGGTCTTCTTGGGTCGGGCTGGGCTCCGGAAGGCACACCTTAGAAAGCAGAGCTCACTCAGTGTTAAGGCAGGTGCCCAGCGCTTCCTCCACAGGAACCCCCAGAGCTTGCTCTTCTCAGGGGCCTCCCGGGACACCACCCCCTCAAAGCAGCAGCCTCTTCCAGCACCTTCACCGGCTATGGGTGACACAGTTCTTCTTTACTGTGTCAGCTTTCACATCTCTATCCTCAGTTTAATGGACTTTTGGAAATTGGCTTGCTTTGGAAGGCCCTGTTTTTTGAAAACTAGCCTTGGGGGAAAATAATAAGCATGAGGACCATTTGCCATTTTTTTCCAGTTCAACAAATATGTACCATCCAATAGTTGGACAGAAGTGCTCTTAAGTGATCAAAACACATTTCAGCTGGCACATCCTCTGACACATGATGCTTCTTTGCTGCAAGGATCATAATGTAAATGCTTAATTGACTGCTTGGCATTAGCCATTGAATGTGTGTCAGGTCTACTAGGCTGTAAGTGCCATGTTCCTGAAGCTTCCCTGGCACCCAGCACATGCCTGGCTTGTAGGAGACATGCGTGTCCACCCAATGATTCTTGTAACGTGTCACTTGTAACATGTCAGTTACCCTTAGCCCTAACAGTGATGAAGGATGTCATTCCCAGGACTATTCCCCTTTGTGAGGGTAAACTGCTATCGTAGTTTGGAATAAATCCAATGTCAAATGCAGACCAGCTCTCTTAGGTTCTGAGAAATGAAATACAGGACAACAAGGTTCATTAGAACTAATTCTCCACGTGTACTCTGAAAAAGGACTGAGCTTCCTTCATCGTTCTCTGGCCGTGGTGTTAGACTACGAGCTGAGCCAGGGCAACCTAGACAGAGCACATTTTTAAATGTGGCCTATTTGGACCAGCCTCGAGAGCCCCATCTTCCTGGAAGTGCCCTTCTGGACCATCCGTGTGTGGCCAGTGAGATCATTCTAGGGATTTCCCGGGCTTTAAAATTTCCCATTGTAAAGTGTTTATTTTTACTGTTAGTTTTTCTTTATGGAAGTGGTAATGGTTTTCATTTATGGTCATGACATAAAATTTCCTCTTATTTAAGTTTATTTAAAGGAAAGTGGGAAGCAAGTGCTAGCCTAGGTGATTTGCAAATATGGCAAAAATTGTAAAGATGTTGTACAAATGACTGAATTTAGAAGATTAACCTCTTAACACCAATTGAGATTTATTGACTCAACTGACTGAAAAGTTGGGATAAAAATGGAAAAGTTAGTTAACTCTACGCACTATAATAACCAACAATGGGGTGACATTATTGTTTTTAAAGTGTAGGCTTTTCTGTAAAATACTTATCTGTCTGCTGTTTAGGCGGTAGGGCCCCCGAAGCCTGGTTCGGTGGTGCCTGAGGCAGAGGCTGAGTGCCTTGCGAGCTCTGGGCGGGCCTGCTCCCCACTCCTCAGCAGCTGGGTCATCAGTTCTCTCTAAACAGGAAGCCCTGATAACCTCATGGTCTCCACCCCAGACACTTCTTTTCAAGCACACTCCAAAATACAGTCAGCATCTATATACAGTACAAGCTGGTGTGGTAGCTGAATAATGGCCTCCAAACATCGTAATCTTCAGGACCTGTGAATGCCACTTTATATGGCAAAAGGGACTCTGAAGATGTGGTTAAGGGTCTTGAGATCGGGAGAGTAGCCTGAATTACCTGGGTGGACCCTAAGTGTAATCACAAGTGTCCTTAGAAGAGGGAGACAGTAGGAGTCAGAGTCAGAGGAGTTGATGTGATCCCTGGAAGCAGAGATTGGAGTGATGTGGCCATAAGCTAAGAATGCAAAAAATGGGTTCTCTCCTGGAGCCTCCAGAAAGACCCAGCCCTGCTGACACCTCAACTTCAGACTAGTGAAACTGATTTCGGACTTTTGGCCCCCAGAGCTGTAAGATAATACATTGTGTTATTTTAAACCACCAAGTGTGGGGTTATTTGTTAGAGCAACAATAGGAAACGAATGCAGTTGGGAAAGATTAATTTACTGAAACAATTCCTTAACTTTCTGATAGGATTCACCATATTGATCTTTTATGTAATGTACCACTAATACATTTAAAATAATTCTAATTACAAAGGATTCAATTCACAAGTTTCAAAATCTGTTAAAGGTTTTGAATAGGCATCCACATGGCTGAAATCTCAAACATGATATCATGAAGTATCACCAAGAAATACAGTGGAAAATCTTCTTCCTGTTATGGTCCCTAGATATCATTTTCCACTAAAAGGAAACAGAGTTTCTCGGGATAATGGCTGATTCAGGTCTGGGGCAAGAAACGTACAAGATGTACCTGGAACAACTTGTCATTTCAGAGAGTGGGGAAGCTGTTCTCCCAAAAAGTACTCGGGAGCAAACTTACACGAGCTCCCACTATCCAAAGTCTGATGAAAAAAATAACTATTGCAATGGATCAAAACACATCAAGTATATTTAAATTCATGAGTTCATAATGATACAAAAATAGCATGTGTACCCAATGTAAGAGGTTATGGAATCAACTCATTATTTTGAAAACTAACAATAAAAGGAAAGAATCAAGCATTGATCCTACTTTTCTTATGTGAACTGTCCTTAGCAGAGGAGGGTAAATTCAGAATTATTCTAGCTAATAAATGAAGAACTATCACCACTTTGCAGTCCCTGGTGAATGAATAGATTTAGGTGGTAATCCTCACAGCTGCTAAGTTCATAATAAAAGAGACAAGTAGATTGTGAACCTCCTGTGGAGAAGTCTTGCAGAAAAAGCCTCTGGATCAGTGGTTTTCAAACTTGGCTGAACATTGGAAACACCTGAGGATCTTTTTAAGATGCCAAAGCCCAAGTCACACCTTAGGCAGTTAAGTCACCACCTGGGGGTGGGGCGTGAGGGGGGCGTGGGGTGGATGGGACACAGGCATCAGAAGTTTTTGAAGCTCCTCCAGGTTCAGACAAATTCGGGAACCAATGGTTTAGATTCAGCTACTAGGACTGAAGAACAGGTTAATCTACACCATGGGAAGCAACCAGCAGAATTCAGACTGTGGGAAACCCTACGAGACACCACCATTGGTTTTGTTGTGTAAAAATGCATAGGGAAAAATGGGGGTGGGGTGGGATTGGAAGGAGAATTTAGAGACTTAAAAATACTTCAGAGGCGTCTGACCCAATTATGAACATGTGGCCCTTATTTAGATCCTCACTCAACAAACATACTGTAAAGAAAAGTTGTGAGACAATTGGGGAAATTTAAACACTGACTAGATATTTGACGTTACTAAGGAACTATTTTTATTTTGAATTGTGATAATGATACTGTGGTTATTTTTTGAAATAGTCCTTATATTTTAGTAAAGGGTATGGAAATATTTACAGTTGGAATGGTTTGATGTCATGGATTTGCTTCAAAAAAATCTGGGCATGAGGTGGTGGGGGAGTAAAGCTGAGACGAGATTGGTTACAAGTTGATAATTGTTAAAGAGATTGGTAGGTACCTGGGAATTCATTTTACTATTTTGCCTACTTTTGCATTTCCATACTAAAACATCAAACTAAACATCTCCTTCCTGCCCATTCCTCATCCCCACAGTTCCATCTGTACAATTGGTAACCTCTCCAATTAACTTCTTATTTTGACTTGTAGAGATATTTTTAATAAACATACAAGCTTATACAAATAATGTTATTTTTCTCTCCCCATTTTTTAAAAATAAATGGAAACATACTAAACTCAATTTTCTGCATCTTACTATTTTCATGTAATATTGTATCTTGATGGCTTTCCACCTTCGTTGCATAGTATACTATTGAATGGATGCATCATAATTTATTTAAACAGTCCCAAACAGAAGGGTATGTAGGTTGTTTCCAATCTTTTGCTGTTATAAACACGCTAAAATAAATACCCCTGTACATATTTATGTTCACGTATATGTGTAGAACAAATTCCCAGAAGCAAATTTGATGGATCAGTGGATAAATGCATATGCAAGATACTAGAAAATAACCCTCCGTATGGGCTTGTACCAGGATAGAAGTAGAAGAGATGGAGAGAAGTGGGTAGATATGGAGACGGAGCTAATTTGAAGATGGAGCTAAAAGTATTTGCTGATAGATCGTATGTAAAGTATGAAAAATAAAAGAGAAGAATTAAGCATGTCTAATATCAGTCAGCTTCAAGTAAGTTCTTCCTGGGTAATAACTGACTCCCTTCATGCCCTCAACAAATCTCAGTGATTTACATCAACAAATATTTATTTGTTAGTCATGCTAAATGTCTATCATGGACCACTTCCTTCTTTGCTCCTCCTCATCTTCATTGCAGAACCCAGGCTTTGGGAACAGCTCTCATCTGGGAGACTACTGGCCTCATGGCAGAGGGAAAAGGACAAATGGCTCATCATGTGTTGCTCTCAAAGCTTCTGCTTGGACATAGCACACATGGTGTCTTTTCAGGCTCAGTTGGCCAAAGAAAGTCACGTGATCAGCCTTATGTAAACAGGGTAGAGATGTATAATCCTCCAACTGGGAGGGATTGTCATATTTTAAATAATTACACACTCTACCATGTCTCAAAGGTTTCTGGCTTGAGCAATTGGTGGGTTGTGGTTGTAACAGTGATACAGAGATGAAAGAGGAGAAAGAGCTTTAGGGGGAAAATTGGGTTCAGATTTAGGTATGTTAAGTTTAAAATGCCTAATACACATCAAAAGGGTGCAGCCGAGGTGGTGTCTGGATAAAGACGAGCTCAGTGGAGAGAATGGAGCTAGAGATAGAAATGTGGAAGTGACTGACATATAGATGGTGTTGAAAGTGATGGGACTAATAGAAGGAAAGGAGCCAGAAAAGACTCTGAGAATCAGCCCCTGACTCTGAGGATCAGCCCCTGAGGAGTGATGTCATGAAACCAAGAAAAGAGAATGTTTCAGGAAGAAGGAAATGTTCATCTGTGTTGAATGCTGCTGAGAGGCTAGTAAAAAAGAAAAAAAACTGGCAAGAAATTACTGGATTGACAAGATCAAAACCATGGCTGACTTTGACAAGGGCAGTTCTGGTGAAGTGGTAGGTGCAGAAGCTTACCTGGGAAGACGAAGAGACTATGGCTATAGAAGGGAAGAGAACATGTCTAGATAATGCTTTTAAGGGATTTTACTGGGAAGAAAAAAGAAAACTAAGGCAGTGGCTGGAATCAAAGTAGTTTGCTTTTTTCCTTTAAGATGGAAGACACTAGAATATGTTTGTATGCTGATAGCGGTGATCCAGTAGAGAGGGAGAAATTGATGCAACAGAAAGAAGAAACAGTTGAGAATTCTGAGTAAAAGCAGAAGTGAAGCCATTGGCTTTAGAAAGACAAAGACTCTCTTTCTCTCTCATCATGGTCATCAGTTAATTAGTATCTGTTATTATTATACCTTTGGTTTCTAAGAAACCTGCCTTTGTTCTCAGTATATTCTCTGCCATGTTCTCATGTAGTGGTTTATCAACAACATCTTAGCTTAGAGGACAGGAAGAAACAGGTTAGTGGAGTTCACACAGCACATATTTGAAATGTGACAACTCTGACTCAATCACTTAGCAGCGCTGCCACCTTGGGCACACTAATTAATCTCCTTAAGTATTAATTTCCTAATCAGTAATATGAGAAGAATATTTATTTCTACCTCTATATAATTGTTGGCAGGCTCATACAAGACAGTGCATAAAAAAGTTCTTGGCACCGTCCCTCGTACATAAGAAAGATTAAAAATTATTATAAATAATAATAATAACCATATACCTCTCTTTGTCTATATAAATGTATTTTTCTTGTGCTGTGACAAAGTTGTTGTCAGACTACTAACTACAATGACTGTTTTTGTGGTTCTTACTGGGGAAAGAACTGCATATCAGTCAGATAATTATGTATTTGTTCAGTAGTCCTCCTTTTCTTCCCCAGAGGAGTGAAGATTATAAGAAGTCTCCTTTTCTGGGTCTTTGGGAACAAATTATAAATGACTGTTACTTAATTTCATGGATAGAGATGGACAGGATTCAAAAGCAATGGGAAAGTCTTTCAACTCCAAAATATCCGTCCCACTGAATTTTGTTTGTGTGCATCTTACAGCACATTTTATATTCAGAAGTGTCCTATTAGAATGCAACTATCAGACAATGAAAGTACTACATTTCAAAATGTGTGGGATGCAGCTAAAGAAGTAATAAGAGGGAGATTTATATCCTTAAAGGCATTTATTAAAAATAAAATAATATTGAAAATAAGTGAGCCAAAATGTTAAGAAGCTAAAGGAGGGACTTCCCTGGTGGCACAGTGGTTAAGAATCCACCTGCCAATGCAGGGGACATGGGTTCAAGCCCTGGTCCGGGAAGATCCTACATGCTGCGGAGCAACTAAGCCCGTGCGCCACAACTACTGAGCCTGCACTCTAGAGCCTGCGAGCTACAACTACTGAGCCCGTGTGCCACAACTACTGAAGCCCGCACACCTAGAGTCCATGCTCCACAACAAGAGAAACCACTGTAATGAGAAGCCCACACACCGCCATGAAGAGTAGCCCCCACTCACCACAACTAGAGAAAGCCCACGCCCAGCAAAAATAAATAAATAAATTTATTTTTTTTTAAAAAAGCTAAAAGAAAACACATACACACACACACACACACACACACACACACACACAACAAAGAGTAAACCCAAAGAAAATAGTAGGAAGATCATAATAAAAAATGAGCATAAAATAATGAACTAGACAATAGCAAAAGAGAGAAAACTAGAAACGATCAACAAAAGTAAAAACTTGGTGCTTTGAAAAGATTAAATAGACAAACCTATAGCAAGACTAATCAAGGAAAACTTTTCCAAGAAAACTAGGAATGGAAGAAATGTCCTTAACCTAATAAAGGATATCTGTTAAAAATCTACAGTAAAATCTTATACTTAATTTTAAAACATTAGATACATCCCCATAGAGTCAGAAATAAGAAAAAGATGTTCTCTCTTACTGTATCTTTTAAACATTGTACTAAAGGTCGCAGCCAATGTGATAAGAAAAGAAAATGAAAAGTGAGACAAAAGGATTAGGAAAAAGAAGAGAACAAACTGATATTATTTGCATAAAATAGAATTGTCAGCATAAGATATCAAAGAGAATCCACATGTAAACCAGAAGAAATAATAAGAAAGTTTAGCAGGATCATGATTACAAGATTGGCATAAAAAACAAATGGTGTTCCTACATATAAGCAATAAAAATAACCAATATATGTAAACAGCAAAAAGATACTCTCTGTGCATAAAATTACAAAATTTTACTAAGACAGAGAATGAATCAATGGAGAGATATAACATATACACAGATGAGAAGACTCAGTGTTGTAATAACATTGGTACTAATTTATAAATTTAATGCAATTCCAATAAAAATTCCAACAGGATTTTTCATCAAACTAATTCTAAAATTAATATGAGAAAGTAAGATATACTTTCTCTATACTATATACTCTCTACATAAAAAGGTGTAATAGAGTTATAATAGTGAGGCATTGGCATAAGTCAGACAAATGGATCAGAATAGACTCAAGCACCTATCTTACGGAGGTGTATGATGGAGGCAGCATTATAAATCAGTGGGCAGAGAGGGGTGGTGCAGCAAGCACACTGTCTCTTTGCCAACCCTTTATAGAGATGCGCTCAGCTGTGGGGCAGGATTATTTTTCCCAGGGTCCCAATGACTTATCTGTTCTGATAGGCCACCTCTTACTGTAGAACCTGGCTTAACACATCATCCTCTGATGGTTGATTTGGCTTCTCAAGTACCTGAAAAGGAGGTGCTCTGAGTAGATACATCAGTTTCTTGTTCCTGGAAAAGGACACCTACTCTTATAAATTAGTTAATGAACATTCTGGTTTGCAGGTTATATCTTAGGAGCTAACCTAACTGCTACTAACTGACACACGAATGAATGTACACCAAATGGTTTCCAGCCCTGAGAGCAAGGTCAAGAGAGGGCACTGAACATGAAGATGAGGATGTGAAAAGAAAAATGAGGTGCTAAAAGGGGAACTGAGAAGACCTCATATGGAAACTCTATTTCCAAGAACTCCTGTCTTGAGGCATGACTGAAGCAATTTCTATATAGTTTCTTTAATTGTTGTTGTAGGGGAAGAATGGGGCAAGGAAGAAGGAAACAGAACTTAAGTAAACTAACAAGGGGAGCTTGTTAGTAGCTAGTTATTTTCTAAACAAAGTCTGTTCAGAATTCATCTGCTAATCCTCCTCTCCCTGCCCAAATGTGTGCTTGGAGTCAACTCACAGTCACCTATTGATGACTGCTCATTTCCCAACTAGTTCTTTAACCAATTGGTGTAGCACAATTCTGCCTGCCACCTAGATAAACTGTGGTGGGAATAAACGGGAAAAAGAAAGAGTAATTTCAAAGTTGGGAAATATTTTTTAAGTTGGAGGACAAGGCATGGCAAAAAATGTTCTCTCTCTCTCTCGGAATGAAAAAAAAAATGCAGACATCGAGATATACTGATGTGTCTACAAAATTTGGAAAAACTTTATGAGAGTGTTTGGTGAAATGGATACACTGACACTGAGACTAACTGGGACAAACTCTCTGGAAAGCCATTTGGCATTGCATGCCAGTGTTTAAAACCAGTGACTCAGGGATTTCAGATCTGGATAAGCTTCATGTGTAAAGTGCCAGAAAAGCTTGACGCATAGAGATGTTCATTGTTGTGGCATAACTTAAATTAACTAAAAAATTGAAAACACCCTAAATATGTAACAATAAAAATAGTTTAGTAAATTATGATATGTCCACAAGAGGAATATACAGCCATAAAAATAATATTCATAAAGGATTCATAACATGGAGATTTTTTTCCTTATGGTAAATGGAAAAAGTGGAAATATAGAGAAACAGAAAAAAATTATAGAGAATAGGATCTCATATATATAAAAAATATACTCAGAAAAAAACTACAATTATAATAAAATGAGGGTAGGCTTTGTCCCTAATATTTCTAGATTTTTTTGCTCAATTTTCTGTCAAGCATTTCAAGATTCATTTTCTGGAAAGCTAGCAAACCTCATCTTCAGCTCCCATGTCTTAAAATCTTTTGAACAGGCAAAAATTTAAGCCCTTGTCTAATAAAGTTTCTGATGTGGTCACAACCTTTTATGGAATTGCTGGCAAAGCCTTTAATGGTCGTGCATGTCACCAAGCGTAGAGTAACCATGACAAAGGGCTTCTCTTCTTCAAAGTTGGAACAGGTGGGTTACCTCGCACCCCCAGGCTTTACCTCTTCCTGGAACACCGTGATTTTTATCCCAGGAAAATTGATATTTGCCAAAAGAATCTTTCACCATTTCAAAAATATCAATAGCCGCTGAAATTTCCAAAAACAGCTCACTAAGTAGAGATTCTTTTATATATATATATATATATATATATATATATATATATATATTTATTTATTTATTTATTTATTTATTTATTTATTTTTGGCCCCATCGGGTCTTCGTTGCTGCGTGGGCTTTCTCTAGTTGCGGTGAGCGGGGGCTACTCTTCATTGTGGTGCAGGGGCTTCTCATTGCGGTGGCTTCTCTTGTTGTGGAGCACGGGCTCTAGGTGCACATGGGCTTCAGTAGTTGTGGCACACGGGCTCAGTAGTTGTGGCTTGCAGGCTCTAGAGCACAGGTTCAGTAGTTGTGGCGCACGGGCTTAGTTGCTCTGAGGCATGTGGGATCTTCCCAGACCAGGGCTCGAACCCGTGTCCCCTGCATTGGCAGGCGGATTCTTAACCACTGCACCACCAGGGAAGTCCCAGTAGACATTCTCTGATAGGGATTGTGAAGACATAAGGAATGAGCCTAGGAGCTGGCCGTTCCCAGAAGAACACAAGAGAGAAGCCAACTCCTCTATGGCCGCTGCTTAAGATACACAATGAGGGACTCTTGGAGGACAAGCCATCGTTTAACTCTTTTCTACTTTGGCTCCAACCTCAATCAGCGCTCATCTCTTTAATAGACAATTTATCAAAATGTCCCCCAATTTATCATGAGTGGCTGCTTGGGCTAAGCGATGGGCTGACCACTCTTGTTGAATGCATCAAGAAAGGGCTTTGTCTTGGGGAAGACAAAGTACTGGGGAATTTCTTATGTTGAAAATGATCCCATGTGGTTCCATTTATTTTGAGAATGGACAATAGAAGGAGCACCACTGGTACGGCAGGATTTGTATCCTACAGGGATAATTGACTACTTTGGTTGTAGAAGTAAAACCAAAGGATTCTATCTGAAGCTACTACATATCCTTTCCGTTGTCGTTTTCCAACTTAAGTATCCTTAATGTAAACAATGACAGATGTTCATGTTCATAATTGTGGAATACACTTGCATTAGTTCCCATCAAAGAGAAGCTATTCTAAAAATCGCAACATGGTGGTTGCACGATGTCTGCATGTCACCTGATTTACTAGCATCCTGGCCACCACCACTTTTTTGATGGCTCAGGACTTAATGGCCCAATTTGACATAAAAAATAAAATTTTCACAATGACAATTTAAAAAAATAATAAATTTATTTTTGGCTGTGTTCGGTCTTCGTTGCTGCGCGCGGGCTTTCTCCAGTTGCGGCGAGCAGGGGCTGTTCTTCATTGTGGTGTGCGGGCTTCTCATTGAGGTGGCTTCTCTTGTTGTGGAGCATGGGCTCTAGGCACGCGGGCTTCAGTAGTTGTGGCACACGGGCTCAGTAGCTGTGGCTCGTGGGCTCTAGAGAATAGGCTCAGCAGTTGCAGCGCACGGGCTCAGCTGTTCCGCGGCATGTGGGATCCTCCCAGCCCAGGACTCAAACCCTTGTCCCCTGCATTGGCAGGCAGATTCTCAACCACTGCGCCACCAGGGAAGCCCCCCACAATGACAATTTTTAAGGTAACAGGAGACATTAAAAAAAATTTTTTTTTCATTGACTCTCTAAAACTCATTCATTCCTGGTGTACCAGTTTCCTAGAGGTGCCATAACAAAACAACACAAACTGGGCTGAAAACACCAGTTTGTTGTCTCACAGTTCTGGAAGCCAGAAGTCTGAAATCAAGGTTTTTGCAGGACCATGTTCCCTCTGAAATCTGTAGGGAACAATCCTTCCTTGTCTCTTCCTAGCTTCCAATGGTTTACTGACAATCTTTGGCGTTTCCTGGCTTGCAGCCATGTAACTCCAATCTCTGCCTTTGTCATCACATGGCATTCTCCCTGTGTCTCCATGTTTCACATGGCGTCCTCTTATGAGGACACCAGCCATAATGGATTAGGGGTCCACTCTACTTCAGTATGACCTCATCTTTAATTACATTTGCAGCCACCCTATCTCCAAATAAGATCATATTCTGAGATACTGGGGGTTAGGACTTCAACTTATTTTATGGGGGTGTGGCGGGGGGGTTGACACAATTCAACCCCTAACTCCTGAAGTCCATGGATTCTGGTTTAGGAGCCTGTTGAGACAGAGCGGAGCCTGGGACCAGAGAATATGAAACATGGATGCAGAGGAGGAAGTGGGAGCAAAGGAACCCACTTTGCAATTTTGCTCAGAAGTCTGGAGACAGTGATCTCTCCCTGCAGATTTTAGTGCAAGGCCTCTAGTTACTGATGGCAACATTTGGCCAATTCCTCGCTGAAGACGCTTAAGTTCTATACTTGACTCCAGGCTGCAAACTGAAGTTTATGGTTGTGTCCAGAACATTCTCTGCTGATGCCATATGCTTGGAAATGTCTGAATTTTGTGCAGAGACACACAGTGGTATTTTTGTAAGTGGAGTTACATAATTAGGGCATGGGCTTGCATGATAATTAGCATGTGTAATTAGGCACAGACTTCTTGTCCTTTAATTAGACAATCAAGACATCTAATTACAAAATTAAGAGGTAATTACGTGGCCCAAGATCGACATATTTCTTTCTACCCATTAGAGATTACATTTAGAAAATAATTCACAAAAACTGATGAAAAAATGAACTAGAAACCAGATTTGAGGATGTTGAAGGGAGTGTTAAGTGGACTGGTAAGTCTCCTCTGGTCTTTCCTCTTACGTGTGAAGGGGGTTATTTAAAACATCATAGTCTACTTGAATAACTTTTACACACTCTGCTGTCAACCTTTGGCATACACACTAATGAAGAGGAATGTTGGCATGACTAATCCACGTAATTCACACATGGCTCTTGAGTGTGGTTTGTAATTACACTTGAACGTGAACTTAAATGTGATGTCCTGGGGATTCATTCAAACCCAATAATGCAGCTATATGGTGGAAACCTTGGTCGGGAGAACTGGAGGAGAGCCCACCTTCCCTTTCTGCCCTGGCTTGGCTCTCCCTGTGGCCACTTTAAAGGTAGATGCTTTGCTCAGAATAACACAAATCAACAGTTAACCTGTTGTCCTTTCCCTGAATATTTGAGTATTCATTGAAATGTTCTTATTTTAAGTGCTCCTTATTGGACAGCAGGCAGCAAAGGGGAAGGTCCGAGTCTACAGCAAACATTCCATGTTTCTAATGATAAGTGAGTCTTAGAGCAGTGGGTTTTTTTAAGTTCCAGTACTCCTATGAAGTCTGGCTGTATGAATATTCTCTATATTTTTCCTTGCTCTTAAATTGAGATTTGGCTGATCTTTGCATGATGCTAAACACCCAGTTTGACTCATTAATTTTTCTGAACTAACTGAACTTTTGACCTAATTGGCTGGCTGATTAGGGATTACAGCCATATGTCCAGGTTTTTCTAAGCCAATTCTGACTTTCACTGTGTTATCCCTCTGTTCCCATAAACTGTTGAAATATCCTAGTAATTCCAATGTTTTGACAGCCACACTGCACTTCTCAGACTGCCGCTTTCTCCTGGAAAGTGGCACAGAAATCTGTCGGGCCACGTTTCCTGATTTTGGGTAAGGAAAATATGCTTCCCATATGGTTTCAGGCCATGAAAACAGACATAAAGAGTTTGTAAGTGGTTGGTGATGAGGTCTTGTCTCCATGGTGTGTCCCTTCCATCCCTATTTTTTATTTTTCTCTATTAGGCCATCGATTGTGATGAGGGAAAAATTATATCCAGGGATCACTTTTGACCAAGGAAAACCACATATTTGCACAGGGAACTGATTTTTGCCATTGTTACTTTTTTTGCTTTGCCTTGTAAGACAATTGTTCATGGTAGATTTAAAGGCCGAGGAGCTGAAGTGGGGAGAGGTGCAGTTTGGTTGGGTTTTTTTTGGGGGGGGGAGGTGCCCACGCTACACAGCTTGTGGGATCTTAATTCCCCAACCAGGGATCGAACCTGGACCCTAGGCAGTAAAATTGCAGAGTCCTAACCACTGGACTGCCAGGGAATTCCCAAGGTGCAGTTTTAAAAAAAATTTACTGGGACTTCCCTGGTGGTCCAGTGGGTAAGACTCCGCGCTCCCAATGCAGGGGGCCTGGGTTCGATCCCTGGTGGGGGAACTAGATCCCGCACACATGCCGCAACTAAGAGTTCGCATGCCGCAAGGAAGATCCCGCGCACCTCAACTAAGACTCGGCGCAGCCTAAATAAATTAATTAATTAATTAAATTTTTAAAAAATTTACTGATGGAAATTGTAGGTGGGGAAGGGGCATTTGGGCTACGTCATCTCTAAGCGGACTTCCAGCTAAGAGATCTGAGGATGACTTGATCTCAAGCCTGTTAATCAGGAGGAGTTTACTGAGCTCTATTCATGCCACTCCCTCACCTCTAGGCCTCCACCTCTTCAGTCCTTAGATGCTGTCAATTGGAAACTTCCTCCACCCTTACTTCTGGTGAACTCAATAATTCTGATTTCTAACAGGGCCAGAAGTGTGAATGCAAACTTGTGTCTTGGTTTTTAAAATGTGCTTTTCCCCTCAGGTACTCCACATCAGCATTTTCAAGACTAGAGAAGCTGGGCATCAGACATCCCAAGCCTTCTCCTTTTATTGGAAACTTGACATTTTTCCGCCAGGTAAGGGCTACCTTCCACTGTCTTTTGGCATACGATGCTCTGAGCCCAGTGCAGCTTTACCCACAAAGCATTGCTCTCGTCTAGGTCGCCCACACCCAGGGAGGTCTATGTGTGAAGGTGCCACGGGATGAGCCTTCCTCTGCTTGCATCAATTCTTATGTGATGAGAATGATCCCTCACTGATCACTCATCAATACATACTGAGTCCTGGCATCCATTCATTCATCCAAAAACCCAATTAATGAGTGTCTAAGGTGTGCCAGGCCCTGGAATGTGGAAGAAGTAGAAGTTGCCCATGCCCTAGTGCTAGCGTGGGTGGTAGAGATGGTAGCTGAGGTTGTCCTTCAGAGGAGAGGGAGTTTCATCAGGGCTAGAGTCATCCTGGAGGACTTCCTGGAGGAGGGAGTCTACAGGAGCGATAGACACAAAGACAAGGACACACACACCAGGTGGGGAGCAATGACGTGTATGATTGCACCATGTGAGAAATAGGGCACAGCTTGGGAAGCAGCCTGCACTAGAAAGAGGAGATTGGGGAGTGCCAGGGAACACCGCTGTGTGTGTGTGTGAGAGAGAGAGAGAGAGAGAGACAGGCTAGATCACTGACAGTCCAGAAAGGCAAGTGAAGAACTGTGCGTGTCCCATTACTGCTGCATAGAAGTGGGGAGGGGGACACCAAAGAGGAAGATTTCTCTGCAAGGGGGAAGATTTAGGTCAGGTCTGTAGAATCCAACTGCTGTTGAGGTCTGGATGTGAAGTGGTGAGGGCTTGGCCCCGGGTGGAGATGAGAGTGAAAGAGAAGAACAGCGGGGGCAAAATTAGTAACTCTTGTGGCGAATCAGGTGTGGAGGATTCAAGGGAGAATGGCTGGGAGTTGACAAAAATCAAAGGTCAGGAGGTTGGCTGGTTTAAGGAGGTGCCTTTGATTTTCCAAAGTAACATGGAAGTGGAAATGCCAGAGGGCATTTGGAGATAGGGGCCCAGGACTCTATCTTCGAAGGTTATTTTTTTCCTCACGTTGGGTTTTCTCAGAAGCCGGATGATTTATTCTGCTAACTCCTGGGGGTGCTGCCACCAGACCCAACATCAGGAGCCTACAGATCCTGCATGTGAAGAGCCACTAAGCCAAACAAAGGCAGGAAGGACGAAATTGGGGCCAATCCTGATAACATCCCCTTAAGATCTCTTTAGGATTTCCCCACACCTGCCCCCGGAAAGGCTGGCCCTTGGCGTTAGATAGAAAATAACATAGGCTATTTCTGTCCTTTTTCCTTCCCATCTCAGTTTCTCTTCTGTTCCTTTCTGTCCCTTTCTCAGTCCAACACCCCTTTCCACTCTTTAGTGCTGTTTCTCTCTTCCCAGCGTTTTTTTAAACACCTCCTTCTCTCCTATCTAGCTCAGGGGTGGGCAGGCCACAACTTTCAGCTCACCAACAGCGTCTCATCAAGGCTCCCCATGAGCTCCTTGGAGCAAGTGTGAAGACATTTCTAAGTACCAAAACAGAACAACAAACCAGATAGGAAATTGAAGCAAATAAATGTCACATATTTCTGGGGGGACATGATCAGTTGCCTTCAGTCGAGTAATTAACTTAGTCTCAACATTTTGAGGAAAGCTGTATCCCCGTCGATGTGACAAGAGCACTGTGCCCTGCCTCTGGATAATTTCCACATAGGCTCCTTTTCTGTTCGTCATCCTTGTAGCTGCAAACCCTGCCAAGTTCTTGCTAGAACATAGTTATTTCATCGACCGTTTCTACAGTCACATGAGCTTTCCTTGATAGACGGCAAGCTTAGACAGCGTAGCTAGATTTAATGAGCCTGGGACGGATTTCCATTAAGAGCATCCACCTGTTCTACCCCCCAACTCTCTACTCTCACCCACACGTTGTATATCTGCCTGACCACTCCATTCCCACAGCACAACTCTAGAGCGTTTTCCTCTCCTCTGCCTCCATCCCAACCCGAGAATATTTTCATGTTTACTTCTTTCCCACAACACGATGGATCCAGCCATCTCCAAGCCTTCACCCATACCATCCCCCTGTGTACATCTGCACACATACTCTGCCCCTGCAGCACAGTGGGTCTAGCATTTTCTGACCCTCTACCCCTACTCCACCCCATGTATATCTCCAGGAATCCTCCTTTCCCACCCCAAAGTGTGTCTAATATATAAAGTCGCTCTAAGGTTCTTATGCTTTGAATATGTTGATTTTAGTTAAAATTTAACTTGGATCATAATTCAGAATTTGTGATAATTTGGGTACACTCAGCAGACATTTACACATATAGTGGCTGTGAAAAGAGGTTTTGCCCCAAATAATAATAATATAAACCAAATTGCAGAGGAGAATGTGAACATGGTTGAGAAAGCAAACAATTTTCAAATATTTTAGCAGCAATTATACAAAAACAGGATAAGTACAGATGATCTCTTCTGTCCATTAAAGCAGAGCTGACTGAGACTTTCTCTTGGCGATATTGTTTTTTCACACAACTAGTTTATTCTATTACTCCAAAGTACTTGAAAACAATATAACTTCAATTATTTTTTATTGTTTATGTAATTGTGTTCTCACTATTCCAGACTTTCTTTCTGAATAAGTTTGAATATTTGAAATGTTGTTTCATCTGATTCTTACTACAGTGCTCTGTTTTCTGCAGGGTTTCTGGGAAAGCCAGATGGAGCTCAGAAAGCAATATGGACCTCTGAGTGGGTAAGAGGGAAACTCCATTCTTCTACCATATATTTTGATTTGTGTGTGTTGAATTGATATGGAAGGAATGACAAGAATGGGAATGTTGCATGTGTTTATAACTTTTGAGGATCCACAAAGCGAGTGCCCAGCAGTATAGACAGGGCTCCTAGAGAAGACCCCAGGGGTCCCCAGTGTGCACGGTGCTAGCCTGAAGAGCACCACTTCCCAGCCTCTAAACCCTGACCATCTGAGTCAGGCCCTGGGTGCCTTGACCATCTCTCACCACTGTGCCAAAGGTGTGCTGCAAAGGACACAATGGCCACACCTCAGTCTAATTTGCCTTGACAACCCATGGCAAGTCTTTCCCCATGAACTTATCTAAACCTTACTTGGACCTGTTTTGTTCAACCCCATGGGTAAAATATGCTGTCAGCTATATGGCCATATAATCTACTATCCGAGACGGTACACATTTGAAAGTTAAAGGGGGTGCTATTCCTAATTACCCCAGAACAACAGCAGAAACTAAGACTGACCAGGATATACTGGGTCACATGGTCACCCTAATTCTCAGCCACGTGAAGTAATATAAGCCTTCCCCATATTTTTCCTGTATTTTCCCTCTTTATGGTTCAGAGTATGCTTCTTTAAAAAAAAAAAATCGAGAATCTGACAAACAAACCCATGATCAGACCATTTACCCTATTCAAGACTTAACAGACTTGAATCATCTTGATTCTCAGCACACATCCTTCCACACTGGAGTCCTAGACATTTTAGTCTTTTCTCACGCAGCTTCCCTCAGCTACTGGATGGATGATTTTTGGTAGCTCTTTTGCAGATTTTCAGGTCTCTGATAACTTTTTTAGGTGCAGCAAAGTTCTGTGGTGTCCCTACTGTATATCCTAACGGGGTCCAGTGGTTTGTGAGCCCTTCTATCCATACGACATGATGCTTGTTCCCCCAGCGTTGATTTTCAAAAGGGATTCACTTGTATTCTTTGTGGAAATGCCAGGAGATCCACGGTTTTGGCCAAGTTCTCCTTAGTTTGCTATCACTCTTTAGTTTACTATGTAACACTGCAAAGGTAGTACCTGAAGATATTCTACTAGATGGTCTCTGATTAGCTTGTTACTCCTGGATAACAAACTACTCCAAAATGCAGTGATTTAAACACAATAAGTTATTATTGATCATGTGCCTAAGGGTTGGCTGGAATTGGCTGATCTAAGCTCGCCCGGCTGGGAAGCTCAGCTGGGCTTCCTGGTGCTTCTTTCTGCAGGTGCAGCTGGGGAAGTGGCTCATCTAGGCCAGGCCCAGCTGGGGCAGCTGCGCTCCGCACTTGTCTCATCCTCCTTGGAATGGCAGGCAAGCCAGGGCAGGCTCTTCTCACGGTGAAGGCAAAGGCTCAAGAGAGCAAGCCCCAAAATGCAAGAACATTTTAAGTTTCTGCTAACATTCTATTGGCCAAACCAAGTTGTATGGCCAAACTCAAAGGCAAGGCAGAAAGCGCACTCTGTGTGCAGTGAGGCCAAAGCAAGTTACTCGGCCAAACCTGACACTGATGGATCAGGGAGATGTATTCCTCTGAAGGAAGAGTGGGGAGATGGTGCATATTTTTAGTAATAGGGAACTCCACCTCACTCTCTAAGATTCCTTTTAGCTTGGTCTTTACTTACTTTTTTTCTTTTTTTTTTTTTTAGTTCATAGCTTCCTGCTTTAAGCATAGTAGGTACTCAAGAACTTATCTTTCCAACAGTCTCATTCTGCAGTTGACTTGACATTGACCTTGGAGACTGTCTCATACATTTCTGAGACATAGCACCGACTCAGAAGGATGGTGGCTTCCCCAGAATTAGAAAAAGGCCTTCCTGAGTTTGAGTTCTAGGAATTACCTCCCTGGAGTACTTCTGTACAGATTTTCAGAGTACAGCCCTTGGGTATTTTAAAATAATTTTTAAATGTCAGATGAAGAGTTTAAATGGCACTGTATTAACTGGTGGATTGTGTGGTGGTGGTGGTGGTGGTGGTGGTGTGTGTGTGTGTGTGTGTGTGTGAGTGAGAGAGAGAGAGAGAAACAACTGATTTCCTTGACAACAGGATGTCCAATCAACTTTCACCCCCAACTTTAACACAAGGTACCCTTTTTGTTTCAAGAAAACTTAAATCATAGAGATTTCAGGTGAGGTTGCAGAGAGAGAAAATGCAGTATCAACTCTGGTAAAAAGGGAAAAAAATGAAAGGTGATGGCATAATTTCTTCATACAAAGCTATCAACTTTTTCTGCTTTAGAAAAAATGATGAGCCTTAAAATGCTGACTTCTTTTTCAATGTGTCCACTGCTGGATTGGGAGGCACTGCAGTGGCGGGGTAAAGTCCTGTTTGAGCTCTGTAACCTGGGTGAGACTCAGTATGCTTACCTTTTCAGATGAAAGGGTTTAACTAGTCTATATTTAAGGTCCGTTCTAGCCCTAAAAATTATTTTGTTACTGCTTAAATTTGAACAAAATGGTTTCACTGATTGGGAATGGCAAGGATGGGTCATGATCAATGAAAGATCCTTCTTTCAGGAAATGATTTGGTTTGAATTGTCTTAACTTTTAGACTCCTTCTGTCATTAGGAAACATTATTGATCCCATGTTGGTCCCCTTAAAATTGAAATAGATTGATTGATCATTTGACAAGTGAAACCCCATGCAGTTAAGGCCATACAGAGATGCATGTGTCCTTGGATGACGGGGCAGTACTATATGTTGGGAGAAAATGTGGGCAGAGAGGGTCTTCTCTTTACTCTGTACCTGAAAACCAAACCTGATGATTATTTATGCTTATTATCTGTTGTCACCATAGCAACTCAGTCAGAGTTTGGGTCCCAAAACTGGAAACCTGCTTCTTCTCCTTGTCCCTTTCCTGCTTTGAGGAAGGTAGTGCTGGAGAAGCCTTCCGCTGAGAGAGGCTGACAGCACCAATGTTTATTACCATCACCACGACCACCACTGAGAATCCAGTGTCTTCACCAAGTGTCTAATTATGCCGCCTGCTTTGCTAGGCCCTGTGCAAATAAAACTATGCACATTGTCTCTGGCTCCTTTGAACTTGACTGTAAAGCCGGAGGGCTGGCATGCACACCTATACAACTTTTCTTCACAATCCATGATTAGAACGCCCTTGAACTGCACATTAGTTCAGTAGCCCCCTCCCTTACCCTCGAGGGGTATGTCCCAAGACCCCCAGTAGATGCCTGAAACCACAGATAGTATTGAACCCTATGTAAATCATGCTTTTCCTGTACATACATACCAATGATAAAGTTTAATTTATAAATTAAGCGCAGTAAAGATTAACAACAACAGTAATAGAACAATTATAACAATATATTGTAATAAAAGTTATGTGAATGTGGTCTCTCTCTCTCAGAATACCTTACTGTACAAGTTTAATGCCTTTTCCATCTTAACTAAGCACTTGTCAGGCACTGTGGCCATAACTTTTACGGTTTGTGGTGTGGCAGCAAAACTAGCAGAAATTTCTTTTTCCTTCTTCACAATTTCATGGACGGAAGATTCGTTCTTACTGTAGATCTTGGCAACCTCCGCGTATGATTTTTTTCTTTCCTTATTAAGTGGAGAACTTCCACCTTTTCACTGAAAGGAAGCACTTTATAGCTTCTCTTTGGCGTATCCAAATTGTCAGCATCATTACTCTTGTACTGTAGGGCTGTTATTAAGTAAAATAAGGGCTACTTGAACACAAGCACTGAGATACCATGACAGTCGATCTGAAAACTGATTTGGCTACTAAGTGACCAATGGGTGGGCAGGATATGCTGGACAAAGGGATGATTCACGTCCTGGGTGAGTTTTATGGCAGGAGATTTTATCACACTGCTGAGAACATTTTAACACTTAACCATTGAACACTTATGAAGTGTTTATTTCCGGAATTTTCCACTTAACATTTTTGGACCACAGTTGACCACAGGTAACTGAAACCAGGGAAAGCAAAACTGCAGGTAAGGGGGGACTAATGTACCCCTGGCAACATAATATGAAGAAAGAAAGGCTTTACTGCTTTAGATAACCTTCAATTAATGATTACTTGTTAACTCCTTCAGTCTGAGATTGAGCCCCAAACTGGATTTATATTCCTTCCCAAAGCCTAAAAGAAGAGTATCAACATAATCATCATACATTTGTGATTGAGTGTAAACAGGATAGAGATTATGTTCCCTCCAATTCGTGACTGACTTTGTAAGCCAGTGGGTGACAAGCATTTATTGTGCTGTTACTGTGAATTAACTTAGAAATACATACACAGCCGCCTAAGTTCAGCTCACGTGCAACTCCTAAAGGCTCCTATCCAAAGCCCCTTTTCCCCTTACCTCATCTCTGTTGTAAGTGGTAGCTCTGCAGTTATTCTTTTAGTTAGCCTCATCCCCATTTCTTTTTGCCCCCCCGCATCGCTTTCATCTTGATTTCTAGTAGACACTTAGTTCCGTCTTGTTGAATTTGACTTCCACACTTCCTGGTATCCATCACCCATGCCCCTCCATTTGATTCCTGTATCCACCCCTTCATCAAGCCAGATTTGTTGAATAATCTTATAAACTCCCATTAGAACATTAGGTTGTGAGTAGATAAACATACACATTGCACATCATTCATAAAGTACAAAGACACAGCAAAAAAGTAAAACGGACTCCCACCTCGAACCCTCAGCCAGTCCTCCTCAGAAGCAAACTGTTATCAATTTCTGAATACTCAGATGAATAATATATGATAGATGTAGTTCTTCACCTTGCTTTGCTCATTAATGATATTTGGGAAATTGTCCCGTTTCAACACACTCATTCTTATTAAATGCTGTTCTATTTTTTTAAAGATTCCACTGTATGGATGTATGCTCATTTTAAAAACAAGTTCTCAGTTGATGAACGCCTTTTGCTTTTATAAACAATGCAGCAGTGAATATTCTTGTGTATACATCATTACTATCTTGTGTAAGTATGTCTGTAGGATAAATTCCTCGAAATGGAATTATTAGGTCAAAGATTATCTACATTTTTATTTTGGTAAATATAGCTAAATTGCTCTCACTAGGGAGCAATTTACACTCCCATAAATAAGCAGATGAAGGCACCTGGTTCCCTCACACATTAAAAATGTGTGGTCACAGTTTTAAATCTTTACCATTTGATGGTAGTTTTAACTTGCATTTCTCTAATTATGAGCAAGTTTGAGCATCTTTTCATAGGTTTAAAATTTCTGAAAAATCCTTTGCCACTTTTCTACTGGGTTATTGATCTTTTCCCGATTTATTTGTAGAAGCTCTTTATTTATTAAAGAAAATAGCCCTTCACGAGGGGTCTGGGTCACTGGAAATCTTCTGCTTCTTCCTTTAGCTGCCAATGAGAGTATTCAGTTTGCGAAAATTCATGATCAGTACACTTTTCAATAATGTATATGATGCTTTTCTGTATGTAAGGGTATTATACTTTAATAAAATGGGTTTTTAAAAGACTTGCAATATTACCAAGCTGCTTCAGTCAATATACAGTAATAATTCACCATTAAAAAAAAGAAAATAGCCCTTTATGTTTAATATATGTTGCAAACATTCTCTCCTTTTTATCACGTCTTTGACTTTGTTTATTGTGTATCTCTTCCAATCAGAAAACATTTGTTTTTGTATTGTTGAATTTAATCTATTTTAATGGTGTCTACATTTTGTATCTTACCCAGTAAGGCTTTCTCCACTAAGGATATATATTTTTAAACTTCCATTTTTTTCTAGTGTTTTTTATTTCATTTGAAAATTTAGATATTTGATCCACCAGGAATTTATTTGAAGGTAAGGATGGAAGTAGGGATCCACCCTCATTGTTTCCAGATGGTGACGTTCCTTCTGTTAATGCATCCTTTCCCAATTGATTTAAAATGTCATTTTTATCATTTATTGGTTCCTATATGTATTCCTGACTTCTCTGCTCCATTCTTCTGCTCGATCATAGGCTAGTGCCACGCTGAATACTCCCGTTTGGTACGTATAGCACCTTCTTATACCTAGCAGCAATAGAGTATTCTAAGAACATCTTTGTGAGTATCAGAATCTAAAGCAGTCTATCTCCCAGGGGACCTTAGGTCTCTGCACCTTAAAAAAAAAAAAAAAGAATCAGGGCTTCCCTGGTGGCGCAGTGGTTAAGAATCCGCCTGCCAATGCGGGGAACACGGGTTCGAGCCCTGGTCCGGGAAGATCCCACATGTCGCGGAGCAGCTGGGCCCGTGTGCCACAACTACTGAGCCTGTGCTCTAGAGCCCGCATGCCACAACTAGTGAGCCCGCATGCCACAACTACTGAAGCCCGTGCGCCTAGAGCCCGTGCTCCGGCACAAGAGAAGCCACCGCAATGAGAAGCCCGTGCACTGCAGTGAAGAGTAGCCCCCACTCGCGCAAATAGAGAAAGCCCGCGCACAGCAACGAAGACCTAACACAGCCAAAAATAACATAAATAAATAAATTTATTTTAAAAAATCAATTTAGCAAATATAAAGAAGACTTTAGCATAAAGGACACGGCACTTAGACCCAAAGTTCACGCCCACAGGAGGTAGAGGTGTCTCATATGCCTCCAACTTGGAGGTTCTTAGCACCATGTTCTATTTAACTACCTAGCACGTATGAACTAATAACACCTTGTCACCAGGCAGTGAGGAAGCTGAGAACTTTGGGATACATGTGGAAAAACATGTGGCATCAGCAAAGATAACAATAGGGTCGTTCAGACACTTTTTTTTAAGCTCATTTAAGATTCCATTCCAGGAGGAAAGCGTGTGTTCCGGAACTGACTAAGGTGTGAAAACTTCTTCACCATCGTGCTTGTGTACTATTTAGATGAGGCTGAAGAGCTGCATAGAGATGGTTTACTTTAATGCAGTCAGATGGCTCTGTCATCAACATGTGGGAGGTTTGCTGGCCTATTTCCATAGATCCAGAACTCTGGGAACTAAAAGGATCCTAAGGACTCCGCCTGTTGCACCCTGTGTCACGTGATTGCTCTTTGCTTTAGAAGACACTGAGGCATCTGAATATGCTGGACTTGAAAATGAGGGAGAGGATGGGTGGGGTGGAAACTATTGCCGATTTGTTGAAAAAAATACAAGTATTCAGACTCACACTGGGCAGCTGATATGGGGAGGTTGTTCTCATTTTTAAACTGGACTGAGCTCCATAGAATCATAGATGTTGAAGAAAGGCAGAAATCTTAGGTTGAAGTGAAGCCACAGTTGCAAAATTGCCTCCCAGACAATGCGCAGGAGTCAAACTTTTAAGTTTCTGCTGCTAATAGGGAGTGCACGCCTCAGAATGAGACCCATTTACTAAGTGACCTAAAAATGTGACTCCGTTTTCAGAGGAAATGATGAAAATGAAAACACACCATGATCACTGAGAAAACACAGTACCCTTGAAACTGTGGAATTAGGTACAGAAATCTTAAATTATCCTCACATTTCTGGCCATAAGGATAGACTGGGGGCAATATTTGGGTCCCCTAGCTTGGTAAAAGCTGAGTCTTTTATGAAAGTGTTGGAAGCAAAGCTTAGAATCACTAGTTTCAAGTAATTTGAGTCTGAAACCAAAATGAATATGAGACCTGATGGTCCCTATGTCATAATTATTGAGAATCATTTCAGTGAGTTAAATATCAATAGTCTCACTGCTCAATATAGATCAATCACTAACACTCGGCCTTTTAGGATACATTTTTAAGTGAGTGTTTATTAAAGTGTTACTGTACTTTAGGGGGCACATTATTTTATAAGAGCAAATACCCTGACAAAATGGGTTGATTTTTTTTTTAGGAGACCGTTGAGAATAGGATGAAAGTTGTCTGCAGGAATATATTTGATAGTTATCACTGATCCAAATGCATAGCCCAACAGGTAGAATTATCGAAAGAACAATTGTCCTCAGACAACTAGGCGATTTAGACCAAAAAGAGAAAGAAGAATTCTATTAGAGCCCCACTTTTCTCCAATGAAACTTTAATAGACTCTTCACCCTATCTGCCCTTCTCATGGTCTCTTGTTATCCCAAATGGTGAATTACTACAAAGCTTCCTTCTTCCTTATGGTTTAAGACTTCTTCCTAGTCTTCATCCAAAGACCCTTCTGAAGAGTACCCATTTTTCTGGACTTCTGACCTCCTCTTTTATCCCTTAGTTCACACCACTTTCTTGCCCCCCATCTTCACTCTATGACAACCTGTAGGTGATGGTTGCTGCATATTTTAGTGACTTCTGCTGTCCAAGTTTTTGTGACCCACTCTCCTAAAGATCAAGAGCCTATATTTATTTATTTATTTATTTTTTTTTTTTTTTTAAGATTTTTAGTAATTTCATGTAATGTCTGAAACATTTATATTAACATATTTCCATACATATTTCCATACAAATACAAATATGATTTTTACAAATTTCATGTAATGTCTGAAACATTTATATTAACATATTTCCATACATATTTCCATACAAATACAAATATAAGATTTTTAGAAATTTCATGTAATGTCTGAAACATTTATATTAACATATTTCCATACAAAGGAGCCTATATTTAATTCCTCTTGTTTGGGTAGAAAAACGTCAAATAGAGCATGCCAACTTACAATAGAAAATTGGGGTTTAAACTTCAGCTCTGACTCTCTTTCTATCTACCACCTGTTAGCTTAATGGATTTGGGCCATTCGCTTCCCCTCTTGGAACCTCAGTTTTCTCAGATATAAAATGAGGGGATTTGAACTAGATCAGTGACTTTGTTTAATTATAAGCCTCAGTAAATAATATATTTTACATTATGATCCCGTACACACACACCTGAAATAAAAGTTTTACTAAATATCTTTTACTATATCAGATCCACTTTGATCTATTCTATTCTCCTACTCTGTTCTATTCTACTTTATTTCATGAAAAAACAAAACAAATACAAGCTGGTCACGACCCACAAAATTGGTTTCATAACCACTAGTGAGTCAAGATGAGCAATTTGAAAAGCAAAGGTCTGGATGATATCTGACGTCCTTTCCAGTTCAAAACTAGGTGACTCAACTCCAAAAGTCTACATTAGAAAAATTCTATAAGCCCCTGGTTTTGCTCCAGTGTGGTTTAAGATTCTGAGAAATTTCTGACAAAAGAGATTTTGTCAGCTGAAGTAGAATCTAAGATGAAACACTATTCCTCCAGGGATGGGGCCCTTGCACTATGTGGACCTGGGCAGAGACCTTGCTGCTCGATAGTCTTTCCTTCTTCTTCTTTAAAATCATAAGTTGAAGCATTACCAGAATCTTTCAAGCTAAAAACCTTACCAAAACATATTAGTTGACAATGTAAAACATCTCTCCATAAGATTTCTGCATTGATTGTAAATGTGTAAGTAAGTAATTATGTAGATGCCCTATCTTAGCTAGGTGTGCCCAGTGGATGGCTTACTTCCAAGAGGTGGGGCAGCAGGAGGGAATGGCTTAGAGACCGGAAGTCGCCCCATTCCCTGGGGTGTCTGGGCATGGAAACCCGACCAGGCTGTGTGTGCTGACAGAGCAGGTTCCCGCTGATGGGCAAAGCACAGCATTGAAAGGGGAAGAAATTGACAACTCCCCATTCTAGTAATCACTGGACGGTCCAGGAGAAAACTGCCCACAGAGAAGGTGTTGGCTGGATAGTAGTCAGGAGTCCAGTAAAGCAGGAATCAAGAAGGCCTGTCAGTGGACGTTAGGGCCCAACTAGGGGGTGTTCTGGGCCCTGAGAAGAGAGTCTGGCAAGAGCACAAGCAGGGCCTCAGTGGGAGGAGCCTGGGGAAAAAATCATGTGCAGATACGCAGTCCTAAGACTGAGAGCGTGATGTGAGGCCCAGGACTCAGACACCAGCCCCAACCCCTGTTACCAGCTGGGGACAAAAGGTCCACCCTGGCTGGGACAGAATGAGGCTGAGGATGCTGGAGATTGTTCCACCTCTGGGGGCAGCTGGACTGGGGGTGGGCGATGAGCGCCCAGCTGGGAAGTCAGCCACAGATCTTCAGTTTTGCATTCCTTGACCTGCGTTTCCAAAATCCACCAGTATATCAGGTTCAAAGTGGAAGGGGGCTCATGCTCTATCAGGGACAATCAAATTTGGTATCAACTACTTCTTTATCCCCCCAAATGACAGCCCTGCACAGACGTGTTCCCAAACAATAGAACATCTCAAATTACAATTGCATAAAAGCTGTTTCTAGTTAATATTTTCGAATAATGAATTTCATATTTAATTGTATTGTACCTGCAACAAATCCAAGTTGTTCAACCCAGAATGCAAAATAGAGTTATGTAACATAGTCATGAATCACTGTGGCATTTGCCAAGGCATTCTCCCATCTGGAAGTAGGTCCAGAGAACACATGGCATTACGCATATATCTTCTGTCAAGAACTCTTTTGTAGAGATAATCTCAAAAATTGCACACATTTACCCAATTCTTATGGCTCTTAACCCTAATTAACTGAGAATGCAAATAGTTTTCCCATTCTATTCAAAAAGACAAATGACGAACCATCTTTGATTTCGTAATTTAAAAAAAAATCTTTGCTAAATTCAAAGAAGCAACAAATTCCCAATTCCCATGCAGCTTAAAGTTCCTCTTTAATCACTATTTTGTGAGCAGAAAAACTTTTCCCAAACAAGTTCTCAGAACCCTTGAATGATTAAAAAACAGTTTTAAATTGTGTTCCTCACATAGGGCAAAAGGCGACAGCAATACACGTCTAAACTAAATTCACTTTAGATACACAGTGTAAACTTTCAAACAAAAAAAAGTCATACACCATCACACAAACATTTGAAATTCTACTAAAGTGTGAGTAATCAAAGTTTATCTTTAAAATGGAACATGTTCTCCGTTCTTTCTCAGGACCCTTAAATCTTTCAGAGTTTGGGTTGTTTACTATGCTTTCCAATTCTTCCTGGTCAGTCTTATGTGTAACATTTCTGCAGCTGTGCACATGCAGTAATTCCCAGCAAGGCACTGCCAAGTTTTATGATGCCTACATACCTGGGGCAGATCACAGAAACTTAACTACTCAAATAAGTTCCTTGATTATTTTTCGCATCTCAAGACCATGCGCCTAACAACTTCTCCCCCATCTCGCTCACAAGCTGCAAGAATTTTGCAACCCGCTATATCAACTTTTCCATTCTGGGTGAGGCTCTCAGTTTATTGGCCTGTTTTAAAAAGCTTGACTCTCTGACATGTTCCCCAGACTCCCCACATTAACCACTAAGGAGACTGTTAGCAGATGATTCTATTTTTGCCTCTGCTTAAAGCAGAACTTACTAACCTTTGCCCTGAGTGCACGGCTGGTGGATGGCCTGTCACCGCATGGTAGGTGGACGTGGGAAGTGTGGTCTGTCGTGTTACAACACCCACTGGCACCTACTGATACTACTCAGACTACGGGGGAAGTGGGCATCCAGGTATTAATCGAAACTACTGCCCTTCACAACTGGACCCCCAGGGGAAGGGAATCCAAGCCCTCCCTAGTTTGTCCCCCTCTATCTTCTCCATTGCTAATGTAGTACCTGGGGCATATGACCCACCGGAGAGGCAGTTCTTCAGTGGACTTTCCATTTGCCTTTGAAAGTTGTCTGTAACTCTTCAGGTTCTCCTCTCCATCTCACTGCCAGACCACAGGTTGTTTCTTATGATGGGCATGGCCCCGGGATCCTTCCGAAAGACTCCAGCCCAAAGATTCTTAACTGATTTCCCCCAAATCTTAGACTTCTCTGCTAGAGTTTGGGTTCTCCAGACCATCCCATGAGCAAGAAGCCTCAGTTCTTTGTCCTCCTTAGGCTGGGGGCCCCCTGTAATGCTGTATCTCCAACCCTGATTGGACGCTTAGAATCCTGAGTTCCTCCCTCCTCCAGTACATACTTGTTCATGAGTACCAGGCTTCAGGGCCTGAGCACTCACAACTGACGCCCACAGAATAAAGATTTCATCTCAGTACTTGGAATGGGGCTTCGCACTTCTACAACATGGTCAGCAAGAGGAACTCTATGACCCATGGCTGTGGGATGGATGGGTCCCCTGCTTCCCAGTCACCTCCAGATGTGGAGGATGGCATGAAGAACTTTTGGCTGGAGGACTTTGTTTTCTTGTGTTAGAGTACAAACAACATAACATTGATCATCCTAGCCCTTTTTCAACGTATAGTTCAGTGGCATGAAGTACATTCAGATTGTTGTGCAACCATGACCAACATTCAGCTCCAGAACTCTTTTCATCTTGAAAAATGGAAACTCTATACGCATTAAACAATAACTCCCCATTCCCCCCTTCCCCTAGCCCCGGGCAACCACCATTCTACTCTCTGTCTCTATGAATTTGACTAGTCTAGGTACCTCATATTAGTGGAGTCATACAGTATTGATCCATTTGTGACTGGCTTATTTCACTCGGCATAATGTCCTCAGGGCTCATCCATGGAGCATGAATCAGAATTTTCTTCCTCTCTAGAGTTGTGTAATATTCTATTGTACGTATATACCACATTTTGTTTGTCCATTCATCTGTCGATGGACACTTGGGTTGCTTCCACCTTTTGGCTATTGTGAACAATGCTGCTATGAACACCAGTGTACAAATCTCTCTTCAATACATCCCTTTACGTTTTTTTTTTTCTAGATCTGTTGAATATATCCAGAAGTGGAATTGCTGGATCATATGTTACTTCAATGTTTAATTTTTTGAGGAACTGCCATACTGTTTTCTGTAGCAACTGCATTTGGAGTTGCAATGCTTTATTGTTCCTTTTGACCGTGACTGGGTGGCCATTACTTCTTGCCTTCAAACCTCACAAGTGAACTCTAGAAGAAATATAAACTTCTCCCTGTGCTCCGGAACCTAACTGGTCAGTGTGAGTGACACATTTCTGATCAGAATGCACGGCCCCCGTGATCTTGCCCCAGCTTCCTGTTGACTACAAGCCAGTGAGCGCATTCTTTACCAGACTAGCCTGTTATCAACAGATGCTTGTACTGCACCATAAATTCAGTTCGTTTTAATAAATTCCCAGTAGTCCTTACCCAGAGCCCTTTCTCGCCTTATCTCACTCCTCTCTGCCAAACCCTTTACAATTTATGTGTTTGCTTTTCGATTCTGCTTTCAGCCCACTCCAAGTTTCCTCTTTCCCACCAGGTCACTGTGGCCTTTGTGTCTCATATAAATATAGCCTTCTCTGTCTGGGATTCTTTCTTGTTCACTGGGCCTACGCTTCTCTCCCTGGCACCAGCCCTTCAATCTCTGGGCTTCCTACCTAAAGTAATTTGTCAAGATCATGTCCTTGTCATTTGTGGCTTATGAGTTTTCCCTCTCTGTGTTTCTTTCACTCAGTCTTTTCGCTGTTTTCAAGGCCTGTGTTCCAGCTTTGTGGCCCTTTGCTGGAGGAGACACGCTGAATCCCCCCTGGTCCCCCCAGGACACAGCGTGCGCTCTCACTGAGAGGCTAGCTAATTCCATGCTATCCAGGTAAAGGAGAGCTGGCAGGTGGCCCGTGGACCCAGGCACACAGGCTTGGGAAAAAGTTTAGAAGTTTTGGCTGAGATGCTGAAAGGGAGACTATAGAGGCCGAAGATATGCTAGGAAAGTGTGAGGACACCCTCTAGACAACCTCTCTGCAGTGGCAGGAGAGGAGATGGACCTAAGGAACGGTGCTAAGGAAGTGGGTTATTGTGCAGATGCACAGAACAGAGAAGGGCAAGGCGAGGGATGAAGGGGGAGGATGGAATCTATAAAAGACGAACAAACAACCATTCTAACAGCCCAGGTGAGTGATGACAGTGATTTGGATCATCAGAAACATAAGGAAAAGAGAGGGAGACTTTTATAAAGGAGATGTGCTGTACAGCAGAACTGAACTACTCACTGATTATAAGGAATAAAGACTAGTCAACGTTAATCACTGAGGTTGGCTTTGAATTCTAGAGACAAAATGCTCAGTCCCACCATCATGAGGAGATGGAACATGGCAGAGGGAGAGACAGCTCCATCTCTGCCACCATAAGTTGTAGCTACGACTGCGACACTGGGTCCAAGTTGGCTTGGGAACAAAGCGCTCGAAGGATTACCTGGCCACACTGGGAAGGAGTGGGGAGCGGGTGAGTCCCAGCCCACGCTTGGAATCTGGAATCTTCCGCCTCTCATCCTTCAGTGGCATTTCCCACAGTGTGTTCTTTGGACCATTTCCATTGACAATAATAATTGTTACATGGAAATAAAGTGAGCAGTTCCCCTTGGCCAAATGCTGGAAACACTGGGCTAGTCAAAGGAACACAGGTCTCTATTGTAGGACTTCTCAGAACTGTTCACGTAATAATGTGCATGGAAAATCTCCAAGTGAGAAATTTAGCATGTAGTGTGTTTATTTGACCACAGACATTTTTTTTTTTTTTTTTTTTTTTGCTTGCTGGAATATCTCTTGGGACTAGAATATGGAGAACGGGCATTGAGAGAAAACACTGATCTAATAAGCAGTAGCATTTTACTCCTAAAGAATTCCACATAAAAAACAGGCATCGATAAGAAGAGTTTACTTCACCATTGTAAATTATCAGTGTTGCCACCAGTAATTATTAATCACCTCCCTTTCAAGGTTGTGTGGGTGTATATGTGTTTATTCTGTGGCGCTATGGAGAACTGGGGACACACTGCCACATGTCTTGCGTGTTTATTGATTTCCTTTTAGCCCCATACCTTTTCCTCTCCCCTTCCTATCCCCAGCAGACAACCATTCCATTGTTCCATTGTGCTTAATGTGTATTTCTTTGGTGCAAATTCTTGCAAACTGGGTAATACGGTCTCATGTATGTTTTCTTTAGCTTACACCAATGGTAGTGTCATATAGCTCGTTCTATCCTTTAGTTTTTTTCACTTAGTACTATGCTTTGAATCTCCATCACTATGCTGTGCTTCCAAGGAGTCTGTTGCCTCTGGCTACCGCCTATCACTCTGCAGCATGCCTCCACCCGGCTTACCCATCCAGTTTCCCAGAGGGGGACACCCAGTGGCACCCAGCAAACAATGCTGCAGTGGACATCCTTTTCTGGGCCCTTTCTGGACCTGTGCATGCTATATGTCCTGCTTTTATGACAGTAAGAGAGATATATCTTTGTTCCCTGGGGCCACTTACGTAGTAAATTATTACTCCATAGCAGTTTTCCAGTGCTCTGTCTGGGTCTTGTCCTTTCAATACCATTCCAACAGCCCTTCGAGTTTACCTGGGCTGACTGCATTAGCTTCAGTTTAAATAGAAACATCAGTGTCTTTAAGACGAGAATGACACGTGATCAGTAAGAGGCAAGCACAGGGCCATGTGGGTTCTCCTTGTTAATCCAAAGCCTTTTTCTGTCCCACTGTCCCTTATTGTTGTTCCCTGGACGCTCCCCGAACTCCTGCCTTTGGACTTCAGCCCTAACAACACGTCACGTACTGTCTACTGTCCTGCTGTCCTGCTAGAGCACAAACTCCATGAGGACAGGAACTGTCTCTTATTTGCTGGGATATTCCCAGGACCTAGAACAGAGCCTGACACACAAAAAGTGCTCAGGAACTATTTGCTGAATAACCAAAGGAATCTCCTCTGAGCACAAACCTTTCAGAACAAATTCATCCCCAAGAAAACCTCAAACAGGAAGGTCTTGTTATGTTGCTGATTTTGGTAATTTGTATTATTTCTCTGGGACATAGCGAAAGGACTTAGGGGAAGTCTCTTGTCCTAAAATCAAGGCTTTGGGTAGAAGGGTCTGTAATCTTTCCCCATCAGTGACCTACGCTCCATCAATCCAGGAGTTAGCCCATAAAAGTACAAAATTGACTTACTACCATGTCAGGCCATCTTGGATATACAGGGTAAGGTGAAGGGCAGGCTCTTATGACGCACTGGCTGGGCCACACTCACTCAGACCACCGGTTTCCCTCCCCAGGGGCCACCCTCTCCTCTAGCCTAACTCTTAGGGGTCTGCCTAGGGCGCCGGAAAGAGCACTGGATTGGGAGGCAGAGCTGGGTCTGGTCTGAGCTCAGCTCTTCCCAGCTGTGGGACTAGAACGAGTGACGTAACCACCATCTTCACCTTTAAAAATACCTGAGCGCCTGCCTACCTCCCAGGTCTCACGTGAGAGAACTAAAGGAACTATCAGCGTTCTCGGTGAGCACAGCCCGCCCAAGGAGCAGGGATCCTGGCCATGATGCCTCAGCCCACCAGGGCGGGCTCCGAAAGGGCCTCTTGCAGCCGCCTGCCATCCCGGGGAAGTGCTCCCAGCAGGAGTCCGTCCCTAGCCAGCTCCGGGGTGAACTTCCCCAGTTCCTGTACGTGGGTACTCAGAAAAATTGGGGAGGCATTTCTCTGGCCTTTCACGCCTCCTCCTGGCTACAGGGCTGCTCTAGGCAGATGGCCTGTGTCCAGGCACTGCCCACCCAGGCATCTCACCTCTTTGGATCTCTATTTTCCTAGCTATGAAATGGGGGCATTGGGCTAGAATGATCATCCTGAAGCTTCCTTCTATTTCTAAAATACTATGATCTGTGCTTTAATTATCCCCACTGCCTCTTGTTTCTCTCCAACTGAGTCTAGAATTCTTTGGCCATTAAATTCTCCTTTCCTGAGAGTTCCACATCTGGGCTTTCTAATTATACCTAGCCCAGGACAGCACATTCCTCTGATGGCCTGGGGTTCCTCGTCACAGTGTCTTTTCAGAAGTGATTCTAGCTTTTGCCAAGCCCCTAAGTTCATATTCTGAGTCCACATATCATTGGGGGAGGGGAGATTTTGCTACATACTCTCGCACAAATATATGTCCTGCACATATTCTATGTAACAGGACACACACACACACGCACACACACACACAGAGCTCTCTCTGATGCCTGAGAATCTACACGCCTGGGCGTAGCCGTGTGGGCACAAATATTCTGGGACAGCCAAATGACTATTTTAATGTTTCTTTGTCCCTGCGGTGCCATCTAACTATTTATTTAGTAGCTTGATGCTGTTTGCATCAACAACTTTGCCTTATAGGCAAAGTTCTTCATGTTTATGATTCTTATTGTGAAAAAAATTGCTTGCCTAACATCTGTTCTCAATTTGTTTTTTCTTTCTTTTTATTTATCTGTTCCCTATTGAATTACATTTGCGCCAAGAACAGTAACTTGAATTGGAATCTTCAGTGTCCTTCAGGATTTCTATACACTTCAATACATCTCTTAATTACTCTTTTTTTATTGTTATGAGATATACATATATATCCATGCTCATGCAGGCAGATTGGTTTGTAGCTTACCTCTGCCTGTCCCCCTCTGGGGAATAAGTTTTATTAACTGAATAAATTAAATGGGTGGGTATATCCAATAGAGTAGAGAGGTTTACCATTATAGGTTTGTCTCAGATAATTTTCCCCCTTGCTGCCCAATTCCCTCGTTTAGCCATAGCTCTGTTTGGGAGAAAGCTTGACTGGAGCTTGAGGTGGCCACAGTTCAGCAGGGCTAGAAGGGCCCTTCGTCTTAAGGATGAAGAAGCTCCTCCAGGCCTGCTCATGTGAACTCAGACCCAAGTCTTCATTAACCCCCTGTTCTCACTACTTAGAAACCCACCCAGGGACCAAGCAAGCATATCCCCAGCAGTAGCCTAGAAGGTCCTTAAAGAAGAGTGGTGAGACCTGTTTCCTACCCAATACCTCGGAAGTCCACCAGGTGTAGAGACTGTGACCCCAAGACTCAAGGGACTTGCCCCAAATCACCCAGTTCTAACTCCAAATGCAAAGCTCGTTCTACCATCAGGTCCCCACTCCTCCTGGGAGGGCTGTGCACTCCTCCCCTCTTTATGACCTTTCCCACACTCACGTCAGTCTGTGTCTATGTCTTCCAATGGCACAAAGACAGACGAGACGGTTCCCCCACATCTGGAAGAACTCGCTGCGGGCCTCACACCAGACATCGTCCACTCAACGGCTATTTCGGCCTCTGCTGTGCGTATAACACTGAGCTGATGGTGGCAGGAGATACCGCCCCTCCCTTTCCCAAAAGTATCACTCATGTCTCTTTTCCTGAAGAAATCTGGCATCTAATCTAGAAGAAAAACACAGACCTGGTCCAAGTTGCACAAGAATGCCAGGTAATGAGTGACTGGGTACGCCATGTCGAACAGACAACCTGAAGCCACAAATTGGGTAGAATCATGGGTCAGTGAAGGCAGAGAAGCCTTCCAGGAGGAGGAAGTAGTCGAGCACAGACTAGAATAACAGGGAGATGAAGAGGACGAGAGAAGAACAGTCTACCCAGTAAGAACAGTTGGAGAAGGACCTTGGGGTGGGAATGGTGGGAAGCGGGGAAGTTGACAGCTGGAGATGGAGACACAGATGGATTGACCGGTTGCCATTAGGTGACCCTGGAGGGAAGCTGGAGGCTCTCTGCTGACCACATTCTCTGCGGGAGCGGGATCTGAGCAGCACGACTCGGTCCACCACGTCATGGAGACTTTGATTCAAACGAGATCTTTGGCAGAGCCCTTGGGTTGCAATGGGGGCCCAGCTGCCAACGGTGACTCCATGCATAGGCAGACCTAAGACGGCCACCAAGGTAGGCGCCCAGGTGAAGAAGCCAGTGGGGCAGACGTGCAGGTGATGCCCCTGTCAGTTGGTAGAAGAGAAGGAGAAAAAGTGGGCCACACGTTTTAGAAGGGACAGAGACCAGTGACTTTGGGAATGCAAGATAAAGATGAGTAAAGAGAAACAAGGTTCAAGTCTGGCTTCAGATCAGCCAGTGGCAGGAATTGGGAAACCAGGAGGACAAGAAGTGATTTCTCAGAACTAGAAAGGCAGTCACAGAATCATCTTCCCATTTACTCATTGGTACGAGGCACTCTGCCAGCTTCTTGGGGATGAAAGGAAAAATAAGACAGGGCTTTGTCCTCAAAGAACTCACAGAGTAGTAAGGAGCCTGTTAAGAAATAAAACACTGAGATGCAAATCAGTAGAGGAATGGACAAGGTACTATGGGAACTGTGGGAAGCAAAGGGTCCGAGAAGAGTCCACAGAAGAAGGGACAGGTGACCCGACTGTCAGAAAGGTTTTCCAGACAAGATGGAGACCAGGACTTCAAATGGAACCATAGAGAAACAGTGCACGTGTGGGGAACCACAAATAACTGTTTCACAGCAACAGTGCATGGCTGTAGTTCCCAAATGGTGCGCTAAGGCCCCCAAAGGTGCCATAGAGAATTCACAGGGGCTTCCTGGGATATTTTCCATATTCACGGGGAACACAGCGACATCTGTTGGTCATGGTGAGAACTACTTTCAATGTATGCACATTCTTTTTTCAAATGTCTACTAAGTTGTTACAACATGAATACTTATTAAGTTGTTTGGGCCTAACTGCTTAAAAATGAGACTGTTGGGTACTTCTTTTGGCCTTGCGGGGGCATGAAAAGTTATTGAGTCACTAAGGGTACCATGAATTGAGAAGGTTTGGAAACCTTGGTGGAAGAGGAGTGGGACAGGGAGACAGGTCCTGCAGGGCTCCTTGTTGCAGTCAAGAAGTTGGACTTTTTGCTTCAAACAGTGGAAAGTCATTAGAGGTTTACTGGTAGTGGGACAGCACGGTCAGCTTCCGTTTCACAAAGGTAGACTTGGCCTCGATGTGGCTGTTGGTCTGGAAGCAGAGACCTCTATAGGGAGCTACTGCAGTAGTCCTAGTGAGAGAGATGGGGCCTGGGCCCAGGGGCGTTAGAGGTTGGGACTGGAATACAGCACGCTCCACTAACTCCTACTGCATGGCCAACACCATAGCAAATGTTACACATCAAAGTTATAAAAAGACCAGATCCCTGCGTTTAAAGCACACACAACCAAGTAAAAAGGCAGCCAAGAAAACAATTACAATTAGTAGAGAACTGCTAGGAGTTAACCCGGCAAGATAAAAAGAAGGAGGGCTGTTCCAGGGAGGCAGGGGAACAGCATGTGCAAAGGCCCCCATGGATGGGAGGGGTGATGGAGAGTTTCAGTAAATCAGGTTGATCATCAGTTCTGGCTTTTGGGTGGTGGAAAATAGGGAGGGATGAGGCCAAAAAGCAAGGCAGGGCCTGGGTTGTGAAGGATGTTGCAGTGATACAATGTGCTAAAGACTCCCAAAGGCCTTGATGGAGACAAACCACTGAAGGGTGTTAAGTAAGGAGTGATGCAATCAGACTCGCATTTTACAAAGCCCTCTGTAACTGAACCAGGGCCCACGTGTAGACAAGCAGCAGGTCAGGAAGACAAGCCAGAGTGATGGAGGCATAAATCTGAGAAAGCCCATCCAGGAAGTGAAGGACCAGAGACTCCACCAGTATCTGAGGGCAGGAAAAGGGAGCCGACTGGGCCCCGGGTACCGCAGAGAGGGAAAGGGCTGACTCAGTCCATCAGGCTCTGTAGGGCTCTGTGAGGTCAGGGTCAGCCCCCAGGCATGAGTGCCCCGAGGCTTCCCTGGGCAGGAAATGCACACCTTGATCCGAGTGACAGGTGGGAGTTGGAAGAAAGCAGCTCCCGACTCCAGGGACCTGTGACTGTCACTGGCTCCTCAAGAAAAGTGTCCCTGGCAGCTTGAATGGGCTGCGCCTCTTGGCTAACTCAAGACTGCCTTGGTCCAATGACAGATCAGATGGCTAATGAGAAAGGGCAGGATGCGCCACCGAGCCGAGCAGGGACAGATCCGCAGGACTGCGGGGGCCGTGCTCTCTCGGCAGCACTGAGTGCCGCCCAGCCAAGGGCCCGCTCCGCTGAAAGCTCCCAGCACTGGACGCCTGCTTAGCTCCCTCTGAATGTTTTGGAGGTTGGGAGTCTCCGACACTCACCACGTGATCTCCAGCAGTCAACGCCCACCCTTCCCCACTGAGCTGCCCACCACTTCCGTGTCTACAGTCCAAGCCAGAGGTCAGGCTTAAGGGCAGGACAGCAGTTACCCTATTAGCATCTTCTGCCTGCTGGGACAGAGCCCTGTCACCGAGGCAAGGGTTCATCAGTTGCTCGCTGTGTAGCAGCTGTCAGAGTTGCTAGAGACCCTCATCAATCCTTCAGCCCCTACCTGGAAACCAGAAGTCTCTGGAAGCACAATCAGATTGTTTCTGCTAAAACAAGGGAAAGGAGCGGCATGTCACCCGATCTCCCGGGGGCACTTCTCACCCAGCTCCTTCATTCCCTACAAAGCGGCATCAGTCGGGTGTAGCCCCCCACCCCGGGAACAGGGACCTTCACTCCTGACGGGGAGGTTATCATGACCTCATGACCGGCATTTGCCTAAAATTCTACTGTGGACAGTGCATTCTCATGTTTCTCATCTGACCCTCATAACAGCCTCTTTCATCAAGGCAATTGGCTCAGGAAGGTTGTGGTTCGCTCAAGGTGACACAGCTGTTAAATCACAGGGCAGGGCCTTGAACCCAAGTCCTGGAAGCTGCACCACGGCCAACACCCACCTCGACTCCTGAAAGACTCAGTGGGGCCGATCCAATGACAAAAGTCTTTTTTCTTTCCTTTTCTTATCACAAAAGCACTCATTGTAAACCACTGGAACATTAAAGAGATGCACAACGTGAAAAGCGGAAGTCCCCCACGATTTCCTGATCCAGATATACACACTGTTAGCTAATGTATCTTACTCCAGGGTTTTTCCATAGATATCGTTAACACGCCTGAGCCTAGCGCCTGACACAGAGTATGTGCTCAATAAACGCTTGTTGAATGAACTGTCAGATAGGCTATTATTTGTTTCCACAACTGTAGGGTACTGTTTCACAATGTGCTTTTCCATTCAGCTGTGTGACTTGGACACCCTTTCGTGCTGGTGCCTATAGGTGCCTCCCGATCAACAGCCTTTAGAGGTCAGCCACCCCTGATGGGGGCAGGCCTTCCGGAACAGGGCCAGGCACCCACCTCGATTCCCAGAAGGCAGCTGTGAACTAGTTTCTTCAAACTGACGGGCCAGTTTTAAAAAAAAGAGAACGGCTAATTAAACAAGTCAAACAAGTGTTGTTTTTGTCTGCACAATACTTCACTGATTTGCCTAAATCTTCTCTTGCACCAGGTGCTTCAGAGTTGAGTAAGAACATTCTTATGTACCTACATAAGTATAAATGCATAACTGGCTAAGAACCTTTTGCCCCCCAAAGTGACTATACATACATTTAAATTAGCGGGAAGCAAGAAGTTACCTTCATAATTGGGCTGGGGTTATTTAAACAAGAAGCTGCTCTGAATTTCCACCTTTAAAAGACACAGTCTGCGCAGCTGGAAGCCTGGTTGCCCGCACGCCCCCTCAGCGCTGGAGCTGCTCCGCCAAGGCTGGCCTGGGGCAGCGTGTCGCCAGGGCAGATGGGCGGCAAGGTCGCGGCCAGGGGCCCAAGCTTTGGCAGCCGTCAGACTGGGATCAGGTCCCTGTCTTGGGCAACTTCTTAATGTCTCTAATTCTCAGCTTCCTATTCTGATAAGTGGGTATGATAACTACCCCGTCCATTTTCTATGAGGATTAAATGAGATCCTACAGGCCAGTACACTTAAGGACAAGGCCTGGTAGGTAGTGAGCACTCAATAAACACTAACGATTGTGGTTTCCCCAAAGGTTCTGAGAAGGGTCCTCAAGCCATTCAAATACTTCACTGATACAGGATGTTCTTTCACGCCCTAGAGAGAGTAGACTTAAAATTCAAAGACCATAATTCAATTTCCTTTTTAATTCATAAGAATTAGAGGATTTAGAGATAGAGCAAACTGCGGAGATTGCCTAGGTTTACTCCCATATTTCAGAGGCGAGGAAGCTGAAACGCAGGGCATTTCCAGGGTCTGCCTACGATGGTTGTCTGAGTGAGTAGCAGAGCTGGATGGTCCTGGGTCCTGACTCCCAGGCCCCAGCCCATGTGCCTTTGCAGTATACCACCCCATCTCAGGAGGCAGTAAGACGCGGCCATACGTTCACACCAGTGTATGAAACTGAGATCAGACCCTCGTGGGGAAGTACGTTTTGTGAGGCAGAATGGCATAGGTATTCCAGAAGGTTGAGAAGGAAAAGGGGTACTGTATTAGTTAGGACTTCTGGATTACAAATGATAGAAACTCAACTCAAACGAACTTAAAAGCACAAGCTAACTTAAGCTTGGAGGATGCAAGGAAGACTACAGGAAGCGGACCTTGACCTGGAATTTGTACATCCTTGACATTCTCCATGTTTGTCTTAAATTCTTGCTTGTCCCTGTTAGAGCTTTCTGCAGGCAGCTCTCACCATGTGGTAAAAGATGGCCACCAACAGCTCTGGATTCATATATTCCCAGTTTAGCATCTCCAGGAGAAAAACAGAGCTTTCCTCATGCAGTTTCCATGTATATACATCCAGTGAAGGATTCTGACTGGCCCTGACTCAGTCATGTGTGTCCACCCTGTGGACCAGTCACTGTTGCCAAGGAGATGAGATACCATGATCGGCCATGCCTGGATGGTGAGTCCATCCCCGTGACCAGAGGGACAGGGTGCTATCGTCGACAGCTCCTTCAGCACTGCATGGGATGGGAGAGGGTGCTTCTTCAAGGAGGGCTGGGCAGACAAAAACAGTGGAGCCATCTAGGCACCCAAAAGGAAAAACAAACTTCATTTACAGGTTTCTCTGTTCAAGATCTTTCCAGGAGCTCCTCAAACTGCAGAAGAGTATTTGTGTAAATATAAATTCACAAGATTACACAATTTACATGTAAAATGGGGCCAGTTTTCTCACGAGGTTCATAAACCAGCTCTGAAGCAATTCTAAAGAAATTGTGACAAAATTGTTTTTAGCATTAGCAATATTACTAGAGAAAAGCACAAAGACTCCCCAGGTGCCTACTTGGAAGGACAACTTTCATTTGAATGTAGAAGTATTATTTTGTTTCTTTTTGAAAAACAAAAAAAATTATCTTGGTAATAACTAAATCAATACAAATATATTACCAAAGTATGTGTGCATCCCAATGTAAATGTTTCCTTTTAGCTCTAAGAATTTAAGGAAATGAGGATGGGTGTGAATTTTAGTTAAATATAAAGCAGGGTTTTTAACATGGGGTTTGGGGGTCCCCCAAGCTGGTTACTGTCAATCAATCAGAATCTCCTGCAGAACTTATTAAATTTAGAGGGGACTGGGTCCCACCCCAGAGATTCTGGTCAGGTAGGTCTGGCTAGGTCCAGACATCATTATTTTCTGAACGCTTGGCAGGTGGTTTTGATCAGTCGTTGAGGCTGAAAACAACTGCCCTAGGACAGTGTTTCTTGAAATGTGGGAGTAGTCATCTTGCATCAGAATCTGGAGAGCCTGTTAAAATGCAGATTCCTAGGCCCCTCCCAGGCCTACTATACCTGCTCCAGTGAGGAGCAGAGCTGTGACTCTATAGTTTAGTAAGCTCCCAAGTGACTTTTATACATTTTAAATTTGGGGGGCTTCCCTGGTGGTCCAGTGGTAAAGAATCTGCTTTATAATTCAGGGGACGCAGGTTCGATCCCTGGTCAGGGAACTAAGATCCCACATGCTTCAGGGCAACTAAGCCTGCGTGCCACAACTACTGAGCCCGCGCACCTCAATGAGAGAGCCCGCGTGCCACAAACTACAGAGCCCCCGCGCCCTGGAGCCTGTGCGCCACAACTAGAGAAGACCCACACGCCACAACTAGAGAGAAGCCCGTGCGCCGCAATGAAAGATACTGTGTGCCGCAACTAAGACCCGACGCAGCCAAAAATAAATTAAATAAATAAATAAATAATAAATCAATCTTAAAAAAATAACCATTTAAAATTTTTGAGATAATTATAGATTTACAGGAAGTTGCAAAGAATGTACAAAGAGATCCTGTGCACCATTTACCCAGTTTCCCCCAATGGTAACCTCTTGCATAACTATAGTACATTATCAAAACTAGGAAATTGACATTGGTACAAACCATAATACCTATTCAGATTTTATCAGATTTACATGCACTTGTGTATGTGTGTGTCTGTGTGTGTGTGTAGAGTTCTATGCAGTTTTATCACGTGTAGGTTTGTGTAACCACTACCACACAGCTAAGATACAAAACTGTTCCATCACCACAAGGCTCTCTAGTTTTACCTTTTATAGCCATACCACCCCATCACACACACACACACACACACACACACACACACACACACACACACATCCCTATCCTTTGGAACCTACTAATCTCTTCCCAATCTCTATAATTTTGTTATTTCAAAAATGTTATATAAATGAAATCATATAATATGCAACCTTTCTAGGTTGGCTTTTTTCACACACATAATTCCCTTGAGATCTATCCAAATCATTGCATGCTTCAATAGCTTGAGTTTTTTTTTTATTGCTACATAGTATTCCATTGTATGGATGTATCACAGTTTGTTTTACCATCACCAGCTGAAGAACATTTGAGCTGTTTTCAGTTTTTGTTTATTACTAATAAAGGTGTTATGAATATTCATGTGCATGTTTTATGAGAACATAAGTTTTCATTTCTCTAGGACAAATGCCCAAGAGTACGATTGCTGGGTCATATGGTAAATACATGTTTAGTTTTATAAGCAACTGCCAAACTATTTTCCAAAGTGACTGTAATGTTTTATGTTCATGTCAGCAATGTATGAATGATTCAGTTTCTCCACATGCTCATTAGCATTTAATGCTATTTTTTAAAAATTTTAGCCATTTTGAGAGATGTATAGTGAGATCTCATTGTGGTTTTAATTTGCATTTCTTTAATGGCCTAATGATGTTGAACATCTTTTCACGTGCTTACTTGGCATACCTGTATCCTTTTCAATGAAATGTTTGTTCATGTCTTTTGCCCATTTTTTAACTGGATTTTTTGATTTTTAACTGTTGAGTTTTGAAAGTTCTTCATATATTCTAGATGTGAGTCCTCTGTCAGATGTATGGTTTGCAAATATTTTATTCCAGTCTGTTGACTGTCTTTTCATCTTCTTAGCAGGTCTTTCAAAGAGCAATTTTTTATGACATCCAATTTATTGATTTATGTCTCTTATGGATTGTACTTTTGGTGTCAAGTCTAAAAACTGTTTGCCTAGTCCTAGATCCCAAAGATTTTCTCCTAATTTTTCTAAAAGTTTTGTTTTACATTTAAGCTCATGATCCATTTTGAGTTGATTTTTTATATAAGGTGTGAGGTTCATTTTTTGGCCAACATATTGGCCAAATTTTTAAAAAATTCTATCATGACTTATTCCAAAAAATGTTTTTGTATATCACTTTTTACAGCATAATTTTCTTAGTGGTTACATAAATGTACGTGCTTAATTTATCACTATCTACTGGTATCAATGCTTTACCACTCTGAGTAACGTGAGGAAAACTTATTTTCATTTTGATCCCTTTATCCTCTTTAGTTTTAAAATATAATTATCTTAAGTATTTTCTCTAAATATATTGAACACCATATCAGATGGTGTTATAATTTTTGCTTCAATCATCAAATTTAAGAAACATAATTGTTTACCCACTCCATTGTTCTTCTTTCCTTTCCTTTCTGAAGTTCCAAGATTTCTTCTGTTATCATTTTCCTTCTGTTTGGAGAACTTCCTTTAGCCATTCTTTTTGGTTTTGGGGGGGCGGTTTTTTGTTTGTTATTTTTGTTGTTGTTGTTTTCTTTTTGGCTGCATTGGGTCTTTGTTGCTGCGCGCGGGCTTTCTCTAGTTGTGGCGAGCGGGGGCTACTCTCCGATGCGGTGTGCGGGCTTCTCATTGCGGTGGCTTCTCTTGTTGCGGAGCATGGGCTCTAAGTGCGCAGGCTTCAGTAGTTGCGGCGCGTGGGCTCAATAGTTGCGGTGGGCAGGCTTAGTTGCTCTGCAGCATGTGGGATCTTCCCGGACCGGGGAGCAAACCTGTGTCCCCTGCATTGGCAGGCAGATTCTTAACCACTGCACCATCAGAGAAGTCCCCTTTAGCCACTCTCGAAGGGTAAGTCTGTTTGTGACAAATTATCTTAGTTTTCCTTCATCTGAAAATATTGTTATTTTCTCACCTTTCCTGAAGGATATTTTCACCAGATGTAGAACTTGTGGTGGACAGTTTTCTTCTTTCAGCATTTGAAAAATGTGTCACTTCCTTCTGGCCTCCATGGTTTCTGAGAAGAAATCTGCTCTCCTTTAATTGGTGTTCCCTATAAATAATATGTTATTTTTTCTCTGGCTGCTTTCAAGATTTTTTCTATTTTTTAGTTTTCAGAAGTTTAGTTATGATGTGTCTTGGCATGAATTTCTCTGGGTTCCTCCTACCTGGGGTTCACTCAGCTTCTTGAATCTGTAAGTTTTTGCCTTTTGCCAAATTGGAGACATTTTCAGCCATTGTTTCTTCAAACCCAGGTGACATTTTAAGTTTGAGAAGCATTGCTCTAGAGTGGGCTTCAAGAACACCTCAAATTTTATCTTAAAATGCTGTGAATGTCCATTTTTCTTAGGAGAATGTCCACAGCTTTCACTAGATTCTCAAAAAATTCCATGACACACCCCATAAAGTTTACAAAAGCATTGGTTTATGGTCTTACTGGGTTATTTTTGGTCTTCTTGGCTAAAACCAATTTTTAAAAACTAGTTAGTATTCTTTCTTCTACCACATCTGTTGAATTCCTGTGTCCCAAAGGTTTCTCTAACCGTTTTGGGAAATATGATCACTCAGATGAATATTTCTGAGTGCCTGACATGTGCCAGACAAATATTTTTTTTCCCCTAGTTAGTGAGAAGGGGAAGAGTTAAAACATTAAAGACACTTTTAGCTCATGAAAAGTTTTAAGTAACTAAGAAATCAAAGTAAACTTTGCTGCTTTCATGTCGTGTGACTTTGTTCCTTACTGCTCTGAGCTGGATATGCCAGCGATCACATTACATCCTGAAAATATAATTCCATATACAGTACTAAAAACATGGCATTATGCAGTGGGCCCACTTGTCATCACTCTAGTTTGCTTTATACAGTTGATAGCCAAGCACACATAGTTCCTCCAAGCAGTCTTGTCCCTGGACAATTGCACAACTGATTCGTCTGCCTGGTACACCCTCATTCCCCTTTGCCACCCACCTTCCTGGAGTAACTCTTGCTCATCTTTCAGAACTCACTTTAGGAAGCACCACATCCAGGAAGACTTCATTCTCTCTTCTCCAGGGCTTGAGTTGGGTGTGTTTCCAATGTCACCCATGCTTGCCAGATGTCACAGTGTATGGTGATTACCTAATTGTCACTGCCACCAGACTGTGAGACCCTTGGAGGCTGTGACTGGTTCTGCATGCTTTTGTGCCCCCAGCACTTTAATAAACATAACATGGCCTTAAGCGCAGCTTCCTGTGGAAATTCACCACCACCACTGACTGGCTAAGCCTTTCCTCCATTTCTTCATTAGTGTCATAAGTATCTCTTGAGCTCCTTCACATGTAGGTGTAGCAACCATATGTTCAACCCTTTCCCAGCAGGCTTAATCGTTCCTGAATTCTCACAGGTGTTTATTAATTCACTTTAGACTCTTTCCAACAACCAGTATACAAGTTACTGGTCTTCTCTTGCTAGAATGCCTATCTCCCTCGTTTTGGGAAACATGGACAACACTGACCTCTGCCATTTTCCTCCTTGGTCTTACTACTGGATCTTATGAATTCCTTATTATTGTGTTTAAATTTATAGATCTGTCTTTCCTATCAAGGTATGAGCTCCTTGGGGGTAAAGACTGCATCTTATCCACCCCAGAGTCTCCAGGGACTGGTACAAGGCAGGATTCCATAAATGTCTGTGGAATGAAGTTTGGTGTTAGATCATCACAGCTCTGCTCTTCCTCAAGCTTAGCACATGCATTTCCTCATATTCTCCACACCTTTACCTCCTATTTATCTTTTACCCTTCGTTCTAAGCCACTGTGAATTCTTTATGGAAAGGAGAAGAGGGCAGATAAATACACCACATTTTAAAGTAATTTTCTTATTCCTCCCAGGTACTATCTTGGTCGTCGGATGTTTATTGTTGTCTCTGACCCAGACATGATCAAGCAGGTGTTGGTTGAGAAGTTCAGTAACTTCACCAACAGAATGGTATGTAATTTTCTTTCTTCATATGGATGGATGGGGAATCATTCTAAGATGCAAGGACAGCACATCACATCTAACAGGGATGTGACTGGGCCTTTTGTAGGGTTTAGATCAGTTCAACTCAAAACTGTGCTCCCCAGTGAATTCGAGTTTTCAAAAGAGATATATAGTACTGCTACAAAAGAATGGCATTTACATTTAAGAAACACTTCAAGAAAGCTAAAGCTCAAGAGGAGTTGGGGCTAATAAAATTCTAAAACCGGGAGGGTTTTTAAAGCTGTGTTCAAAGCTAGAGGAATCCAGAGGGTCAAGTGACCTCAGTCAAGTGACCGAGGAAGACCGAGCAAGGTTAATAAATATCAGAGGGAATGCAAGATATCAAGCTTCCCGTGCTTACATCCTTCCCAGAGAGTATAAACATCTTAAGGCTAGAAAAAGAAGACAAGTAACATTACGAGGGAAATTCATCCCCAAGTAACAAGTCTCTAACCCACTAAAGGATGTACATACTCCATCTTTGTTTGAAAGCACATACCCTGCTTTTTATCTTTGATGAGAAATCACAAAGCATGGAAGAGGTGACAGAAAATGGCAAAGCTCAGTGCTGTCCATATTTTCCAAAAATGAGGAGATGAGAATTCTAGTAGAGATGATCAATAACTTTCATTTTGATTTTTGGAAAAAGTCTAAAGTGAGTTAATAAATAGTTGCTTGTGAGAATTCAGAGAATCACTATGCGCCAACCATTTTTTGTTTTTTTTTTTTGGCAAATTAAACTCATCTTCCATTCTTATTGGAGTAGTAAGCAACGTATGCACTCTTTTGTTGGTTATTTGACAAACTTCTGCACACTTGCCATATATACCAGGCACTGTCTAGGTAATGATTAGAAAGAGATAGAAAACTCAGTCTCGTCCTTAAGGAGCTTATAGTCTAGTGACAGAGGCAGAGAGGAAAGAAATCAGTACAATATGGTACGGTGAGCATGGAAAACACTGCACCATCCAGGATGGGAACCAGGAAAGGCTTATTAGACGTAAGGTGCCTGGGACTGAGTCTTAAAGAAATTAGTAGTAGCCCCCTAGCTTTCTGTACTGGTTGAGCTGTCCAGAGTGGTTTTTTTTTCTCATTCAATTTCACAGGAACTTATGAGACTGGTACAATTATCATCTGTATTTACTGACAAAGATACTAAGGCTCAGGTTAAGTGACAACCCTGGTCATATGACTAACAGGAGGAAGACTAATGGGATTTATGTGCCATCTCCCAACTCAAGTCCAGGGCTCTCTTTACTGTCACTATTGTAACACTGCCTAGGTGACATCTCTGGATTATCAGGGTTTCATTGAGTAAGTGTTACTCGCCCAAAACACACTTATCTTCCGGCCCCAGAGCACCATGCACACTTCCAGGCGCCACATGGCCACTAGAAGGCGATGATCTGGGAGGGGGTGATCTCCTGGCCTGCTAACTCCTCCATCACCTCAGAATGGCTGAAGGAAACGCAGAAGCTTAGCCACTTCTCTGCCTCTGTTTGCCTCTCTCCCCAAATACTCTGTTGTTACTCCCCCGTTCAAAGTCCCCTGAAGGTTTTTGTGGCCTTGGGATTTTAGAAACTGAGTCTGATGGTTAAAGGCAGTCATAGATTGCTGCTCCCCCAGACTCAGCAAGGAAGGTTGATTAGAGAAACAGAGGAAGCCAGTGAAACAGAGGAAGCCAGTGAGTCAAGGGCCCTGACCGCCGAGCCGCGTGCTGGCAGGCATGGAAATCACTCCAAGGGCTGCCACGGCTCTTGGCCACGGCTGAGCCTCTGAGCGGTGAGATGGGACATGTCAGCCATGTGTCTCCATTATTGTCACGTTCACATGACATCCAAGATGTAACCAAGGTGTAAGACCCCTCGAGCTGACCTGGAATAGGGCTGCTCTCTGACTGATGTCCTGGGGGCAGACACATACTCAAAATACACGTTCAAGCAGAGGGGACCAAGTCCAGCTGCCCAGTTTCAGTCCGTTTCTCCTCCAAACCATGTGTCTACCCTCCCTATTTTTCCCCATCCCCTGACTAAGATCTCTAGGCCCCAACCTCCAGAATGTGGTTCTAATTTCCTTCTTTCACTCAACACAGTGTCCTCAAGACAAAGTTCAAGTTTCTCAGGTGAGATTTAAGGGCCCCTACAATTTAGATCCATTACATGTGCTCCCACCTCAGCTCTCACTGCTCCCCAGTACAAGCAGTCACCCCAGCTGGAGCGGCCTCTCCATTCTCTCTGCAACCTCTCCGGAAAGCCCTGCCCCAGTGCCTTTGCTCATGCTGACACCTCCACTAGAATTGGAGACAGCACAGCAGCGGGTCTTATATTCACTAGCAATGTGAACTTGAGCAAATTACTTCTTTAAGCCTCTCCTTCTTCCTTTGCAAAACAGGGATATGCTCTGCCTTACTGGGCTGTTGTAAGGCTAAATGAGATTATGTGTATAAGTCCTGCTTTACACGCAGGCGAGACAAGTTTTCACCGTGCATTAGCTGCGATTAACAAGAAGATCCTCCACCTCTCCTACACCCATCCAAACCCTTGGTATTCTTCCAGGTTCTCCTCAAATTCTGCTCCCCCCATGAAGCTTTCCCTACCTCAACCCTCATTTACTTTTCCCCTTCTCTGAATGCTAACAGCATTGATCATCTGCATCACTCATTTTCACAATCGCTCCCATTGTGCCTTCTACTATTTACCATGAATCAATGCATGGCTTTCACCCTAACTTGATTAACTTTAAGCCTTGTCCTTCTTTTTTTATACTCCAGGGCCCAAACACATAACGACTACTCAGTATCCGATATATTCTTGTTCAAGCTGAATTGACTCTCCATCAACTTGACATTCTCCCCAGATGAACAAGGTAGTACCTGGAGATTCAATATGTACACCCTCTTGTAGGTCATTCACAGACATGTAAAAAGATCCATCAAAGATTAGATCTCTAGGAAACCCCAATGTTTATAATTTTCCATCTGAGAATGTAGCCACTTATCTTTAGCTTTGTTTATGGTCTTTAAGCCAATCCCATATTCATGATGAAACAACGCTTAGTGACTCAATCTTCAAAAAACCAACTCTAGAGTGGGATTTTCTCACAGGTTTTGAAAGTCAAATTAAATTGGGTTCTGTGGTTCCCTCTTACCCATATGCTTATTTATCTGCTCAAAGAACTCAAGGAGATTAGCGAGGCATGATTTTTTTCTTCCTGACACCATGCCACCTTCCCTCTAATAAGCCATGTTTACTTAAGTGTTCAGCGATTCAGCTTTATTATACATTCATTCAGTAAACATTAAACGCTTACTCCATGCAAGCTTCTACCAAATGGTCCCTTGTGATGCAGAAAATACCTCAGCATATTAGTTTGATACATGAAGTGAAAAGGAACTTAAATAACGCATGATTTCATTTTCCAGCTGTAAGAACCCATCTCTGCTCACAAATCCAGGCTTGACTTATGTGTGCCCCTGACAGCCTACGAAGAGCGGCCGGGATGGGGAAGCTGGGTTCAGCTCTGAAATTTGGTGTGACCTGTAGGCATCCCATGAGGACTGATAGAGTACATTGGCTGGAGTTGGGATGGCACCACAGGGAACTCCCTGACATAAGTCAGTATTGAGCAAATACTTGAATTCAAAAATTGGTGAATGATATATTTTTTTCCAATTCAAGAACACCGGGCTGAACAGACTCTACGGCTTGGACCCAGGGTGGCAGTTCCTATATCATGCTTTCCCATTCGCATTTTTGAGGCTCTCAGTTCCATGGAACGTGACTGCTCTCTCTTGCCCATTTTCCGAATGGACCCCTTGGGCCTCTATCACTGCCCTCAACACTTCCTCAAGTTGCTTCCAGTGGTGCAACCACAGTTTATCTTTAAACCCCCATCAGTCTCCTTAGCATGGATAGAACCTCAGTTGCCCCGGCACCTCTGGACGTGGCTATTTTTATGCAAGTATTTTTAATTAGCTCCTTCTCGCTATCGGGTACTCAATGAAGCCACGCGGGCAGCTCTTTATTTATTATCTGCGGAAACTGGAGCTGGGTCCGCTTGATTCAGCAGAAATGGTCCTAACCAGCAGTAGAACGCTATACTCCTGGCCTGTCCTTAAGGCCCAGAGTTGGGGAAGCCGTGGGAAGGGTGCTAAGAGGTAGGGACGCCTTTGGCCCATGTTGGGTTGGTCTAGTTGGATACGGGAATGGAGAGGGTGTGTTTGATCACTAAACCTGCTGCCAGGAGCTCTGAGACCTGGTCTGAGATGAGCACGGCGAGCAGGTCAGGCAGCAGGCATGCCCACTGCCAGGTTCCATCACATGTTTGTGGAGTGCAGTGGAAGGTGGTGGTGGTCACCCGTGTGTGGGGTGAGGTGCCAGCCCTCAGGGCCTCACAGGCAACATGGGGGTCAACTCTCCAGGCTCAGGTTCACACCATCGACTCACATCTAAAACCACGGGATAGATTTGGGGAGTGGTTTTATTCAGGACCCCCAGGGCCTGGCTCGCCAGGTACAGCCTCTCCAAGGCTACTTTCACCCTCTCACCACACGGATGTCGGAATCATAGGACGAGTTCCTGTGAAACCACGCCGCGCTCGGCACGTGGCAAAGATTGCTAAAGCTCTGAGGCAAATAGGGCACTGGAAACCTTATTACCCACTGTGTCCGCAGCAGTGCCCCATCCCGGGAGCAGGATCACGCGGCTGGTCACAGAGCTCGGGAACCAGGCAAACTCCACCCGGGGCTCCAGATGGACCGGACCACCCGCGCTGGGCCCCCAGGGACCTGCACGCTGCTACCCACAAGGGACAGAGGGGCCTCAGGAAGTTAGCCACGAATGTGCCTCGCCCACACCTGCAACAAGCCCCTCTCCACCAACAGCTTTTGAAAACTAGCTCATCTAGAGTTTCCCGTCCCCTTTCTCTTAAATAAAACATCAAGTAAAAGAAAACATTCTGGTTTTCAAATGTGTGCAGGGAGATTTAAGTTTAAGTGAGAATGGTTTGGCCCATGACTTAGGGAAGCTCTCGTCACTGCAGTCAAAACCTGACTACTTTTTTCAGCTTTGCATTTCTTTTTTTTAAAATAAATTTACTTATTTATTTATGTTTGGCCGCGTTGGGTTTTCGTTGCTGCGCGCGGGCATTCTCTAGTTGCGGCGAGCGGGGGCTACTCTTCGTTGCGGTGCGCGGGCTTCTCATTGCGGTGGTTTCTCTTGTTGCGGAACACGGGCTCCAGGCGCGTGGGCTTCAGTAGTTGTGGCTTGCGGGCTCTAGAGGACAGGTTCAGTAGTTGTGGCGCACAGGCTTAGCTGCTCCACGGCATGTGGGATCTTCCCGGACCAGGGCTCGAACCTGTGTCCCCTGCATTGTCAGGCGGATTCATAACCACTGCGCCACCAGGGAAGTCCCTCCTTTTTTTTTTAACATCTTTATCGGAGAAGGGTCAACTCACATGATGGGTCCACAGCTCCGAGAGACAGAAGTTCTTACTTAAAGACCAAAGAGACTGCAGAGAATCAGAAACCCAGGTTGGCAACCTCATTTGCCTGACCCCTGTCTATTTTGAGACAGGTCTCGTTGTTTTATGTGAAACATTGTGCTGTGCCCTGGAAATCCTGCAGCCTGAGCCGGGAGCTTCTCATCCGGGGATGGGCTGCCCACAGATCACTCAAACCTCCTGTTCAGAATTTCCAAGAAGTGGGGTACAGCCTCTAGTGATAGGGGCTCATCACTCAAGGCAGGTTATTTTTATTAGTTATTTAGACTACTGGGAAGTTCTCCTTTAGAGGAGCTGGAATTTTCCCCATAGCTCCCACTATTGAACCTAATTCTACAACCCAGGGTCAAAAAAAAGAGCCAAATCTTCTCTTCCATGTAATACGCATTCAATAGATATTTTTTAAGTACAGACTAAGGATCACAATCTGATCTTCCAAGCCTTCTCTTTCCAGCTACGCATTCTAAAATCTGTCAGACTGTCCCCTCACCATCCGACTGCTCTTCTGAAATGACCAATTTGCCACTTTCCCTCTTCCAGTATCATATCTAGAAATGAAAATAGATCGGTTACTCTAACCAATGCCTCTGAAATCTTCCATCAGAGAATGAAGAATTCTAATGGAAGTTGTAGGCTGAAGGGAGAGTATTGTCATGGCAAGCTGGTGAGGGAGACAATGCTGTCATATTGCACAAGGGCTGGATTTGTCCTCCAAGTGCAAGATAAAAACTATCATGGAGCCAATCCTTAGGTCTAAAGGACAGACACAAAATCCAGTCAACCTTGACTCTTATCTCCAATTTCTTCTGCTTCATCAGAACCCCATAAACCACCACCCAGCTTTCCTTGGAGTGAAATGCTTTACGACAGGTAGTGTGGCACAGGACTGGTGTTTGCCAGTATACAAATATACATAATGTACCATTTCCTCCTTTGATTCTGGAACCTAAACAAATGGGTTATGTTCTAAAAATTCCATGAAACCACAATTCTGTATAGTGACCATGGCACTCCTAAAGAATTTTATTCTAAATATAGAGAGGTATTCCTCTGCAGAAAAAATATCCCAGCAACTTGGTTCTAATACACAATTAAGTCCCCCCAGATACTTTGCAGTTATGTATTATAGCTTATTTTGAGTGTTCATATTTTATCAGAAAATTATCATTTTCCTCTGAACAGGAGTTTTTACAAGGCTTTTGAGTTATGGTGGCTGGCTTCATGTTTCAACTATAATTAAAACAGTGAAAAGAAATAGCAAAACCGTATATCACACGCAGTTCTGAAGAATGCTTTGTCCTCCCGTCTCCCTACTTCCCCTCACCCTGCAGCCCCGGGGCTCAGGGCTCTGAACAGCTGTGAGGGCCCCCAGTTTTGACCGTTTGGTGGGAGTAGCTGGTCTTAGGAAAGAAGAGAATGGCCTGGGAAGAAGGGATGAGGAGACCTCATTTTCTGTGTGCTTCCAGACTCAGCTGGACTATCTCCTCCTCAGAGAAGGCTTCCTGGCCATTTAATCCCCTATCATTTTCTCACCTCGCTGCCCTCTCTACCCTTTCATAACACTCACTTTCCCATGAAATGTAATGAAATGTAATGACAGCTATTTGTTAGTTTAGGAGGTAACTGTCTGCTTCCCCACTAGACTATCAAACTCATTGAGGGCCAATGCAATGTCTTCTTTATTCAGCACCATATAGCCAACATCTCGTATATATTAGACATTCAACAAACATTCTCTGAATGAGAAGAACGAATGAATGAATGAGTGAAAGAACACAGAAACATCATGACATGAAGGAGTTCTCTTGGAACAGCTCTGTTGGGGCATGCTTCTGGAGGACTCTCTTCTTCCCCTTTCCCTCTCCTTCCCCCACCCCCAGGCATATTCCAAAGACCCAGACGCGAGTCTGTCAACTCCTGGCCCAACCTAACGAATCCAGCCACACAAAACCCGTTGCCAAATAGTTCAGACATGAAACTCAATCCCAGGAAAGATGAGCCCACCTCCAAGAAGCCTGCTGTTGGGTCCTCCGGGAACCCTCACTCTGCGGGGGGTGGGGGTGGGGGCTGCAGAACACACAGAAGCCGCTGAGTTATTTACAGTGATGACCACAGAGTAACAAGATAGAATTGGGCCAGCGGCGCTCCCCCACCTGCTCCGGGTGGGTCCTCAGCCATGGATCTAGAGATCATTGTGCATGAGCCCTTTTATTCTTTACACCCTTGCAAGAGAAGTCTCTTCATTATTGGTCACGGGTGACTTGAACCAGGGTGTTTATCGAGGACTGTATTGCCACCGAGGTGGCTTGGGCTCCCTTGTGTCCTGACTCTCTGCTTATCGCTTTCCACCAGGCGTCAGGTTTGGAGCCCAAACCGGTAGCCAACAGTGTCCTGTTTTTACGTGACAAAAGATGGGAAGAGGTCAGAAGTGTCCTGACTTCTGCTTTCAGTCCTGAAAAGCTGAATGAGGTAAGACCTGGGAAATGCAATCTCTCTTCCATAGAGAGCAGGTTTCCTCTCTCCAGATTCTGATGGGAGCTGGGTCACTTTGCCGTCACCTGTCCGTTGCCCCACCCACTACGCCCTTCGAACCTCCCTATTATCCCCAAAGCACAGGAAACTGTACTGGAGTGTCTGCCCTTTCTCCAGCCTTCCGCAGCCCCGGTTGCCATGAATCTGTAGTGAGTCAGCAAGCGCTCAGGGAACTTCTGCTAAATCCCAAGGCTCTGCCCCGGGCCTTTTGGGGGCACCCAGGGGAAAACTGGAGGGGTTCTCCTCAGACTTTCATGTGTAACGGATCACCTGAGAACCTTGTTAAAATGCAGATTCTGATGCAGTAGGTCTGGGGCGGGGCCTGAGACTCTGCATCTCAAACAAGCTCCCAGGGGACGTGGATGCTTCTGAACAATGAACCACACTGTACATAGCAAGGAACTAGAGAACATCTTGAGATGAGGGTGAGCTTTGAATCAAGTCTGAAATAGGGGAGAGATGGCCATGGATTGCTGGGGGTACAAGGATGTCCTTGGGCAGAACCCTTGGGGGGGGCGGTGGTTATGCCCAAGTTAATCTCTGTGGCCAAGTCAGAGGGCAAAGTCTCATTTACAAGATGCTCTTAAACCCGGGGCTTTCTCCTTCCCCCACCCAGGGACCCACCCTTCCCTACCAGCTGTATAAATAAAACTTACTGTTTGTCCTGCTTCCTGACCAAGTTCTCTCACCCCGGAGCCTCACTGATGGCCCCTCAATTGCCGATCTGGCTTTGACGTCTGTTCTGAATTCCGCAACAGCAATAGCTCATGACCGAGCCCTTGAGCCCTTCTGATGTGACGTGGCTGAAGGGTTGCCTCAGTGTGAGTCCCAGGTACATGGGCAACTCCAGAGCAAGTGCCCTTCCAGAGCCAGCCACCAGGTCTAGCTGTTCCAGAATGCCTGGCCTTGGAGTGGCCTGTCTTCAGTTCAATACATGAGAGCTACTCTGAGCTTCAGCTCAAGATGCTCACCCGTATGGCCCTGCTGAATTCCTATAAGTCTTCTGAAGTCCCCCAGAAGACGAGAGGGTTCCAGACTTCATAATCAATCCCATCCAAATAAACTCAGAAACCAGAGATCCTGCCCATCCTCAGTGAGGTTTTTCTGTTGTTTTTTTTCCTCAATGCGGTTTTGATTTGTATTTCCATATGTAGCCTTTACATAGCCAGCTAACACTCACACGGCTCTTACCATGTGCCAGACACCACTGTAAGGCTTCCTGTTCGTATTAGCACACTTAATCTTCACCACATCTCCGTGAGGTAAATACTATTATCAATCCCATTTTACAGATGAGGAAACTGAGGCCCATAGAGATTATGCGCTTCATGTCACATAGCTGGTAAGTGTGGCAAAGCCAAGATTAGAACCCAGTTCCAGAATGCTCTTAACCTCTCTGCTTGACTGCTTCTCCTGTCTTGTTCTGAAGCTCCCTAGGACTGTCCCAGGGACTGTCTGGAGGGTGGAGGAAGGGAGATAAAGCAAATGGGACCTCTTTGGAAACCTAGGGGTATCAGAAGCAACACTCCTCCATTTGCTGCCTAAGTTTGGAACCAACTGAGGTATGGAAACAGGTTTCAGACAGAAACCTCCTTTCTCACTGGTAAAGCTGTTTGAGAAATGTAGCCTGCCTTCTGGTGGTGTGGGCTTGCTAATGCTTCACCCGGAGTGGGCAACTGCAGCCTCCCCCTGCAGGAGGGCGGCCAAGAGCGCACACTAACGTGGCCCCCCTGATCCCCCCAGGGCTGGACCACGCACGCTCAGTTCCTTCTTCGCACGCCTTGGCCTGATAAGGGAGGGCAGGACCCAGCCTTCCTCAGCCTCAGGTACACACTGGAGTCACCTGGGGAGCTTTGCAAACCATTGCTGTCTGGGTCCCACATCTAGATTAAATTGGTTTGGTTTGGAATGCAGCCTGGGTCTGAGGGGATTTTACAGCTCCCCAGGAGATTCTGATGTAAAGCCAGAGTTGGGAACCACCACTGGTAGAAATTACCCACAAGGAAACCTGAGGAGGGGGGTGTCCTGCTACAGCTGGAACCAGGAGCCCTGCTCCACAGTTAGCCCTGTTATATACCAAGGTTTCATGGGAGAATTTGTTTGAAGGACGGGCCTGCTTCTTTAAAAAGTTGTAAAGCATTATTTGGGTCACCTTTATTACACCTAGTCACTAAAATGTTGAGTTAACCAAAAGGGGAGGGAGCGGGGAGGAGAGGTAGGTAAACCATGGGTTGACATCAGGAGTTCAAACATGTTGCATCACATTTCCTCATTTGTGAGTAAACAATGCCTTGACAATGCTATAGATGCAGAAAGAATCTTATCATTTGTTAAAAAATAAATTGATGAAGGGTATCTGATTTTTTTTTTTTTAAGTAAGAAAGAAAGTTTTTTTGACAGTGAAGAGGAAAAAAAAAATCTTATTGGGGTCTAGATTTCTTTAACACTCTACAGGATACACTCCAGAAACTGATACAGCATCATTGCCCAAACAAATTCAGTGCTCCTGAAACCCAAAGCATTTTCTCCTTTTGGTTCAGAAATCAAATTCTTAGTGCCTGAATTAGCTGCAGAAAATAGAGTTCCTCCAAGTGGTTCATAGCACTGAGATACCTAGTAGTCATAAATAAGAGGGAGGGGGAAGGGAGGGGGAGATAAATTTTCATAGACAGATTCCCTGGGTTTTGCTTCAGATCTAGCTCATTGTTTAACATATTCTACAAGTGAACTTAAAGCTCCATTGGAAATCATCTTTCTACTCAATATAGTTCAATTTAGGTTCTTGGGTTTCAGTTGAAAGGATGCCATTCCGGGCGCAGAGTTGGTCACCCTCGTCCCCGCCTGTGGAGAGTTTAGACCTGGTGAACTTAAGGTGTCTGGGAGGCATCTGAGTAGATGCATCAGGCAGAAGTTGGCTGCAGATATGGAGCTCAGGAGAGAAGGGTAGGAAAGATGGTCATCAAAAACACAGACAGGGGCCACGGGGATGTAATATACAGCATAAGGAATATGCTCAATAAAACTGTAATAACTTTGGGGACAGATGGTTACTAGACTTATTGTGGTGATTGTTTCATAATGAATGCAAATGTCACACCAGTACATAGTACACCTGAAACTAAGGTAATAGTGTACATCAACTATATTTCAATCTAAAAAAAAGAAAATTTTTACAAAAGAGAGAAAACACAGACATGGGTGAGGTCACCCCAGGAGTGTATACAGCATGAGAAGAGGGCTGGGGAGAACCATATATAAGTGAGGGGCAGAGGAGAGACCTACAAAGATGACTTGGGAAGAACAGCTTGAAACTGAAGTCCAGGAGAATGTGGAAGGGAAACGCTTTTCAAGGAGGAAGGAGCAGCCAAAGGTGTTAAATGCTGGTTAAATAGAAAAGAACATGAGGACTAAAAAGTTCATGACAAAGATAATAATTTTCAAATGTTAAGCCAATGTCTGTGTGTTTCATGCTCCGTAAATCATGTCCTGGATTTTCTCTCCCCCACTGAATCATTGCTTCAGAAGGAGGTGGCAGCGGGCAACGTCCAGAACAGGAGGTCTTGGCTCAGTTTTGCACATGAGGCTTTCCTGAGCCCTACTGAGACAATGGTCTTGGAGTTGGGAGCTTTGTTGGGAGTGAAAAGTTTTCCTAATTCCGAAAGCAGCTCTCTTTGCATATGAAGAGCAGGGTTTGAGGCTTTGAGCAAGGAGCGCTACTCTACACCAAAGTGTAGATGGGATGGAGGATCTTCCTATCCTACAGAAGATGGGTGGAGGGAGAAAGATGGGAGGGCTGCTTGCCAGATGTCAGTGTCCTGACTGCCTCCTTCCCCAGCGTCCGTGACCCTCCAAGTTTCTGGATGCTTCCCTGGACTTTAACCTCACATTGGCCTTCGCTTTCTAGTCACTGGTTCTCAAACCCTGTGTTCTCAAACCCTAACTCTGCGCCAGAATGGCATCCTTTCAACTGAAATGGCATCCTTTCAACTGATTTGGGCTGTGCCCAAATCACCTAGTACACTTGTTTAACACACATAATTCCAGCCACCCCAGGACCCACAGAATGAGAATTTCTAGGGCAACTGAGAATCTGTATGCTTTACCAGTGCCCTAGCACGATTCTGGTTAGAGCCCTGTTGCAAAGCACTGGGGTGCGAGTCTTCCTCTTGGTCCCTCATCTGACCTTCTCAGACCCACAGACTCCCCCAGGCTTGTAAGAGCTGGGCCCCAGAACCCCACCCTCCTCCCCTGCTTTATTTTTCTCTGTGGCCCTATCACCAGCTAACATTCCATTTATTTTACTTAATTTTTCTTTATTGTTAACTGTATAGCATGACGCATATAATGGGCACTCAACAGTGATTTGCTGGATGGATGGATGGATGGACGGATGGATGGGGAATCACAGAACCAAGAAGCTTTCTACCTAAGGATATATGTTTTTTGTTGTTGTTGTTTTGTTTTTTAAATCAGTCATCAATTTTATACACACACAGTGTATACATGTCAATCCCAATCGCCCAATTCAGCACACCACCATCCCCACCCCACCGTGGTTTTCCCCCCTTGATGTCCGTACATTTGTTCTCTACATCTGTGTCTCAACTTCTGCCCTGCAAACCAGTTCATCTGTACCATTTTTCTAGGTTCCACATACATGCGTTAATATATGATATTTTTTTTCTTTCTGACTTGCTTCACTCTGTATGACAGTCTCTAGATCTATCCACGTCTCAACAAATGACTCAATTTCATTCCTTTTTATGGCTGAGTAATATTCCATTGTATATATGTACCACAACTTCTTTATCCATTCGTCTGTCGATGGGCATTTAGGTTGCTTCCATGACCTGGCTATTGTAAATAGTGCTGCAATGAACATTGGGGTGCATGTGTCTTTTTGAATTATGGTTTTCTCTGGGTATATGCCCAGTAGTGGGATTGCTGGATCATATGGTAATTCTAAGGATATATGTTACAACTGAGATAAAAGGGAAACAAAAGGGAAATAATTTCATCAAAGAAAAATTACGTAAGAGGATGTGACCATTTGTTGGCTTTCTCTTTAGAGGGTCTCAAGTCTATGCCTATGTAGAAATAGAGAAAGCAGGTCACAGAGACGCAAAGAGGAGAAGAAGGCTCTCCGAGGGCCTGGGGCAGAGGAGTCGGAAGAGAGAAGCTCGGGGAACCCATGCGAGCCCGCACTCCACTTGGACATGGGAACCTGACTCAGTTTTCCCACAAATAGCTCTGGAATGTCAATAACCTCCAGTCCTTTCTGAATTAGTAAGTTGCTTTTGGACTTTTATTATCAAACTTCAGAGTTTATTCTTGAAATACAGATGTGTTTTCCCTTGGAATTCTGAGGCTTTTTCCTTCAGCCCCTGGCAGCCTAAGTACTTTACTCCCTGTGTCTGTAGGTGTCATTAATATTCATAAAGTTCTGGATGGCACTGTCTTTATTTGTGTGGATATTAGGCTGTCTTGGCCAACAATGCCTGAAAGTTACTTTAAAATTAGTATTCTATCATGAATCCATGGTTTTATTTAAAATAAAATTGGTTTTTGGTTTATGTCTTACCAGGGATAATATAGAGAGATAGAGAACCAGTGCAAATTTGATTGACGCATCCCTGATCCCGGAAGAGACCGTCAAAACCATAGTCCAGTGACAGACGAGTTATTGGGATTTATATTAAAGGATGGCTGAGCATTGCTGGGAAAACAACTGATTTTTTTATTAGGGAAAATTCTGTCTGATTAGCCTATCAGAATTTTCACCCCATCTCCTAAGAGATTAATTTTTTTTAAAGGGGCAACCAGTAGACTTACTTGGATTTTTACAGACTCTTTTGCTAGATTCTTTACCGAAGACTATTAATAAGTAACGCTGGGATTGTGTAAAAATTTATTATGGGTCAGGAAGTAAATAGATTTAGTTTCAAGAAACAAAACTGGGGCTGAATTAATCCTTCTCTGAGGAAATACATAAATAATGGGATTCCCTGGGGACCCGGGTTAGCACTAATTTTATTTTTAAATTTTATAATTCATCTGAGAGAGGGAGAACACCATGAAATTTATGCATTTGTATATTTCTCTAAGTTCTTCTGGTTTGAAAAATATTAAATCAGTTGGAGTAAGTTTCTAAGACTCTTCTAAGATTGTGTAAGTCAGCACAAAAGTGGCAGATAACCTTCAGTGTAAGCAAGAATAAAATAATACATTTAGGAGAAAAGCATGTAAACCGTACTTATATGATGATGAACTTTAAGCTATGAATAACTACCAGGGAAAAGGATTTGAAATTGAGGATTGGAAAGGCCCCATGGTCATCTAATTCAGTAAAATATTATAAACTGGCTTCCTCTACACATAGGGATTCACTGTGTATATTAAAAGCTTGGGGGGAGGGCTTCCCTGGTGGCGCAGTGGTTGAGAATCTGCCTGCCAATGCAGGGGACACAGGTTCGAGCCCTGGTCTGGGAAGATCCCACATGCCGCGGAGCAACTGGGCCCGTGAGCCACAACTACTGAGCCTGAGCATCTGGAGCCTGTGCTCCGCAACAAGAGAGGCCGCAATAGTGAGAGGCCCGCGCACCGCGATGAAGAGTGGCTCCCACTCGCCGCAACTGGAGAAAGCCCTCACACAGAAACGAAGACCCAACACAGCCAAAAATAAACATAATAAATAAAAATTAAAAAAAAAAAAAACAGGAATAAATCATCCCACAGAAAGAGCCTAATATATATTAAAAAAAAAAAAAGCTTGGGGGGAAAACTGCAGTGAATAAATCTGTTTAATTTTGTTTATTCTGGGTTCAAATAAGTTTTCAATAAGTGAAAACATGGGGAGTTAATATCATAGTTGGCTACTGAGAGAAATGAGGCTATCGACCACTATGCCTTTGGAGGTAGATTTCATGGGGAACTCCATTACCAAGTACTTCTAGCAGAGACCAAGCTCCACATTGGATGGACCACGGATCCAACCCAATATGGCAGCTCAAATCTTCTCAGTCCTCAAAGCCCAATAAAAGTGATGGACATTTGCTCATTTGTCCAGATAACTAAGCTGATGGTGACCCACTGAGTGGATAGAAGAGACCTGGCAGCTCCAAACAGGAGAGCCTGAAGCTGGCTGTGTGTCTCACCCAAGAGTAAGAGCCAATCATATCTCTGCACATGGGGACTCAGCTAAAGAAAAGTCAGACTGGGCTTCCCTGGTGGCGCAGTGGTTAAGAACCCATCTGCCAATGCAGGGGACACGGGTTCGAGCCCTGATCTGGGAAGATCCCACATGCTGCGGAGCAGCTAAGCCCGTGCGCCACAACTACTGAGCCTGCGCTCTAGAGCCTGCAAGCCACCACCACTGAGTCCACGCGCCACAACTACTGAAGCCCAAGCGCCTAGAGCCTGTGCTCCAGAACAAGAGAAGCCACCGCAATGAGAAGCCCGCGCGCCGCAACTAGAGAAAGCCCGCACGCAGCATCGAAGACCCAACGCAGCCAGAAAAAAAAAATAAAAGAATAAGCTTCAGGATTTTTAATGACCTTTAAATCGCACATAATAAAATCTTGATTGACCAGACTATTTAAAAAAAAAAGAAAGAAAGAAAAGTCAGACAATCAGACCTACAGGGAAGGCTGGTATCCCTCCCAGTCACCGCTGATCCAGCTCAATGCCTAATTTTTCACTTTCATCCAGATGTTTCCTGTCAGGAAGACACAGTCAATAATGTACGAATCTTAAAGGCGGAGACAGATGTGGTTATTATTCCCTCTAGGCCTTTCCTGCCTTGGAGAAGACATATTGCTCAGGAATGACTACAATTTTTAAAAATTTAAGTTGATCTGGCCAGCTTATGAGTAAATGCCTAGCCATGACCATTTCGGAGCAAAAGTCTGTGCAGAATTACAGTCATCATCACAGTTTAGTTTGGCCTTTAAATTTTCACTGTAAACGCTTCAGACAATCACGCACGAGGGCTTCTGTAACAGAACATGGTCTTCCTGCAGTGTTGGAGCAAGCAGATTTCTCTGGGCTGCATCAGCCTCCGGAAGCCTATTTTTAATATTTGCTTTTATTTCTTAATCCTTCCAGACAATAAAAATGAAAGTCATTATAACCAAGTACGGCTGTGGTGATAAATACTTCAGAGTCCAAAAATACATTGTCCCTGCCTGACCAGTTGCCCAGTTTCCAGAATGTCTAGGTATTTATCTAGCAGCAAGAGACCATTATCCTGCAACACAGCTGTATTCCACTGACACCTAGTCTCCTAATTAAAATTGGTATAATGATGGCCTGTTTAAATTCTGGTTAAACATGTTCCTTTTCCATTTGCATTCAAAAGAAAACATAACTCCTCATCATGGGCACCCCATCCTGGGTTATAGTTTGGTTCCCCTTGGCCAGCACCATAATGTCACTCCGACTTGCCGCTGCTTAAATCTAAAAGAGCATCTAAACGTGCCTCCCAGCTCGCCTGTTGCTTGGCAACACCAGTGGCCACCACCTCGTCAGGGTGAGTTCTCATTGGTCACAACTCTTGACAGGAGCCACTGACTTATTAGAAATGACACTTGATTATTCACCTAGACGGCTAGAGCTGATACTTACCAGCAGGAGATTTTGCATAAAATAAGTCATGGATGTTTTTAATATCTGGGTGGCAGAAGGAGGCTGTAAGTTTCGTTAACCGGTATTAATTTTACATTTATTAGTCACCAGTGTAGAGCACTCTAACATATTACTTTTCTATTTTCTAATCCAACAATATGTTTAAATACCATCTCCCATCTCCATTAGCTGACCCTTATTTATTCAGAAAATCCCCCCTCTGATATGAGTTCCCAAACAGGATTATAAACAGGTCTAAGAATGCCAAACAGAATGAAACATTAAATTCATAAAATTCAACCAATATTTATCAGCTCCTGTGTTTAAGGGGTTTATAATGTAGAAGGTGCAGAAACTGCTACATTATTACCAGGACGGTGACAGAGCTCACATCTTCTCTTGAGCATCAGAAAACACTTTAGGGGGCAGGGCGGGAAGCAGCACTGGAACTGAGCCCTGAAGATCTTGCTGAGTTTTGACGGAGGGAGAAGGTGCGTTGCAGGTGGAATGAGCGGCAAGAACAAAGGCATCTAGACAGAAAGTACAGGGTGTGTTCGGGGACTGGAGGAGTACAAATTGGCTGGAACACGGAGTACGTGAAAGGGATTAGTGAGGAGAAGCTGGAAGAAGAGGTGGAGGCATGGAGTCGGCTGTTCTGTGCCAGGGGAAGGCTCGGTACAAACTTCACTGGAGAGTGAGGAGCTATTAAATCCTTGAAAGCGGGGGAGTAAGGAAGAGGGCTTCCACTTCAGCTGTTGAGCCTCCAAGATGCCAGATGTCCCCGGGACCCCGGGGCGGAGCAGGGAAACCGCAAGTGGTCCCTCTGGAGTCTCTGCTCTGCCGTGGCCCCCAGCCGGGTGGCTCCCAGGGGCCGTGTTTGATCTCAGAGTGGCAGCTTCTGCTCGGGCTCTTCTCTGAACCCCTCTTCGTGTACGGACAGGTGTGTCACCCAGCCTACACACCATCCATGTGTTGGGGGGGGGGGGGTGGAAGCCGGGGCGGGCATCTCAGTTGAGAAGTCTGAGTTGACACAGGAGAGACCCTCTCCTTCCCTCTCCCTGCTCAGGAAACGTGTCTCCCCCAGCACTCAGGCTGACTCCATTCTCCAAACTTCCAGGAGCTCCAGAGGCTTAACTGTGTGTGTTTGTTTGCTTTTCAAGTTCATGGCATCAGAGCTGCATTGAGCGAAGTTATAACCTAGAAGTTAATTAACTGAGGAGCAAAAGGAATGTGGATGCTGATTTTGGAGAAAAAAGCAACAAGCCAGGAGTCAGTGGATCTGGAGTCTCACTTTTATTAAATTATGTGAGCATAAATATAATCAGATTCTGCCTTTTAGATCTTTGTGTAATTCTGAAGTCAATGCGTCAAAGAGATGCCAGAAGGCCTTCTTAGGGATGGCATTGCTGGAGGCTTTACTGCCCCCAACTAGGAAGCTGCCTGCTCTTTCCATGGTCCCCAAGCAACTGTCTCAGCTGCTGCTTAGTGACCTCGGAATCCTAGAGTGTCCATGGAAAGGGACACCGCAGCCATTGTAAATAGCCCCTCAGTTGGGAGTGAGTGAGGACTCAAGTTCAGAGAGATTCAAATGACTTGTCCAAAGTAAGAGGTAGAACCAGCATGGGTCTCAGGTCTTTCATTCAGGGCCAGCTCCCAGCAAACTGCAGTGCACTCGTGCTACAATGGAAAGAGCACCTCACTCTATTAACGTTTCTTACATACCTTCTATGTCAAGGCCCTCAAGGAATATTCAGTCATCATGTTCTAGAGAATCAACTGAATGTGTTGCACTGTGCTCATTTCTAACAGAGCAAATACCAAAAACTTCAATAATACATGACAACATACAACAGTTGCCAGAAGAGGGTGACATTGAAAGTGTATTAGTTATCTCTTGCTGTGTGACAAATTACCCCAAAACTTAGCTTAAAACAACAACCCTTTATTAGCTCATTGCTTCTGTGGGTCAGGAATCTGTGCATGGCTTAGCTGGGTGCCTCTGCATCAAGGTCAAGTAGTCAAGCTGTTGGCCTGGGCAGTGATCTCATCTGAAGTCTTGACTGGGAGGAGATCTGTTTCTAAGCTTACTCACATGGTTATTGGCAGGATTCAGTTCTTAGTGGGCTTTGGAGGGTAGGATAAGAAGCTTGTTCTATGTCCTAACAGCAGGCAGCTTGTTCTACGTTCTAAGAAGCTTGTTCTATGCTCTAAGAGCAGGCAGCTTCCTAGTTGGGGGCAGTAAAGGCTCCCTAAGTCGGTGGGAATCTCCAAAGAATTTTAACAAAACATTGCTCAGATGACAAGTATTTTCAGAAGACCAATCTGGTGACTGAGTACAGGATGGATTAGAAAGTGAAAAGACAGGAGGCACTTTCAAAAATTGTTTTCTTGGTACACCTATGTGCCAGGCACTATACAAGGTACTAAGACTGTAAAGATGCTTAAGATATGGTCCTTGTTCTCAAGAAGCAGATGATAGCTATGTTCCAGGTTACAGGCAGCAAAGCCTGAATTAGAGTGGTCCCTAGGGAGAAAAAGATGAAGGGACAGATGCAAGAAAGGAAGTGATGTTAACATGGTAAGGCAAGAACAGGTGGATCCAACAGGACACTGTCTGTGTGGAATAAGAGAAGAGAGAATGATGCCAGGCACCCAAACCAGTCTGGGTTCATGGGACTCTTCCAGAGGACAGCCTCCAGGCTCGGAATACGCACTGCCTTCTAAAACTTTCACACATTTTGTTTCTAATCCTTGACACAACTCTTCAACAGAGGTATTATTATTCCCATTTTGCAGATGAATAAATAGACTTACTGAGGTTAAGCTATTTGCCCATCACACAACTAGAAAGTGCCAAGGAGAGGAAACCTAATTATTGGCTTCGAGTGTTTTCTCTCCCCAGGCCAAGTGTATTTAACAACTTCAGAGTCTTAGCCTCGAGAAGACCTCTCTACCTCCTGGAATTAACTCTACTGTCCTCTGTCTACACCTTGATTCACAATTCCTCAGACTCAGTCAGTAAAGATTCCATTTTTTTTTTTTTTAAACTAAGCAATTATACAGTAAACTCCAGGTGAGCAAGGACCTCTTTCCTTGGGGAATTTCCTTCCCAGGCTGAGGATGGTGCTTTTCCCCTGATGGTTACTGCTAGTTACCAAAAAGCTGACCATCTGTACACTCAGCATCATCTATAATAAAGGTAACCAACGTGAGAGGTGAGAGAAGCAAAGTGGGAAACTTCTTCCCCAGGCTTGGCTGCTGGACTATAGCCCTTCCCCCAAATCATTCTTTTTAATCATTAATTTAAAAATTAATAACACTAATATTTTTTCTGATTATGAATATAACATATGTGCATTATGAAAAAAATGTGGAAAAAAACAAAAATAGAACTCACTCATTATCCTACAAAGAAGATGAAACAGAACAACCAAATGAGAGTCTTTTGTTAAGATCTGTGTGATGATAGCCTTGTGCATTCATCTGTGCATGTGTGTTTGCACAAGCCACCTATGCCTGCTTGTCTGCAAATCTAGGGGAATAACTGTGGGGTTTGTGGATCGTATAAAGATGATTGCAAGCCCATCAAAGAGAGCTTTTGTTTGTATGCAACTCGTGTAAGAGTAAATATTCCATAACTGCTTGGGTATAACGCAAGGAAGAAAACCTGAAGTGATGGCTATTGTCCAACATACAGATCATGCTCCACTGTCTTACAATATTTTCTCTGCATTGCTTTTTAAAACATTTTTCATATTACATGCCCCATCTCATATCACATTAACCTAAATAAAGATGTCATTATCCATTCAGTTCAACAGACAGCAGGCAGAGTGTGGTAGAAATTATAATCAGGCCAGCCGACAACAAAGCATCCTAATCACAAGCCCACAGAAGAACTGACGGTGGGCAGCTGGTCCAGCCTCCATTTTGCACTGTCCAGGCATACGATTGGATTCAATATGGAGAGACCCCTCTTTATACACAGGGCATGCTTCTGAAGAGTTGCGTGTAAATTAAATTTTATGTTGCATCCCAGTTTTGTTGCATGAAAGAAGCTTCAAGCTTGATATCTAAAGAGACTTCCTTTCAAACAGTATTCTTCGTTTTACCATGTTACACTCCCTCTGAAATAAATCTAAAAGATATTTTGGTATATGAGATTGCATTAAAGTACAGTTCACTTGTACCGCTAATTTTATTAAAATAATGGAAGGAATGTAGTCAGTGAGCTAGTCATAGAAATGTGACTTAGATAGTACTGACTTCTCCAGCATTAAGTTAGTCAGAGATTTACTGAGAGTAAAAGCCTAGAGGCTATTAGAAGTGACCCATTTGCCCACACTTTTGTACTGATGGATTATTAAATTGATGGCTTGTGAGAATTTAGAAAAGAATGCAGCAGTCATAAGTGTCCACTCAGAATTACCAAGAGAGTAATTCAGGATACTCATCCTCATTTTTGCTTTTTTTTTTTGAGTGGACTTCAGGATAGGTAGATGAGGTAAATTATACTTCTGTTTTGGCAAATCACTTGACAAGTCCTCCGCCACTGAAATTGATAAGACGCTGCCTGGCGGGATATTTATTTAGGTTCATGCACAGCTGGCCAAAGAGCTGGAAACAGTGATACTGACCAATTCCGTGGCTGCCTAAAGTCTAGTGGAGGGCCACAGCTCTGTGTCCGATCCTATGTACATAGCGACAAACCAAAGGCTTAGAAGGCACACTGACCAAATTTCAAATGGAACTAAGAAGGAATAGCCAAGGACACAGGAGATGAGATTTGAATGTGTGAGCACACCCTTGGTCCACCCGCACTGAGTACAATCACCCCAGTGCTCTGAGCCTTTATGGCTTGATGAGCAGAAAGTTCTTTTTCCCCAGATTTCCTCTCCAGATACTCCCTCTAAGAGTCCCGGCAACAAAATACAAGGGGAGGGTCTCAGACGCTCTGCCATCCCTCCACTGGGTGTGTAGGTGTGTTCTGCTTTGCGCATCTGCTCCTTGACCTGCTGCCCAGCTGCCCACAGGTGCCACCCAGGTTACTGTCCCCGCCCCGGGCCATGGAGCCCTGAACTCAGACTAGCTCACTCACTCTCACTCAGCAGGGGCGCCCTTCTGCTTCTCAGGACCAACTCCCACAGCCAGCAGTGGGGTCCCTGGGGACACAGTACTTTCCTTACATCTCAGAGCACATGGGGCTGGCTTAGAGGGGGCCATAGGAGGGAGGGGTCCAATGAGACCGTGTGACCCTCCAGCCTCGGGCAGCAGCAGCCCAGGCTGGCCCCCCTGCTGGGCCTCTCCAATCACCTGACTGTCTCAGGGCAGGTAAGAGATGGCTCTGCTCAGAACAGATGGCAGGACAACTTTCTACAGCAATACGTGTTAGGTCAGTGTAAAGCCTTTCCAACGAATGGACCCTCAAGGGTCAAAAAATCAACTGCACGTGATGATGACTCATGGAAAAAAACCTTGTGGTTTTCGTTGACCTGAACGTCAATATTTGTCTGTGTTATGTGTCTTCTCAAAAAGTCAACATGTACCCCTGGCTTTGCGACTGACTTGCAGGGAAGGGATCCATTTACGATTTACGGCATTGCACCTGAAATGCTGTTTCCATTTTTACTATATACCAAGTGCTGTTCTAAGTACTGGGGATACAAAAATGAACAAACAGACAAAAATCTCTCCTGATCTCAGGAATTGATATTTTGGTGTCAAAAAAGTAAACTCTAAACATAAGTAACATGTCAAAGTATGTTTTCCATAAGAAATGCTCAGAACAATGTATCACAGCATGTTGATTTAGCTACAATGTTTGTCCATAATGTACACTGGTTAAAAGGATTCCTCAGCCATAAAAAGAAACGAAATTGAGTTATTTGTAGTGAGGTGGATGGACCTAGAGTCTGTTATATAGAGTGGAGTAAGTCAGAAAGAGAAAAACAAATACCATATGCTAACACATATATATGGAATCAAAAAAAACACAAAAAACTGGTTCTGATGAACCTAGGGGCAGGACAGGAATAAATATGCAGACTTAGAGAATGGACTTGAGGACATGGGGAGGGGGAAGGGTAAGCTGGGACAAAGTGAGAGAGTGGCATGGACTTATATATACTACCAAACGTAAAAATAGATAGCTAGTGGGAAGCAGCTGCATAGCACAGGGAGATCGGCTCGGTGTTTTGTGATCACCTAGTGGGGTGGGATAGGGAGGGTGGGAGGGAGACTTAAGAGGGAGGGGATATGGGGATATATGTATACATATAGCTGACTCACTTTGTTATACAGCAGAAACTAACACAACATTGTAAAGCAATTATACTCCAATAAAGATGTTTAAAATAAATAGATGTTAAAAAAAAAAAGATTCCCCTCATCGTTTCCGACTTGGCTTTTCAAACATACAGGAGAGAGTAAAAGGTCACGTGGGTGCCCATCAGGCTCCACCCACTCAAGCCGGACTTTTGGGGTCAATGTGGTGGGTAGCCAAAATGAGACCTAAATTTGTTGAAGGTGGATCACAGCTACATGAGTGTTCATAATACCATTCTTTCTTTCTGTGTGTATGTTAGGTGTTTTCCATAATAAAGATATTTTAGTATTAAAAAAAGAAATTCAGTAGTTGTCCTGCATGGGCACTGAAGGCCTCTTAAAGTCAAGGGTTCCCTATATTTGAAGGTTTAAACAGCTTAAGCAGAAGTGAATAGCCATCCATCCACATGCTGTAAAAATGACTTTTGTACTGAATAAAAAGTTGAAATGGATGACCTTAGGTTCCTTTCAATACTGAGATTCTATATTCTAGTGGAGGATCTAAAGTATAATTGGAACCAAGCAAACAGGGATTTGGGCTAATTCCAGAGTTAGTACATATGGATTGTGGTCTATTTACTCTCTAATGCTAACCAAATGTCATGAAACTGAGTACTGATTCTCATTTCTAAGCATTTAATGATCATTTTCATAATTATTTCACAGTATTTACTCTAAATCCTTCCTTCTTTTTGCTTTCAAAAAAAAAACAGATTGCTTAAGCTAAAATAGACGTTTACAGCGATCGTATTTTACAATATTTGTGAATTTTAGATCTTCCTCTTGAATCTTAGGTGCATGAAAGGTACATTCGAAACGATGACCATTTTTCCAGGAAGCACCACACATAACCTCTTCATCTGCAGCTAATTTAGGTGTGCTCCCTGCATGGTGTCCTAATTACACCTTTGTTATCTGCTATCAGATGACTCCTCTAATCAGCCAAGCCTGCAACCTGCTCCTGGCCCATTTAAAGCAGTATGCAGAATCCAGGGAAGCTTTCGACATCCAGAGGTAAGGGCGCTGCATAGCTACATTACAGATGAGAAATCACATGTTTGAATTGCTGCTTCTTGTAACTGTACGTAATTGCCAGACAATTACCTTGGGACCAGCAAACTATGGAAATGCTAGAAGCTCCTAAAAGTATGGGTGGACTAAGAAGAAGAAATGAAACCCACGGAAAATGTGAAGCAAAAGCAAACGAAGCCCAGGGGGCTGTGGCTTGTGGAGGGAACCCTGAGTGGGCAGTGTTTTGTGGGTGGACTTACCCTCCGACGTCTACAGACCCAGGAGTGGGCAAGATATGTCTGGGCAGAAAGGACAGGGTCCTGGGGGGCGGGGGGCGGGGAGGAGGAGTCCATGCATTTTTAATTTAAGAAAAACTGTGGCTCCCCTCAGGCTAGAAGCCATGACTTAGTGGTGGACCCTCAGTTTAAACGACTGACTGGCTTTTTGCCTAATTGTCCTGTGCTAAATTATGGTTTATACCAGATGAAGAGTCCCACAGCAGATTAGCCAGAAGCCAACTCGCTCTTATTATCATTGTTAATAAAATAATAACATAATCATCACCAGCATTTACATTCTACCGTATTGTTTACAAAATTCTCTCCTCTACATTCTCTCTGGTCCTGAGGTGCCGTGAGTTGGGTAAAGATAAGATGGGCCCAGCAGCCATAAAGGCAAAGTAAATAACTCTTGAAACCTTTACATCGTCAACAATTAGGGTCAGATGAAATCACATTCAGTAGTCGAATTATTGTTTTTGCTGTCAAAGGGAAATGTGTCATCAATTATAGAAATGTTTTCAGTAAAAGCAGTCAAAATAAAAGATGTCACCTGGAGGAGATGTCGTGTAGTCCTTAATGATGAGTGATTGGTTATAGAATTTATGAAGAAGAGGAACTAAGCGTGCGCCTACCTCAAGCCACAAAAATAGACCTTTTCATTATAAAAGGATATGAACACCCAGTTGTGAGACTTTTTAGAAGCAACCTGACTACTCCTGTGACATAACAAAAAAGAATTTTTCTAGCTTAAAATGGCCATTTGGGGGGCAGGTTTCCTAGAGCCTAAGGGGTTAATTTTTCTGAAGCTACTGCCAGACACTTTTCCTTGTGTTTGTTTCTAAAGTGCAATGTGTGTTTCCTATAATAATATACATATGTTCATGAAACTGGTACCAAAGTTTGCCTTGTATTTATTTGAGTCTAAAAGGGCCCTGGTTTTTTTGTTTATTGCTCTTATGAAAACTGTAAAATCATTAGGAGGAAGAGGGAGACAGAGCTAATAAAACTAAATAATCAGGTGGTTAATTTCATCAATCACAATTTGCTATACATCAATCAATCGTTAGACCCTGGCCTTGGATGGGCTCTGCAAAGCCTCTGTAAAGCTCATAGCCTTTGGGTCACGCGTTTTCCCTCCTTCATGGGGAGGAAAATGTAAAGTGTACTTCTTGGTTTTGACTGAGTCTGGTTTGAAGCTACCGGAAAGCTGAAAGTTGAATACCTGAGGCTCTCCTCCCCTCCCCCATCTTTGTCTAGATCGGCTGTTATGTGTTTATGTTTCCCGCTCAAATTCTGCGGTCATGCCCCCAGGATCTAATCCTGGGGGCTCCTCTCCCACTACCTCACTTCGGATCTGCCAGAAGCTCCCCTTTCAAACAGGCAGACGATAGAGTCGTGCCCCTCCAGGAGTGCGTGTGATGGGGAGGCCAGTGGCTGAGTCCTTTCCAAACACAAACTGTTCTCTCTCCTGTAGGTGCTACTGCTGCTACACCACAGATACGGTTGCCAGCGTCGCCTTTGGCACCCAGGTGAACTCCTGGAAGGCTCCCGGACACCCCTTTGTGAAGCACTGCCGGCGCTTCTTTGAATCCTCAATCCCCAGACCTATCCTGGTTTTAATCTGTAAGTACAGCTCCTGCGGAGGGCGGGTAAATTGGGCAAGTTGGGCTGACCCCGTGACACCCCGGTGGCCCCAGGCAGCTTCGGGGCTCAGCCCCTGCCACCTGGAAAGGGTACTCAGGGTGTCTCTGAGAGTCGCCCTGTGGAGTTTGCCCTGCAAGAGCCCCTGTTTTCCTGGAGCCGCCCAGGCTCCTCTGTACCAGTCTGGCGCCACTTATTACCAGCACAGGTGGCCCTGGCCTGGCTCATCACTGCCTTAGTGAGCACGGCCGCCGTGCACGGGGCTGAGTGCTTCGCCTGCATCGCCTCTGTTAGTGCTGGTTTTCACCCCATCAGGAAGGCATTCTCCTCCCCACTTTACAGATGAGAAAACTGAGGCTTAGAAAGGCAGAGCCGGGCTTCCCTGGTGGCGCAGTGGTTGAGAATCTGCCTGCTAATGCAGGGGACACGGGTTCGAGCCCTGGTCTGGGAAGATCCCACATGCCGCGGAGCAACTAGGCCTGTGAGCCACAACTACTGAGCCTGCGCGTCAGGAGCCTGTGCTCCGCAACAAGAGAGGCCACGATAGTGAGAGGCCCGCGCACTGCGATGAGGAGTGGCCCCCGCTTGCCGCAACTAGAGAAAGCCCTCGCACAGAAACGAAGACCCAACATAGCAATCAATCAATCAATCAATAAATCTTTAAAAAGAAAAAGAAAGGCAGAGCCAAGACTGGAACCCAAACCTTTCATTTTCTAGGGCATGTTTCTCACCCCCAGCAAATTCCTCCTTAGAACACTTCTCTGCTTGAAGCCAACGCATAGTGAATTAGAAATCACATGTGACGGGCGACAGCAGATTACCGAATGCCATGGAGACCAGTCCATTCATCTTATTTCTGTTTTAGAAGTGAGTTTTTACCCTCTGGCCAATTCCGGTATCTTCTTGCTTTTATGGAAGCAATGAAGTGTTGTTATTATGGTTATTGATTATTGCCATAATTCCTAACCATTCTGCTGGGCTGGTAAATTCTATTCATTCCTTGGTTAGTTTCATTGCCATTTCTGAGTCAATTTCTGTGGAAGCCCCTGTCACCTCCATCGGCTCTGCACTGACGTTGTAGGAGTCGTCGCCCTGGGGGTCAAAGCAGCCTCGTCCTTCGCCCCTCACCCTCTGCACTCCAGGGAAATGCCCTTGCCATCAACCATGGAGCGCCCTGCAGGGCAGGTGGGTCCGCTGTCCCACGGCTGCTGCCCCGCCGAGCCCTCCCTCCCCGCTGTGTCATTTTGGTTCAGGCTCCCGCTGTTGAAAAGGGGCAGAGCATCCTGAGACCTGCGTGGATCCTTTAGGACCCTCTCCCCCGGGCTCCCACACATGCCTGTGCACAGTAGGCCCACCGTGAATGCTGAGGAGCTGAACTGAGCTGAGCTCCCCAGAGACGGGCTTGGCCCACGGCCAGGCTACCATCCAGGAGGGGACAAGTGTCCCTGACCCAGGGAGCCTCGTCATGGAGGCTTGTCATGCCCAGGGCATGGTGGCAAGGGCACAGGGTGCTCATGGCACGGTAAGGGACGTGCCCACAGGGGACGAGGCCAGCATTCTTGTCAGCAGCTGCAGTGGCAGCTCTTAGAAACAATTCAGGTGGCAGCTCTGGGGAAAATGATCCAGAGGAAAAAAAAAAATGCAAATGACCAGAAAGTTAAGAAAGTAGATCAGCTTCTACCACTTGCTAAGACTTGAAACATGGCCTACAAGCTGTTCTTTCCTGATGAAATACAAAGACCTTGGACCCTCATCTCTAGGACCTGGGAAATTAACTTATAAGCATGAGACTTGAGGGGCAGATGGAAGTGGGGATTCAACGGTACAGACGTTTATCAAGTGCTTACTATGTGCAAGGAAGGGTGAGGAGTCCCGAGGTAGAATAAGATAGGACCCTGCTCTGAGCAGCGGCTGTTCAGAGGGGAAGACAGGCCTTCAAAAGACTAATTCAAGGCCAGGGTTTGCTTCCCGGCAACAGGCATCTAATAGCCCTGGTTTATTCTCACCCCCTTTTCAATGCCACTTTTGTTTTTCTCTTTCAAGTATCATTTCCATCCATAATGGTCCCACTGGCCCGGATTTTGCCCAATAAGAACCGAGATGAACTGAATGGCTTTTTTAACAAACTCATTAGGAATGTGATTGCCTTGCGGGACCAGCAAGCAGCAGAAGAGGTAACGTATTTTAATAGGACGCAGCATTGAAATGGAATAGAAGCTAAGTTGGCATCGCTGTCTGTTTTCTCTCCCTCCCGTCCCAACCCCACACACCCACGCCATGCTGTCCTTCAGTGGCCTACCACTTAGAGCTTGCCGGGGCAGCCGAGGCGGGGCGGTGAGGAGGGGTAAATAAGGAGAGAAAGGTGAAAGCAAGCAGGAAGGGCGGTGGGGAGAAGCCCAGAGCGATTTGTCCACACTCTGACCCAGGGGAGTAGAATCAAAGCCGTCCTCCCCCAAGCTCACGGGCCCCCCTATTTCAAGCATCCCTCCCAGCACAGGTTACGGGCAGCCTCAGAGAATTTTCTAGGTAAATTTGCCCACGTGCTTTTCATCAGTGTATTCTTTATATTGAAAAACAGCAAGATGGAGCTTTACAGCACAAACAGCACGGTCATTAGAGGGGAGTTCAGGCAGCTGTCACCAGCCCCACATTCCCTTTCTGCGTGGAGGGCATTGCTGCAAAATGCGTGGTTGAGGGCCTTCGCTGAGACCTAGAAATTTCTTTCCTCCTTGAAGACTTGCCCTATGCTTGGCTCACAGTAGGAATCGAGTAAATATTTGTTGACTGAACTTGGCTGAGAACAGAAATAGGAATTTTCAGTGTTAAGGAAAATAATTTCAATATTGCATATGCTCATGCATGTATAATGCTATTCTTTATGGGCCTTACTGCAGTCAAGGAAATTGCTTAAAAGGAAAAAACAAGGCTGAAATGTCTCTTCCTGAACTGACTTGTGTCAGATGTAGCTTTAGCGTGTTTTCTCAAAGACTGGGCAGCTCAGGGGGGATCACCAAGCGGGGGACGGAGGTCCAGTGTTGCAGCACTGGCCGAGCATGAGATCAGGGGTCAGTCAGTGGCCGGATGCATGCAGCAGCCTCAGGCACAGCCTCGTCCTGCCCGGCTTCACTCTCTGGATATTGTGCAGCAAAGGCGTCCTAGGCCAGGAGGTGAGGGACGCTCACAGGTGCAGACAAGCTCACAGCCCTTTGGCCCAAACCACTGAGAACTCAACCTGCCGCCCTTAGAGGTGTGAGAAGAATCAGCTCCCTGGTGTCCCTGGCCCAGCTCTGCCGTCTGAAAGCACAGACCGTTCTCATCCAGGTTCATGCCTCTCCAGGGTGAGGATGGAGCCTGGGGAAGGAGTGGCGAGGCAAGTCCCATTTTCAAACCTTAGTATTGCGGTGAAGGTCCTCCCTCACGCATGTGGGGTTTGTCACACACCCCGCCCCCAGCCTGAAACCCACTGGTTGTAGAATCAGGCTGAAAATTCTAACACTGTTGCACCAAATAGCTTACTAAGAGGTGAGGGGTTATTAAAGATCCAATTACTGGGATTGCCTCAAGCTTTTCCTTTTATAAACTCGAGAGCTATTTGTTTCAAACAATGAGTTGATCTGAGAAAAACCTCCCAACCACAAATCCAGGACTGCCCGTGTCAAGACAGAGCTATATGGTTACTAAGAAAACTTGCTTTAAACCCATCTAAACTCTGTAGACATTCCATCAAGCAGATGTGTGTTTGCTCAGTGGAAAATGCAGCACAGATGTTAAAAGGTAAATATTTTTCTAAGCTCTGGCCGATGGGTGGATTAGACACCTACATCTATCAGGGTGCATATTTTTCTTGGATATAACCATAAACCAGCACTGTTGCAGCCCTAAATGGGCAGTGTTCAAATAGCCTCCGTGATGCAGTGCAAATAAAAGAAACCCATCTACACTAATGCTCCTCTCCAGCGCACAGGCCCCAGAGAGCAGCCCTTTCCTCTGGCCTCTGGAGCTGGAGGTTAAGACAGATTTCTATAAGGCTCCATAGCCCTGAAGCAGCCTGGCTGAGCTGGGATGAGAGGAAAGGTTGCCAGCTGCAGCTCTGCCACGGGGAAAATCCAACAGTGTGGATGTGCCTGTGCCCTCCCTCCCATCACTGCCCCCACATGACTCCAGCAAAGCCACAAGCAAGCCTCGGGGACCACAGCTGTACCGTACCCGAGGAGTTTCAAACGTGCCAGCCAAGAGAGAGCCCGGGGATGCTCTGGGGTCCCCAGCTAGCAGCCAGGAGCCGAGAGAGCAGAGGACGCTCGCCTCCCACGCGTGCCGTCGTGTCCTGCCCTGGGACCAGGGGTAGAGTCCCAGATGTTGACCAGGCAACAGGAAGGCAGCTGGTGGAAAGCCAGCCCTTGGGGATGCCATTTGGGAAGCAGAATGAGTAGGGCTAGGGTGGAAAGGGCCATTCTCTCAGCCATTCCCACCCGAGCAGGCTGGCAGGACGCTGAGGCCTTGCCTCCTAAGTCTCAAGGTTCTTGCCACCCACAGGCTTAGCTGGGAGCCCTGCTGGAAGCTCAGCAGACACCTTCCAAGGTCACAAAGCTGGGAAGCAGTAGAGCTGCAAATGTCTCATGTCTCCAAGGTTCCTGCTCCAAGTAGCATGCAGTTGCGAGCAAATCCAACACAGCCTTCCTCAAAATGCACTTAGGGCGTTGCAAGTTTATGTGTGGAGTTATTTATTGCATACCTAACATGTGCTCGGCACAGTACAGGCGTGGTGTGCGAGTGGGGTGGTGCAGGATCCTGCCCTGGAGACGCAAGCAACCCCACGTGACATAACAACCACCTTAACAGATGCTAATGTGTGTGACATAGATTATTAACACAATAGGAATTCAGAAGCCAACGGGTTGAGAAAACGATACAACAAGTAAAGTACTCTGAAATTATCATTTTTTCTGTTGGTGGTTCTAATGTTCTCCCTTATGCTGTTGAGTCCCATAAACTTCAGAAAAGAGTAACATATTGGTTGTCACTCATCACATCAAAGAGCTGTTCAAAGATGGGATGTGCCAGGTACACACTTTGTCAACCCTAAAGCAATACGTAAACACTTCCATTGTTACAATTAGCGGTAGTGAAAATATAAAGAATATGCAGATTGCTGATAAGGAAGGTAGGGGAAAATGGTAAGAAACCTCTAACCACTTAAATGGGGTAGGAGATGACTGAGGATAAAAAGGACCCACAGGAGGAGGCTAGGTTAAAAGATGCAAAACACAGACTGGAGACTTTGAAGACAGGCTTCACCAAAGCTAGTTCCCTCCCCCGCCCCCAGGTCCTGTTAACTCCCTGCTGTGAGAAAAACATGGCGCAGAAGTAAGCCCTGGATGGTGGGGAAGGGAACAGTGGAGCACGTGCTTTGATTTAAATCCAGATGATGCTTCAGTTGCTTTTTTGCTGGAAAAACCAACTCAGCCAACAATACAAACACGGATAAAGTAAAAAAAAATAAAAGCCCCCATGGTTTTCCCAGCTCCTTCAGCTCACTGTGAACTGTGGGGTACGGATGTTGCTAAACATTTCCTATGCATGGACAAACATAATGAAAGATATTGTCCAGGTGCTGTTCTAACAGAAGTGAGATCCCACTATGCGTACTGTTCTGCGACTTGCTCTTCTTACTAACCGAGGTGGCTTAACATCTTCCTGACTCGGCCCAGATAGAGCAGAGCCTCGTCCTCTGCAATGGCAGCGTCACAGCCTGCCGCTGGCTGCGCTAGTCTCTGAACCAGTGCCGCGGTGAGGGATGGGCAGGGGGGCTCCAGGTTCTCTGCAGCTCAGACAACCCTGCAATGAACATCCTCGCTCCTATCGAGCTCTTTAAAAGCTGCATGTGGACTTCCCTGGCGGTCCAGTGGTTAAGATTCCGTGCTTCCACTGCAGGGGGTGTGGGTTCGATCCCTGGTTGGGGAACTAAGATCCCACATGCTGCGCAGCCAAAAAAAAAAAAGAAAAGAAAAGAAGTGCAAATATAGTGTCCTACACATGAAACCTATATAATGTTATAAACCAATGTTACCTCCATAAAAATAATAAATTTTAAAGAAATATCTAATAAATAAATAAATAAAAGCCGCGTGTGCACATCTTCTTTGGTGCTCCGAGAAGCCTCTCTTATGTGACTCCAAGGCCAAAATATGCACTTTCTTCTTTTGTTCCTTAGAGGCAGAGAGATTTCCTCCAAATGGTCCTGGATGTCCGACATTCCACCACCTCCGTGGGCGTGGAGAACTTTGACATGGTCAGACAAGTCTTCTCTGCCACTGAATGCACAGTGAACCCTTCCCAGCAACACCAGCCCAGACTCCTGTCCAAGCCTTTGACTGTGGATGAGGTCGTGGGCCAGGCCTTCATCTTCCTCATCGCTGGCTACGAGATCATCACCAACACTCTCTCGTTCGCCACCTACCTCCTGGCCACCAACCCTGACTGCCAAAAGAAGCTTCTGAGAGAGGTGGACCATTTCAGCGAGAAACATGTGAGTACAGTTGTCTATGTGATTGTACGCTCATAGAAGTGACACTTATTTTTGATAACCGTCTTGCTAAAATCACATTCTAAGTTTATAAGGGTGCCATGGCCCACCTTCTCCATCTCTCTGGGTTAACAAGTAAAATGGAGCGCTCAGAACAACAGGGAAAAAGAAAAAAAGAAAAGAAAAATTGTCCCATGCCTTCATGGTCTGGGGTGGTCCATGAAACCAAGCCTGGCTCAGAGAAGCTGCAGAGTCCCAGGCAGTCAGGGTCAAAGGTCAGGGATGGGGAAGGAGGCCTGGTTTCCCAGTGCTCTGTCGATGGAGTCTCCATGCTCAGGGAGGTGGATGTGAGCCAGAAAATGGAGCCAAGTGGAAGGCAGAAGCAGGCCTAAGGATGGGCCAAGTCAAAGCCGGAATGGAGATGGGGTGAGTGCGGAGGAATAGGTCTGTGAATGGAGTGATGTGAAACGGGGCCGAGTCCAGATTCTGGATATTCCTTCTAGATGGGGCTGCTCTTTGCTGGGCTGGAAGCAAGCTTCCAAAGGTGCTGAGCTCGGCTACTTCTTTTTCTGGGTGCTTATGTGTGTACTGCTTTGACTTATGAGTTGTTAAAGAAAGTCATTTTAAAACTCTGTGCTTTAAAAGGAAGACCACCGGGGCTTCCCTGGTGGCGCAGTGCTTGGGAGTCCGCCTGCTAATGCAGGGGACACGGGTTCGAGCCCTGGTCTGGGAGGATCCCACATGCCGCGGAGCAACTAAGCCCGTGCGCCACAACTACTGAGCCCATGCGCCTAGAGCCCGTGGTCCACAACAAGAGAGGCCACCGCAGTGAGAAGCCCGCGCACCGCAATGAAGAGTAGCCCCCGCTCGCCACAACTAGAGAAGGCCGGTGCACAGCAATGAAGACCCAACGCAACCAAAAATAAAAAAATAATAAATTTAAAAGGAAGACCACCATAATAGAAATCTTTCTAGTACATTCTGATGTAATGACGATTACATTCACAATGTTGGGAGGAGGCCTGTTCCGTTATTGGAACCGTCAGAAATTTTTTTCATATACTGAGCTGAAAACTGCTTCCCAGGAAATTCCACTTCTTTATCCCACTGGGGAAAGTAGATGTAAGGTGAGCCTTTCTTTTGAAAACTGCACTACCTATGTTACTAATTGCCTCAACTTCTGGCTCACCACGAGTTTATGGTCCACTTAAAGTTCTGTGACGTTATGACATCCGCCAAGCCAGGTGTCCCCAGTCCACTGCTTGGACCATTGATTTTCAGAGCGTAGGTGCAAGAGTTTAGATTTATCCTTATTATTGCTCAAGTCAGCCAAAATAATTTTGAATCTTGATTCTTCCACCTGTCATATTAGCAATTCCTCCAGCTCTGTGTCATCTGAGACTTGCTAAGCATGTCTCCTATTTCATCCAAGTCATTGATTAAAAAATGTTGAGCAGGACAGGTCTTCCCTCCAGGTTGACATTGATCTATTAATCAATATTCTTTGGGTATGGAGTCTCAACAAGCCATGAATCCATTAACCCTACTACCTACTTCCACCACCCATCTCATCCTATTTCATAGGTAGTTGTGGGTTTTTTTCAGTTGAGGAGGTAAAAGAGGAAGGACCAAAGATGATTGGGGTACATTACTGCAACAGGAATAAGGGGAGCTGAAGGTATATTACGATGCAGTTAGGGCAGGAAAAAAAACCCCAACCCCAAATGATTTAAATACACACATACAAAGGAGGGAGGTACTTATTAATACAGATCATTGAGCAGCTTAGGGGTAGATGTGGCTTCAAGCAAATCTTTATCGAGGCTCAAAGATAGGCTCAGGTCCTAGTCTCTCCCCACTTCTTGGTTGTGCTTCCTTCATACTGGTCCCATTCTCAGGTGTGCCCTCCTCTTGAAGCCCCAAGCAGCCTGCTAAGAACGCTTGGGACTACAGGTTTCCTTGCTCATAACCAATGGAGAAGAGAGCCTGTGACCCCAAATTCTCAGCAAGAGTCATCAGGTTCACTCTGGTCAGAATGCTTAAGTCACTGCCCATTCCTGAACGGACTATTGTGGCCAGGGGAATGGGGGCGTGGATGGGCTTCTGTCAATCAATCCCACCTCCAGAGTCAACTGTACCCAAGTCAGATGTCTGCAGAACTTGGGAGAGCGACCTCCCAGAGGAAGCTCCGACAGCTATCCCAGGAAGGCGGTCAAGGCAGGAGAGGGAATTTAGCCCCCTGGTCTCATATAAGCCAGAAGGCAGGTCAAACTGAAGACTTTTAAAGCATCTAGAGAGTGGTCAGCCATGTAGTGGACATGGTAGTGGGTTGGAGAGGAGACAACAGCTCTGAGAGGTAGAAGTCATGGTCTTCACCTTCAGGGAATTTAATTGCCAAATAAAACAATAAGTTATGTCTATGACAACAATCCCTCCTTCCAAATGAAATTCTCCAGGGCAACAGAAGGCAGCACTTAATCAAGTCTAGAATGTGTGGTGTCATTCACGGAGCTTGGGGCTCCAGGAGTCTGTCCCACCAGCTACACTGTAATTCCATCTGCTTACGTTCACCTACACAGGGAGGGTTTCCATAGGCCTTCGTTCAGAGGCCCTCATGCACACAACCCCTTACCTCTGACATGGTCTAAACTGACCTTGACCTCAAGGAGGGGTGATACGATCTCACTAAAGCCTGGCCTCCTTCAAATCCCCCCCAGCCTAGGATGGGGGCTTCTTTCCCCAGAGAACGAGCTCCCATGGGGCTGTGCAGAATGCTGCCAGGCACTGAGACCCCATGAGCAAATAAACAGATTTCAGGAGGTAAAGTTCTTCAAACTTTAGTGTGCATAAAATCATCTGGGAAGATTGTTAAGATGCAGAGTCCTGGGCCCTTCCCGCAGAGATTCTCATTCCATAAGTCTGGGCCAGGGCCCAGGAACCTGTATTTTAAATACACATCCCAGGTGATTTCTGACGCAGGTGGTCCCTGATTCCACCTTGAGAATACAGCCTTGGACTCTCCGGGTCCAAAGTCCTGCCCCAGCCATGAAAGCCCCTGGGTCATTTTCTTTCTCTAGGTAACAGGTGAGACTGTCTCTGAGAAATGGGAATATATAGAGATGGTCTTTTTAAAAAATAAATTTGGTAGTCACAATAGTGTTAAAAGTTGTATAGCCTTGCACGTGGTACACACACAATAAATATTTTCAGGTTCTCTTTTTTCTTTTCTTTTTTTTACTGTAATCAGAGTTCTGTTAATATGGGCCATCTGTCAGAACATGGAAATGCAGATTAGATGTTCACACATTAGATATTTTCCTGAAAATATTCCTGAAAATTTGCATGTAAAGTATGACTTGTGATAATTTTCCTGCTGGTTTCCATTCAACAAATATTTTCTGAGTGCCAGTTAATACCAGAGTCAGGCTCCAGACCCTACACCCAAGGATGTTCTGACCTAGTTCTTCCATGATATCCCTGTAGAGCCCCGCACATCTCATTAGATGGTCTTCCCTTGTATTTGTCAATGAGGTCACTGGATTTGAGCTCTAGAGTTTCTCTTCCCCGAGCCATACCCTTTTTTTTAGCAATGCCCTAAGAGAATCCAACAAAAGCTATGCTTTCTCCCCAAGAAAAAGTATGTATATGTGCACTGTATCAGGACTCTTTCTGCTGACAGTAATAGAAAACTCAACCGAGGCTGGCTCAGAGAGTTTATTGACCCACATAACTGAAAACTCCAGAGTAAGGCTGCCTTCAGGTATGGCTTGAGGCAGGGGTTCAAACTCCGTCACTGAGACCCAGGTTGCTGTCTCTCCCCCTCTCTCAGCTCCAGTCATGCTGGGCACACTCCGTTCTTAGACAGGATCTCCCCTAGTGGTCTCAAGACAGCTGTGTAACCAGTTATGTTGAACAGCCTGAACTAAGTGAACATGGAATCCTGAACATGGAATCCTTTTGTGTTTTTTCCAATTATTTCTTTTAAATATGCTCAGACAAATTTCATCCCCTTTCCTTGATGATACTTTGGATGGACAGATCGCAAAGGTTTCTGTTCCTTTGGCATTAAATAGTTCAGCAGTCTGGTCCAGGTTAAAACTTCAGTCTCAGATCCAGTTCAATGCCCTTCCATCCCCTTAGCTCAGGCTGACCTATGGCCTGCGGAAGCTGTCTGGGGGAGGGGGTGTGGTCTGTTCTTTCACCCACCTTCCTCTCCTTCCCCGGTGTCTCCTGTACCCCCATCTCCTCCCAGGGGTGGGGCTTCTAACAGATCCCTAAATCCTGCCTAAAGGGGGCTTCTCTTAGCCCCTCCCCTGCGGTATGAAGGTATGTGGCCTCTGTTCTGAAGCGGACGGATGCAGGCGTTATTCAGAGGGCTGACTCCTGCGACCACCCCATCCCCACAGTTCCCTGATGGGGGAGGGGCTTCTGCCTCACAGCTTCTGGGCGCTGGGGTCTCCTGGTGGCAGCCAACCCTCTTAAGCAGGGTACTGGCAAGATGGCTGGAGCTGACCAATGTTGCCTTGCAGTATCTGAGTGGCACACAGGAGTCACACATCTTGGCCACACCAACAGGGGCTACTCCCGCTGCTGTCCCCTCTCTGTGCCCTGACATCTCTCTCCAGTTACTTTTCCTTTGCTCAAATAGGTAGAGGGGGCAAATGAACAATTGTGCTGCATCAGCAGGCGGCCGCCACGCTCAGGGGGCCGCCTCGTCTGTCTAGGAACGGTTCTTTTGGAGCCCCCACCCCGACCTCCTTGACTCAGGACAGGAGAACTCTGCTCCAGGCTGAAGACCCCTTGCTCTGATACGTCTTCCTTAAGTCCCTCTCATCTTTTCATAGGCTGAGGACAGGGGCAGTGGAGAGCTGGTTCAGGTCCAGCATGAAGGAAGAGTCTCTGTCCTGGGGGTTCTCAGTGAAAGTCTCGCAGCATCTCACTGATAGAGACTGGGTCGTGCGCCTGCCTCTCAGCCCATCACCGGGGCTGAGGGGAATATGACGCTCTGACTGGCTTAGACCTGGGTCACTCCCCATCCCTGGAGTTGGTGCCCAGAAGGGGCCTCGCCGGAGCCACTCAGAACTCAAATGGAGGAGGAGTGGGTCCCCAAACTCCTGTTACTAGAAGTGGGGTGAGTGGCTGCTGGGTGGCCAGAAAACAGTGTGTCCACCCATGTACACAGAATCCATGGTCTCCAGATTAGAAGCTCCCACTTTCAAATTCTGTGTTATGCAATCACACTCACCTTTCCTCTGAACTTGTAAAAACCAGCTTTCCAAAGTTGAAGGTATAAATCCAACAGTGACTGGCACTGCCTGCTCTTTTGCACTTCTAAATGACGTGTACTTCTTGTAAATGATGTGGCCACTTCACACCAAGTGTCTGGTGATGTGCACAGAGCCAGCCAATGCCTCTTTGTTGGTTAGAGTGATGCCCGGGTTGGCGGTTGGCCTTATAGCATCCTTTACCAGTGAAGACGGGAAATTGTCGGTGGTGAGGTCACTAATTCAGGGGCTCTCCTTGAACAGAACTAAACTTCTGGCACATATAGGGACACTCCAAGGCCATCCTTCACTATGGGGGATTATCTTGATACATGCTTTACAACCCACGCATTCAGTGTGGTTAATACCCCATCTCTCACCACCCTTTTTGACTCAAGTGGCCTTGATTGCTTTTCTCCTTTCAGGGCAGAGATCTCTGTTCCAGTATAAAATAGAGCTATAATACAGTCTACAATGCATGCCTCAGGGCTGCTTCTTTCTAGAACATGTATGTTTTCTCCCAAATCATCTGGCTTTGGAATTGTGTCTGGCCTCCCCTCCTTTCACGAAACTTTCTTTCTCAAGTCACCAATCTCATGGAGAACTCTCTTTTTTCCCCGTGTGTTTCCTTAGTCATCTTAAAGGGGAGGTACCTTCAATAGTGGAGGAGTGGGGAAAGATTTGTACCAATTAGACCACTTGTAAAATTGAGAAAACACACAAATTATTTAATAAGACCTCTGTAGCATGGATGCTTCATTGTGTTCTCCAATATCTAATTTTGAAAAGGATGAGAAGGAAAAAAAAATAAAAAACTTCTTTCCATATAAATTGTTTTTGCTATAGCTTTAGCACTTTATGTTGAAATTATTGACTTTTGAACTGGCTAAACCATTCTCTTTCCTTCTCTTTGGTGCCGGACTGTGGCAGCCAAAATTTATGACCCATTTTCCTTCTGCTTAATTGTTGTTATAAATCTGCTGTGCAGAACCCAGTTGTAAATTTATCACAAATTGGACTAGATTGATATACAGCGTCTCTTTAGGATAATTTGAGCACAGTTATGCCTTAGAAGGAAGGCCAGATTCTTAAACCTTCTCTTGAAGAGCTGCTTTGTAACCATTATAAATACCTAATTAAAATACAACTTTTTCTCTTAAGGATAAAAGAGCATTCTATGCTGGGTATTTCAGCTGATTAGCTCATGCTGCTAATGTGAGCTAGGTTGAGGATTTGTTCCTTGAAGTAGCCAGAGGGTCTCAAAGGAAAAAAGCATATTCTGTGGCTACACACACACACACACACACACACACACACACACACACACAGAGTCATTTTTGCCCCATCCAGCTGTTTCATAAATACACGTCCTTTTTCACAGGGGTAGGGTTGGGTGGAAAAACTGTGAATATCTTAACACAAATTCATCCTCACTATGGAAAAAAAAAAGTCTCCCAGTTTGGATTCCACTCAGGGTCATTTTCACAGGGAGTAGGCCAATATTAAATTTGATTTTAAGATTCAAGTGAAAAACTGGAAATGGGTTTTTCCCCATTGAGAAGGTTTCCTGCCCTATGTCCAGGTCTGCTGGGGCCCTGCTGTCTGACAGTTTAGGAGGGGTACGCTCACCTGCCCCCCTGATTCAATCTCCCAGCCACACAGGGCTTAGTGGTTCTTCTGGAAGCTTCCCTTTCCTACAGATCCCATAATAGTACAACAGAACACAAAGCAATGAGGTACAAAGCAAGAGATAGGAACAAAGAACAACTTATAGCTCTGAAGTCAAACCGTGAAACAAAGACAAGAACTGGGACTGTGGCACGGTGAGGTTAGGGTCAATAGACGGCAGTACCAGCCTCAGAGCGGAACGCCTCCAAATATAAAGTACATATGAATCCCCTGGGGACCTTGCTCAACCGCAGGTTCTGACGCAGTAGGTCCGGGGTGGGGCCTGAGACTCTGCATTTCCAACAAGGTCCCAGGGGACGCCGATGCTGCCACTCCACAGCCCACACTGAGCAGCCAGGTTCTAAACCCTAAAGACTGCATCTCCCTTCGTTGTGACATACGTAGCGAGTATTTATTTCTAATGATAGCTAAAGTACTGATGTTCTGCCAATGATTTACCATTTGTTAATAAAGTAAAACAGTTTCAAAATTATTCCAACAATAATGGTGTCACTCTCACTTGACTGCGTGAGAGAGAAAGTGATGCAGGAGTTAATCCTGGATGTGTCTTCAGAAGTGTATTGCCTATAACCCTAAAATCATCTTGCTTCCTTAAATACAGTTGCCCCTTGAACAACACGGGGGTTAGGGGTGCCTACCTGCTGCACAGTCAAAAATCTGTGTATAACTTTTGACTCCCTGAAAACTTAACTACTTAGCCTAAGTAACAGTAGGCTAACAAACTCAGCCTACTAATGACTGGAAGCCTTACGGATAACATAAACAGTCAATTAACATATGTTTTGTATGTTACGTTATACACTGTATTCTTACAATAAAGTAAGCTAAAGAAAATGTTAAGAAAATCATAAGGAAGAGAAAATACATTTACAATACTGTCCTGTATTTATCAATACCGTAAGCTTACTTCGTCTGTTTACAAGACGGATCACCTGTCAGTACCTGCATCAATATTGTCTTATATGATACAAAACACTGTAGATGTTACAGGTGCTACTAACACTAGACATCAAAAAGGAAAAGATAATGTTAAAAAGAAATCCATATTTATTTACAGGTATAATGATTCATGCATTGATAATGAAGAAGCAGCAATATGCTTGCTTTATGGTAGCCTAGCCTATATACTAATCATTATAAAATTTTGTATGGCATACAGTATTATAGTCACATTCATAATACAGTATTAGAAACATAGTTACATTTTTAAAAAAACCACTGACCCATGATGACAGGCTGATACAGTTTCTCCAATTATGAGAGAAGTATACTGTATGTAATATAATTATTTGAAAGCAAAGTTATAAAACAGTAAGAAAACTAACACATTATAAAATGTTATATTAAATATCACCTTTATGCCTATGTAAGGATAGACTAGTATCTACATATATTTCATGCATGTGTGACATACCTTTTTCTCAATTTTTTTGATATTTCTAGGCTACATGGTTTGTAAGTTTTTTCAAATTGTCACAAATCGCCAACAATTTTTCCAAAATATTTATTGGAAAAAAACTGCTTATAAGTGGACCTGTGTAGTTCAAAGCCGTGTTGTTCAAGGGAAAACTGTAATGTCCTCCGGAGTCGGGGGTGGGGATCTGGGGGGGAGCTTGTGAGTTGATTTAAAGTTGTTTTCAAGGCAGATGAAAGTGGCAACCAAAGCCTTCTCTCCAGATTCACATGTAGACTGGGGATCTATCACATTCGACAGGCACCCACCTGGCTGGACCTTTCAGGCAGGGAGCTCCATCTAGACCATATGCACCCCTAATGAGCCCTTGGTGTATACGACAGCTCTGGGTGTCAATTGAGAGGCCATGTCAAAGCACCATGGCCAAAGAGAACTTCCCTGATGCTCTTTCCCCGGGGGCCCAGAGCAAAACCTGTACTGCAGGAGCTGCAGTGGGGGGACACTGGAATGTGTCCAACTTGCTCACTTCCTGTCCTTCTTTCTGGAAGTGTCTGACCCAGAGAAGCAGACTCTCTCACCCTTCCCTGGCATCCCAACAACGGATACCAGAGCAGAGAAGTCTTGACAGCCTACAAGAGGGGCCTCTCTGGTGTGTACCTGGACCTCCATCTTGGAAGTTAAGATTTGTGGCTACTGCTTCCAAAGCACCAATTCTGGGAAGGAAGAAGGAAGACAGGATGGGAGGCATCTCTGTGCCTCATCATTAGACAATGCAAGAGTCTCCTAAACAAGGTGAACAGCCAACCTGGACCAGGGACAGAGGCCCCGGTTTTAAAGTTCTCAGATACACACACCACCCAGGGCTCAAACTCTTCCACATCGGCTGGAGACATTCAAAGCCCATGGCCACAGTGACCCCTGGGGAAACTGACCTGCCTTGACTTTGAACTGCCCCCAGGGCCTTCAGCGATGGCAGCCACATCCCCAGGGCTTGTGCCGTCCAGAACTCAGAGATCCGGGCAGCTCCCTGGCCTCTTGCTGTCTTTCCTCTCCCTCCTCGTCCACCCCATTTCTCTGTTTTCTCTCTTTTCTTCAGTGTTCGCAGCACCATTTAGCCTTCTTGCTCTCTCTCTTTCCCTGATTCTTATTCTGGCTCTAGGATCCAGAGAGACACAGAAGCTTCCCCACTCCACCCCGTGACCCACTGCCAACTTGGGAGCCCCTGGCCATCCCAGGAGCCTGTAACTGCATGGTGATGTTCCACTATGGGTGCACTGTGGGTGGTCAAGTGGGAGGCTGGCTGGAAGCAGGAGGGACTTGCAAGTGTGCCTTCTGGGCCACCCGGCTTAACCAAGTGTGGCACTTCAGCACTGTGAAGTGCTGTGAAATTTTAGCAATTAATGCTCCAACTCCCGCCCTCCCTTGAGTCCCTGCAGAGCAGTTCCGTCTCGGTAGAGGAGAGGTGACCTGCAAAGAGATGTTCCCCCTGGAAATGGGGCACACCAATCAGCATATATTTGGTATCTTTCATGTGACGACTCAGAGTATTTTATATTCAATATCTGGGCCTCTAGAGGGGCCAGGCTTTGCAAAGCAAATAAGCTGGTGGAGTTGGTTCACATCAATCCAGAAAAGCAAGAACTGAAAATAAACTTGGGAAAGTGAACTCCACAGGTGAAGCTTGGTGTTCTGTGGGTCCACTTGGCATTGAGCTAGATTCTCAACTGAATGGCTCATTTATTTAACTACTGCTCACATTATGGGCTCTTAAGACATCAAAAGTATGCATTTTATTCCCAACAATTGGCTTTTGGAATAAACAAATAAACACATACTTTTAAAAAAACTTCACTGGACTCTGTTGACCAGTGGTGGAGTAGGAACCTCAGAATGGTGACATCCCGGGCAAATGTAAAGACTTTTTAGATCTACCCATCACTAGGCATCAAATTTCGCCATTAGGAGGTTCTTCCTTTGTTTCAACACACATCCATTATTAAAGGCCACTGCTCTTGGGAGGGATGATGTACTCAAGTCCCCACTAGGACCTTAGCCCCATGAGAGCAGAGACTCTGCTTGTCACACTGGTGTATCCCAGGGCCCCCAACAGTGCCTGGCACACAGGAGGCTTGCGACAAATAGGTGACGAATGAATGAACGTTCACTCCTTTTCTAACTGGAGACTAACTCAAAGCAAATTTGAGGGAGGGAGTCGTAGGGAGGTTACTGCAAGCTGGAAGGAAGGAAGCAGACCAGAGTCAGCGAGACAAGGCACTGCCGAGGGAGATGCGGGCAGGTGAGAGGGCACTCGAGGCCCCTACAGACCTAGTCGTGCTCCCACAGGGCTCCCGTGGGGCTCAGAACCTGTCATGCCAAGGAAAGGAGGGAACCTGGGCCCTCAGGGTCCAAGGAGACTTTAGAGGCCATGTAGGGCAGCCTTGGACCACTATCTGAGAGAAGGGCATGCCACTCTGCTTGAATGCTCCCAGGAGCAAAGAACTCACTACCTATCGTCCTCCCATTGTCCTTGATGAAGCTCTTCCTTACTGAGGGTTGAAATCTGCCTCTGCTCATTGCCCACCCACTTGCCTTTGTCCTACTTCTCTCTCAGTTCATGGTATTTGGCCACTAGCAATCAGCAAATTAATAGTTTCTGTCTAGGGGGCCACTTCCACGCTCACTAATAGTCTGTCATCAGGCATCTCAGAGGCAGAGAGAGGAAGGAAACGTGGGAAATCAGCAGAGGATAAAGAGACCTTTCTAAAATGCTTGCCTGTGGCCCAGACAATCCCTTTACTCTCAGTTTTCTGGTAAGTCTGTTTTGCCCCAGGACTGTGGACAGCATTACGTTTTGTTTTGTTGTGTGCCGTGTTTCCCCCCCCCCCCCAGCATTATGGTTTATAGCTGAATATGGTACATGTGACAATATCAACCACGTGAGCCTATTACTCCAGGCATAGGAATATTCCAGATCAGAGAGAATGTCTGACTCCCCTATGAATTGCAATGTGTAAGGTTTATAAAGTTAAGCACTTAGAATTCTGTCTTTAAAATTTAAATATTTAGATTGGGTCTCTAGGGCACAAAAGGCAACACCTGTTTCTCACTCACTTAATTTGATTTTTTTTTTCCTTCTTTTTGGTAGCACAAGTTGTTTTTCAAAGCCTCATTCCTTGAATGTTCCCTATAGGAGGAATGTAATTAAACTCCACTGGCCTCCCCCTGCTGGGACCAAACTGGGGAAAACATAAGACAGATACCCTGCGCAAAGAATCCTTATTAGAAGGATGAGAAGAGAATCAACCTCCCTCTAGTTATGAACAAGAAGCTTTAGAAAGCCACCCAGGCTCTTTCTGCAATGGGCTTAGTCTCCAAGACATTTTAATTAGTAATTTAAGATTGGAAGGAAGAGGATCAACTCCTCACCTCCTCAGGGATAGGCAAGGACTTCAGCTCCATGAGAAACCGGTGCAAGTGTTGAGAAGGAGGGAGGCCCGGCGGGAGGGTGGTTCTCGACAAACTTTTTCATGTAAATGGCACAGCTAGGTATCCTGCCCCGTCATTCACTGTGTTTGGGGTCCCACTCGTTGAAGGTGGTTCTCAGCCCTTACCGGGGACAGGCATCGCCTCTTGCTGAGATACCTGGCAGGTGGCGAGCCAAGAAGCACTCACTTAGGGAGGGGCTCTCAATCACACTTGGACAAACCTCGACTTCTCTCTGACCGAGGCGCACTGCCCCCCAAAGTGCCAGGCCCAGCCCTGCCGAGGGCCCACACGGGGGCATAGAGCTGCTACTCACTGGCAGTGTGACTGGCATAATCTCTTTGTTCCTCAGTTTTCCTATCTGTAAAATGGGAATAGCAACAGTGTGTGGCTCATAAGGCTGTCGTGAGGCCTAAGTGAGTGAATCCATGTACGATTCTGGGCACAGTGCCTGGGTGTTTATATATATAGCTCCCTCTACTCTCAGCCCCTCTCTGTGCCTTATCTGTGAAAGGACTAGACCTCTTCCCTGCTGGCAGTGATGATGATGATGATGATGATGATGATGATGATGATGATGTTGACTGAATGTTTACACGCCAGGCCCTAAGCCGAATATTTTACATACAAAAGTTAACTTGATTCTCACGATAACTTTATGAAGTAGCAACTGTCACCATCCCCATTTAAATGATGGGAAAAGACAGGCTGTATATAAGTCAGGGATCTCCAGAGGACCAGAACCAATAGGAGAGAGAAAGGGGGTAAGGGAGAGAGATTTTAAGGAGTTGACTCCTTCCATTGTGAGGGCTATATCTGCAGGGCCCAACATCTGCAGGGCCGGCCAGCAGGCTGCAAACTCGGGCAAAATTCAATCACGCAACCTTGAGGCAGAATTTCTTCTCCAGGAAACCTCCGTTTTTGCCTTCAGCTGATTGGATGAGGCTCATTTCCATCATCAAAGGTAATCTACTTAAAGTCAATGGATTGATCAGTGTTAGGTTAAATAAGAGGGCACTACGGCCTAACCAAATAGGCACAAGAGACTAACCATCACACAAGCATTCAGAAAATAAGCAACTTGTCAAAGGTCAGACACTAGGAAGGGCCTAGTCTAGCTCACATCTCCGGCCAGTTAATCTCTGTTCTTCTCAGCACTGTCTCTAGCATTCATGAGTCTGCAGTTATTCCTCAATGCCGTGTGCCCCACCTCGGCGCCAGCATTTCGCTAAAGAGGGGCTACCGGTCTGCCTTCTGAGATGAGTGGCTTGCAGTTGTGTTTGCACCACACATTCATGGCATTGAGAACATGCCAAGTGCCCAGGGCACACAGTGTCACTGCCCAACTTTGCCAGCGCCATCTTTGCCCTGTCATCCTGGCTCTCGGCCTTGAGGATAATACGTTTTCCTGGAAGATCCTGGGTTTGTCGTGGCTTTTTCAGGGTCCGTTCTCTGAGTTTATGAATTCTTTCTTCATGGCCCAGAGAGTCGAGACGAGGAGCACGGGGACAGCTTCTTCCCTGATGCTCATACATCCCTGGACGCCTACCCTACGAGGCAGGAACATTCCTGAAGCAGGAACATCGTACCCCCAGGCAGCTTTCTACCTCTGCAGACACCCTTCTTGGTGCTTTTCTCACTTTTCCATGAAGCTGATCTTGTCTCGTTCATTGTAGAAAGTTCTCCTCCTGCCATCCCAGACTTTCTCTTTGGGCCCCATGACCCTGGAATTTCTCGCTCGCTGCATTTCCTTGTAGTTCATTGTCACTGTATTCTTTGGTAAAGAGCATGAAATGTGCATCTGAGACGTTTGTCTGGCAGCCTCATTGCCAGCCTGCTCCCCACCCCACCCCGACCCAGTCTGTCCATCCCTAGTGTCACGGTGGGGAGATGCACTGTCCTTCCTCTGCCTGGGTCTCTACTGGACTCCAGATTTGATGCTCTCCCGGCTGGAACCACCTGTTAACTGCTGCTGAAGCCATTTGCATCTTGATTTAGGAAAGTCCTTGGGAAATGGTCAAGAGCCAGGGAACAGCCCTGCATCCTGAGACTGCAGAGGTGCTGCCTGCCCTCCGCCCAGAAGTAGGCTCTTCCTGCCTGACCCCCCTCCCTGACATCACTGCCGCATGCCGCTGCTACCCTCGGACGCCACGCAGAGCAGGACCTCCCCAGGTTCCCAGAGTCTCTGACTGAAGTGGGCTGAGGCCTGGGGTTAGAGAGCAGACCCCAGCCCACCTCGGTGCAGAATCTGACTTCAGGCAACTAGAGACCTCCTCACAGTTCCTTCTTTCATCCACGCGGCAGCTCAGACCAAGGGCCCACATGCAAATCAAGGCCCAAGAGCCGCCAGGGGTATCCCCACGTCCTTGAGAACTTACCAAAATCCCACTTGCTGGGATCCGCCCCAGAGGTTCTGACGTAGGTGGCCTGCCATGAATCCCAGGTATCCCTTCTTTAAAAGCCCCCAGGTGATTCTAAGATGCAGCCAGGTGAAGAGCCATTGCCCTACTCCCATGAGGTAGATACGCAAACTTAACTTTAATAGTGACCTCGGCTTGCATCATTAAGGACAAGACTAAGTTTATAAATACGCTGCATAATGACTGCAGCTGCTTTTTGCTTTTTAGAAGGTCACTCACTCATCAGGTCACCAGAAAGCAATGGGTTTTCTGTGACTGTTCTGTCATTCAGATCCAGCCCATCCAGAGGCCCTGCCCGGCGAGACCCACGAGACCCACGAGACCCACGAGACCCACGAGACCCACGAGACCCACGACGTGGTTGCTCTGGAACACTCAGCAGACCAGCTTGTTTGAAAGAACCTCTTAGAATTAGGGTCCTTCAGTCTGAAGAATACCAAACCCAAGAGGTCATCTGGTCTGTGCCCCACCACCAGGAGTGGTAGGGGCTATTTCTCCATCTTACAGATTAGAGGACTGAGCCCCAGGGAGGTTCCCTCAGGCCACATGTTATCTCTGAATGAAGGAGGTGTGTTTCTGGCTGCCCTGGGCCTTCCCCTCCTCCATCCTCTCACCTTTCCCTGAAAAGCTCCTTTAATGATTCCCCAGCCTGCCCGCAAATTAATGATTTGTAGACCTAAAAGATACTAATGATGGTGGTCACCACCATCATCATCGAAACAGTAAACATTTATGAAGCACCATAATCATTCATCATAAATTTTATGTGGTAAATAAATCTGACCTAACTCTGTAAAGAAATAGGCCCTTGCAAACCAAGAATGTTACATTAATTAGAAATCTTCCAGAAGCGTCTAATGGAAATGTCTCAGGTTCCATGACACACGTACCTACCATTTGGCGGTTTTGTTTCTGGGCTTGAATCTCTGTGAATTCCTTGTACAGTGTCAGGGCTATCATCCCTCTTTCCCGCTCTCAGTCTGTGACCTGTGGCCAGTTGTAACCCTCTGCTGTTCATGTGAGCTATGTTAAGGTCGGGTACAGAAACACCCCACGTCCAGCTTGGTTTTATCCAGGAGTGCTCCTTAGGGATCAAGTGTTCACTATAGATTAATACGGATAATAATTATGATGGAAAGAAGAAGAAGAAGAATTACTATTCATTGAACACATGCTCTGTGCCTGGTGCTGGGCCAAGCAACTCTAACAGCCAATTCGATATTTTCTAAATATAGAAAATATTTCCCACTTTAGAGATGAGGAAAGTGAAACTTGGAGATTAAGTGATTGGCTCAAGGTGGAAGCAGAGCCCGGATGTGAACTCAGATCCATGGGCTCAGAGTTCCTTGGCACTGTTTTGGGAATGACCACCTGGTCTGCAGGAGATTGTTCTATGAGAGCAAATGGTTGGCCACAGCACACCTTTGGGACACATTTATGACCATTTTGCTAGTACTGTGACGGCCGGGTCTCTGTCAGGGTGTTGGGGAATCTCCAAAGTCCCCCTCTCTAGGGTGTCCCCTCCCTGTCCTCTGCCACCAAGTACCTAAGGACATTATCAGAATAATGGCTTTTTTTACTTGGATCTTTGGCTCTGAGAAACTAAGAAATCCTAGTAAGTCAAGATGTGTCTGTCTTTACCATAAAAACAACAAACAGATTAATTTATTTCAACAACCAATAAACAGATCAAACAAAATAAAAATCCATAGCAAAAGAAAGGGAAAAAACCCTAAGCCAAGAAGTACGGTTTCTTTTTACTTAACATTTGACAAATTTATATTCTCCTCATCTGCCCTTGGGTGTCTTAAAATTCTATTGATATTTCCATGTAAAAAAATTTGTTTCCATGTAAAATCTACCATATCAGGAATTCCTCTATTCATTCTGTCCCTTGGGTTTCAGAGAGACAGTTTCTTCCTTTGGGAATAAGTCATATGTCAAACCTGTCATTTATCACCATGTCTAGTAGAATATTTCTTCCTGTCCCTCAAATTTTAGCTTCAAGCCCACTTAATAAAGTCTGTGAATATCCTGACAAACATCCTCCTTAGGCGCCATGAGATTTCTGGTGAGATAGGAAATCGAGCAAAACAAATCCTGTCCATTGCTGGCATCTAAACAATATCCTGTTAAATGTCCATACTTGCTTTCCTTTTCTACAACTGGAATAAGGATGAAAACATCAACCATGCCTCCAAATCTTATTTCCTACAATGAATTAAAAAGCCTTGGAGATGCAATGCGGGTTTCTTCTGGTTAGTCCATTCACGTCCACGCAAATCAGCTGAAGTGAGAATTGGCCCGTGGGTTTAATCCACCTCTGCTGGTGCTCCCTCTTGGACAGAAGTTTCTAGAAACCAGCACTTCCTAGTTGACTATGTTAGGTCACTAGAGGCCTCTCCCTCTTCAGCTGGGAAAGCCAGTGACCAGAAAAACAACAGATTTCCCCCTTAGAATTTGTTTTCCTTAGTCACTTTCAGAAAGTCAGGAGTCAGCAACCTTGGAAGTAATTTCACATCCTATCCCCTCCTCCTCCTCCCCCTCTTCTTCCTCCTTCTCCTCTTAGGCAGAAGGACATGCTTCTGCTTGTTGACTCCTAGACAGGCTCAGCTGTTGACACCCTGAGTGCAGGGTCCTCTTGGTCCTCACATCTGGGCATATAATAGGTGCTCAACGTTAGTTGAATGAATGAATGAAAGCTAACATCGAAATAAACTTAGAGATCATTCAACCTAATCCCTTTATTTTGCAGATGAGGAAACTGAGGCAAAGGACATTAGGAGACCACCCAAGACCACGCTGTTTGGGTGTGGTTTCCTGACTCCCAGGCCCATCCTCGTGTCTCCATGTGTTCTAATAGCCTGTCCTCCTCTCCTAGGACAGAGGGTAGATGGTGTGCCCTTGTCCCTACCCGCCGCTGCTGGGGAAGGGAGAGTTCGAATTTGCAATGTGGGAGCAAGCAGAGTACATCCCCAGCACGCCACTTTTGAGTCCTTCCTCAGGGCCTGTATTTTCTCTTCTGGATCAACAAAGAGTCCTTTTTAAATTGTAGAGGCCTCACCTGCCTTCCTCCTGTAATTTCTGCTGCAAACAGCCTGCCTTCCAAGCCTGGCCTGGCAATCTTCAAAGATTCCTTAAGGCCATCTGGCTCCCTTTCCTCCTCTAAGCTTCTGCTGTCGGGACCCCTTTGGGGATGTAATGTGTCCTTAGCAAGATTTTACCCCTACTTTCCAGAAGAGACACGGGCATTTCATCCACAAATAGTATTCCACATTTCAAAAAAAAAATTATAAATGCTTAAAACAAAAACCAAAAACTGGTGGTATACCAGGAGCTTTCAAGAGGATGACGGTCATCAGTTAAAAAATTAAGCAAATCAGCCTGAAGATAAGACATATCTATGATGCTTTGAATATGAAATTAGCCAACTGGTGGCCACTTCTACAGTGATGCTGTAGAAAGGAAACAGCAGAAATTGCTTTTTTTCCCTTCACCAAGAAACGTGAAGGCAGAGATCAAAAATCAAATTTTTTCCCTTCTCGCTTGTCCAGTCAAGCTAACCTTCACAATGCACAGTGTTTACCGGTGGGAAACTGCCAACTTCTAGATGAAAGACAGGGGTGTACTCTCCTGTTTTTCACCACCAAACTGTGTTTCTTCTGAAAGGCATTAAAATGGAGGGAAAACAACAACTGACAACTGGTCACTCACTGGGGTTGTTTTTAAGGATTCAAGACAGACTATAAGTAATTCAGTGAGTCACTCACAAAGACCCTGGCTCTGTGTGTTTGTGGCCGCGGCATTTGGGCAAGCCAAAGGTAATCAGCGCCACCAGAATGCAGAGCAAAACTCTTATCAGAAGATGTCATTTTTCTCTAAATGCAATTTTTTTAATCACTCATCTGTTTGTTTGTTTTTTTAAACATCTTTATTGGAGTATAATTGCTTTACAATGGTGTGTTAGTTTCTGCTTTATAACAAAGTGAATAAGTTATACCTATACATATGTCCCCATATCTCCTCCCTCTTGCGTCTCCCTCCCACCCTCCCTATCCCACCCCTCTAGGTGGTCACAAAGCACTGAGCTGATCTCCCTGTGCTATGAGGCTGCTTCCCACTAGCTATCTATTTTACGTTTGGTAGTGCATATATACAATTTTTATTGGAGCGTGATGACATAGTGAATAACTTAACATAAATTTGCATAATACAATACAGCTGTTAATTTATGAGCATATTAAAGCACAAAGTTTTGTAGTTTGGGGCACTTAAAAATCTTACACTTTTGAAACTTTCCCTCCTGTTTGCTCTTTATTTATTACTTACTTAGGGTTGCCGGATAAAATACAGGTGTCTGGTTAAATTTAAATTTCTGATAAACAACTAATCATTTTTTAGTATGAGTATGTTTCGTGCAGTGTTTGGGACATACTTCTATTAAAATATGATTCATCGTAGATCTGAAATTCACATCTAATTGGATGCTTGTTTTTTTATTTGATAAATCTGGCACCTCGATTCTTGCTTCATGAGCACCTGAGCCTCTATTGGCTCCTTGCTGGTGGGGCAAGAGGGACTGTGTGCAGGGAAGGGCCTGATCTCTGGCCCTTGGTATCTCCATGCAGAGTCAAAAGGGATCAGGTTACAGAAGAGACAGTGCAAAGGGGGAAACTGAGGCAGGCAGACAGCTGTGCTTTCCTGGCAGCACTGGGGGTGTTTGAGCTATGTTTTTCAAACTTGTTTGACCACAACCCATCATAAGAAACATAATGTATAATTCACCCCAGTATACACATACCTATGTCACTGAAACAAAATTTTATGAAGCAATAAGTAGTCTTCTACTTGTGACAGAAGACTCTGTCTTCTATTCTGTTCTATTTCATTTTTTAAAATTCTTGTCTTAATCTCCTAAATTGAATTCATAATTCCCTAAAGGACCACAGCCCACACTTTGAAAAAACCCTGGGTTAGACGGTTACAGGTCAGGAAAGTGAATGAGGAGATTAAAAATAACTCCACTTTACGAATGAGGAAACGTGTCAGATCAGTTAAGAGACTTTCCAAGTCCATTTCACTGATTTGTGGCCAAACTCGGAATGAAACTTAGGTCTCCCAACTCCCAAGCCTGTGTTTTTGGTTTCATTCTACCACACTTTCTAGCATCTGTTTTCCTGTTCTCCAAGTTATAATCCACATTCTGAGCGGCGCATTTTTTTGGCTTTATTTTATCTAATTATATTACATCTATACCATTTTGTTATCACTTCATATTTTTCTAAAATTTCCAAGATTTATATAAATTTCTGATCTAAACTGACTATGTCATTGCTTATGACATCCATCTGACTCATACCAACATTTAAACTAATTCATCTTGGTACTTACCCTTTGATCTTGAGCATCTTACTGCCCCCCTGACCCCAGTCTTGTCTAGCAAGACAAGTGCCTCAGGAGAGGCACAGTGCCTCTTCCCTGTGCCCACCCCTGCGCTGGCACTGTCGGAGATATAAGAGAAACATAAGAACAGTAACTATTACTTGTTAGCATTTGTTCTCCCTAATCTATGAGGTTGATAGAGTATCTATTATGAATATTGCCTTTTATAGAGTTGAGAAAACATTGGCTCAGAGAGGTTAAGTGTCTTCCTCAGAGTCACACAGCAAATACAGAACTCAAGTGTTCTTGCTCTCTTACACTCTGGCGTCAGGACATGGAGGTCTGCTAAGCTGAGATGCCTGCAAACTGGCAGGAAAAAGACCTCAAGCCAAGAGATATCCATGTATATTGTCTATGTTTCTCACACGCTAAGTCTAGATTTTCAGAGCACATACTGAAGTTTCTGGAATCTTATCATTCAGCTTACTATCCTCTCCATGGCCACCCACCCCACACCTTTTTTTTTTCTTGTTGTAATAGACAAATCCAGAGAAATGCATGGTCTCTGAAGCACCGCTCCCATTCCACCTCTCGCGTGTCTACAAGAGTACATCTTGGCTTGCAGAATCCATATTCAGGGACTCCCTCCAAAATTTTTGTTAGCTCAGTAGTCAGTCAATTTACACAGGACAGCGGTCTGGCGCTCTCCCCCAACCCCGTGGAATGAGCTTGCCATTCGGCTCCTCTTGGTCCCAGCGGCACCTGCTTGAGCTGCCAGTGGAGAAGGTGGTTCTTGGCAGCCCCACAGGGCTTGGCGCAGGGGAGTTGCAGCCACCCCTCCAGGGAGGTGCGAAGCAACGATGCCCACAGCAGGACCCACAGACAGAATTCCGCAGGTCCATGGCCCTTGTACCAACTGATCTTCACCCATCCTGGATGGAGCCACGCTGATGGCTAAGAGCACGGGCTCCGGGTCAGTCTCCCCCCCTCAAAGCCAGGCTGAGCCCCCAAAGCAGCCCTATGACCCTAAGCCTCAGTTTCCTCAACTGTAAGAGGGGATAATAATCGTATCTGATTAAGTGAGATAACATGTAAGTACTCAGCACAGAGCCTGGCACCTAGTGGCCCTCTAGAAACATTTGTTTCAATTTTGGTTGTTTCAAATCTTCCCATTATCCACATCTTACGGATCATTCCAGAAACCCTAAGTAGCCACATGTCCCCTCCGAGTGTTCCTCCTCGCCTTGCCGCCAAGCCTCTACTCCACCCAGGGTCTCAGCATCTGCTCCCCTCGGAAAAGAGGGCCCCTCCCCTGCCACCCCTGGGTCCCTCACCACATGGTTCCTCCGAGTGCCCCCCCATTTTCAGCTCAGAACTTTTCTGCCCTCCTTTCCTTCCAGCAAAACTCACTCTTTCAACATCCTACTTGCCAAGACACTATTTTCTGCTAGGGACCAACAAAATGATAAAATTACCAAATCCGAGGACTTGGAAGGATTTCCAAGGATCGTTGGTTGATCCCAGCAACCAAGGCTGGAATGCCCTTTCCCAGGCCCTGCCGGAGAATGACCCTCCAGCTCACTCCAGGAATGCGGGCTCACCTCTTCCATCTCACATGGCTGGACCAGACTGCTAATCCATTGATCCGCTTCCCTATACCTTCCACCCATGGCTTCAAACTCTGGGACCACATAGAATAACCCTTTTCTTTTTTTTTTTTTTTTTTTTAATTGGAGTATAGTTGTTTTACAATGTTGTGTTAGTTTCTGGCGTGAGACCCAAGTGGGCATTCTAGGAGCATCTTCAGGGAGAAACCAAGCCAAAGAGCTGGTCAGGCCGACCGGAGAAGCGGTCAGTCCAAACTGGCTGGCTGAGGGGCGGAACCCAGGGCACCAGCCTGGATGGACCCGGGGAGGCCATACGAGGCTACAGCTGCAGCAGCGACAAGCACTCCCCGAGGCCTGTGCGGCTCAGGCAGCGTTAAGTGCTGTCCACGAACCAGGATCTCTGCCAACTACCCCTCGATGGAGGAGGATTAGTACTGTACCCATTTTACCGGGTGAGAAACTGAGGCTGACGGTTAAGTTGGCCACGGTCACACAGCCAGTACATGGTGAGACACCAATTCAAACGTGGGCAGTATGACTCCTGTGTGCTTTTAAGCTCTGTGTCTCCTTGGCTTCCAGGGTGGAAGTTTGAAGTGGGAAGCAGGGGGCAGACCCTGGAAAAATTCCCCAGGCTCTCTGCACAGAGCTAGACTTTCTACAGTGTTCCAGAAGCTGTGGGCTTGGGCAGTGCCCTGGGAGGTTAAATGAACAGCCCCGAGCCCATACTCAGCCTTTATCTTGCAAGGCTTCCCTCGGGTACAGCGCAGGGTCCCCGGTGATCCCAGGGTGAACCACTGCGAATCAGAATGCAAGAGGAAGATGCTCTTCCCCTGCACTTTCCATGGCAGAGCTCAGAGGCCTGCGGGAGCCCAGAACCCGGGTCTCACTTCCACCCGCCAACAGAGACTAGAGTTTCAACTCCACACATACTGAGTGAGAGGCCAGAGTGCTCGGCCCAGAAGGCTGACCGACAGTTCTGATGACCCGGGCCACAGACTGCGTGCATTTTCTTTTGACTGCATTTCCCTTTTTTCAACTCGTCTGGCCATTATTCTTACAGGAACCCTCAGCACCAAAGGCTCCTTCCCTGGCTACGTACATCTAAAGCCTCACCCTGTGCTTCCCAGCTTCACTCGCCATAAATCAGTTTTCAGGGCCTCTGAGCCTAAAACAGTCACCTAATTATAAAACACATGTTTGATTATGACACGATCCTTCCACTAAGATTACTCATCAGAAAGGTAACCCACAGGGATATTAAGAGCTTTCTGAAATGCGTTCCAGACGTTTTTACTTGAAATCCGTATCATTGTTGCCATATTTTTAATTTATCTTTTATAAAAGCCACTGGGAAAATAAGTAATCTGAGGGGTCCCCAAAGATCGGAGCAAGCTGACCAGGCCACCCTTGCCTTGACCTGAAAGATTCTGTGGGTCACAGGCCCTCTTGGAGCTCAGAGGGCAGCGGCACTCATAAAGGAATGGGGTTTTTTCATCAGGCGGTTTTTCTCAATTTTACAAAATTCAACTCCCAAACCAGAAACCCAACCCTACCTAGCATTAGTCTAAGTTTTCGGAAAGGACTCTCTTGTCTTCACTGGGGCAGCCCTCACGGCATCCTGTGGGCTGGGCCAAGCAAACAGGTATCAGCACGACTTCTGTGGAAGGCGACGGCCCCACGTGGGGTTAACAGGCCTTGAGAAGATCCCGAGGGTGCCCCTCCTTTTGCTGGAGTTTAAGTCCATTTCCTCCTGCCAAGCCCTTAGCAGAAATTAAGAGCAGCTTGGCACCATGCTATTTTCAGTAAACTTTGCAAATATACTCACTGGTCTGACCAGGACCCTCAGGGCTGGCCCACTTTGGCCCGTTGTTCTTTGAGAAGAATCCAGAGCCAGCTGGGGGCAGCGAGAGAAGGCGGGTCAGCAGCCTGGGCCGGAGAGCCACCACCCCAAATTCACCTCCAAAGACTACAGGGCAGAGCAGTGGCTGCCTGTGGGCCCAGCGCCTCCCCAGATGCTTAGGGACATTAAAGGTCAAGGCCAAGGAAAACAATAGGGCAGAGATTCCCCATATCTAACACATGAGAGCAGGTGCCACAGAATTCTCCACTGCTTCCTCTCCCTTCCTGGGAGCCTCGGGGTGAGACTGGGCCTGGCCAGCTGGAGCAGCCGGCTGGCACCCGGGGGCACCGTGAGGTCTCTGCGTGGCCCCCTGCCCATCTCTCTGGCCTGGGTTTAGGGACACTCAGGACACGCCCAGGTCCTCCCCCTTGCTGGATTCTCCCGGCCGGCCCCTCACGTGCTTCAGCCTGGGTTTCTGTCCCGCCTTACGAAGCATCCGCCCCTGTTCCCCTGCCGCTCCTACACGTCCCCGAGTGTCCTGCTGAGTGAGGAAGGGAAAAGCTTTCCTTTCCTGTTTGTCCTGCTGAGTGAGGAAGGGAAAAGCCCTCCTTTCCTGTTTGTCTTTACTTGGCCTTGTCATGGCCTCTGGAATTGAGCAGACGGGTCCTTCGATGGGCCCTACGAGCCCCTATTTCTGCCAGGCTCCACCCTCTCTCTGCCAACTGACCTTACACACAAACCCTTCCGAGCCTCAGTTTTCTCATCTGTAAAATGAAAACTCAGGGAGATGATCCGGTGAAACTCACGCCGGGCCCGCCCCACAGAACTGGGTCAGTAGTACTCAGCGTAGCTGCGGAACTTCACCCGCCTAGAAAGACGGTGCTGGTCTGCTCTCTGCCCCTCCCCCCATGCCGGCCTCGCCCTCCCTCCCCGACCTTGTCCCCACTTCCCCACCCCTCACTCAGGGCCTTGGCTCCGGGGGAGACAGTGACCAGCTGCAAGGGCAGCAGCTGGCGTCTGGGGACGCGGGGTGTGCTCTGTCCTGGCACGCCTCCCCTCGTTCATAAACGCACGCATGGGTCCGGCATTTACGGGCAGATACACCAGCTCCAGCACGAGAGCCGCCAGCAGCCTGGCCTCCTGGGGGAAGTGGCAGCCGGCCTCCCAGACCCGTCTCCTCTGCGGCGGCCCGTGGCCCTCGCGTCCTCCGGGAAGCCCACCTCCTCTGTCTGCTGGGAGGTCATCCCACCACCCCTGGTCCTGACCCCTGGGGTGCAGGGCTCTGAGGCTCTCAGCCCTTGAGCTCCTGGGGGCCCGACATCACCCCATCATGGTCAGGAAATAGGGCCCCCCAGACAGACCTTGCCCAGCTCAGCTGTGCCCACCCTCTCAGGGCTGCTTCTCTGTCCCCCGGGTGCTGCCACAAGTCCCCCCAACCTGGGCCATGGCTGTGGACTTGGCCCCAGGCTCTCTGCACCTGCGATCCTGCAAAAATCCCTCCAGCCAGCTGGTCCCGCCCCCCTCAGGGTCTCCTTGCACGACACTGTCACCTCTGGTACCTGGAGGGACCCCAGTCTGTCCCCACCTTAAGGTTAAGACCTTTTGAGAAGCCTCACTCCTGTGCAGGAGGAAATGCAGTCAGGCTGGGAGGCTGATGGAGGCCGTCTGACACAAGCAGCAGACACAGAAGGCAAAAGAAACAAATGATTCCTTAAGATCCACGGCCAAAACAAACTGCCGTAATTAACACGTGCCACTGCAACCATCTATGGGCTGAGATGTGGTTGGCGTGAGGCAGAGGCATAAACCGCAGAGAGCGCGCACTCCAATAAAACGGCAGTAAATGGTGCGGCTGTGAGGGAACTCTTTTCAGTTTTGTTCCAAAACCTTGTTTAAGTGCTTTTATTGTTTCTGTGTGAAAGAACACAAATGCTTTTTGAAAACTGCTTCAGCATAAGCCTCACCTTCCCTGGGAAGTCTTTCCGATCCCCCCAACCCCACCCCGGGCAGATGGGGTCCCACAATGGCCCCTCCAAGCTCCCAGGGTACCCACACTTCCCTCCATCACAGCCTCAGCACGGGGGTGGCCCCTGGGCTTCTCTGCCTCTGGGGACCGAGAACTGCCCATCTCCACCCCACCCCTAGGACCATGTCGGGCACACAGCAGGCATTAGGTGACGGCCAGCCCAGCAGAATGATTGTCAAGGCATGGAAGGGGTAGTTTGTAAACATCAAGGGGACCCCAGAGGTTGCTTAGGGGACCCTTGTAGGACAGGGGAAATTCTTGAATGGAAGGGATCTTATTAGCAAGCTCCCGAAAATAAATAAATACTAAAAATAAAAGCATAAAGTTAGGAACACATTAAACAGAATCTTTTTTCATGGGAGGGCGGGTGGGGAGTAGTGACTTGCCCTCATGTGGCCACAGTCACCCTTTTGGGATTTGTTCCACATTCAAAGAACAGCCCAATGGCAGAGGTAAGAAAACCAAGAACGGATAACGAACGTTAGGCCCAGGGTGGGGACTGAGTGGAAGCCCCCCCGGGGCTGGGCAGCTCTGTCCAGATGAGCAGCTGCCTGCCGAAGGGGGCGCTCCTAACTGAAGCCTTTTGTTGGATGCTTGGAGGGAAGGAGAGGGGCTTGGGCTGGGAGGACTCATTCCATTCCAGTTCATTCCATGAGACCCTCCCCATTCCATGAGGGATGAAGCGTGCAGGTCTCATTTCAGGGAGGCCTCCCGGTGACCTTCTCTCCCTCCCTGCAGGCTTGATGGGGCACACGAGGGAAGGAGAATGGCATGCAGTAGACGTTATCTCTCCCCACGCCCACCCCACAGAGCTGAGCCTTCCACATCCGAAATCCGATAAGAGGGGCAGGATGTGCCAGGCCCCTGCTGAGAGGCCCGGTGGGGACCACCTGCAGGCCAGCTGGCAGGAGCCCGGCCGTCTGTCCCTGGCAGCCCCCTTCACCTGCAGCCTGCACCCCGGCAGACCAGAGGCTGAGGCTTGAATGCCGCATCTCAGCTACTCTGAACGGCAATCAGCCCGCAAGGCCCTGAGGCACATGCCAGCTGTGATTTAGTAAGTCTCCTCCCACCCCCAATTTAATTTAAAGGAAAAAAAAAATTTCCTTCCCAAGAACCTCATTCTTATTTACCCAAACCTACTCCTCCAGCTCCCAGAGAAAGGGAGGGATGCTGTGTACCCAGGCCCACAACAGTGGGGAAACTCATGTTAGCTATTACTCTGGGGCCCATTTGTATTCGCTTTGCCACTGTCGAGGTCGTTCTTGGCAAGGAAGCCTTTTCACCAAAAGCCACCAGCTACAGAAAAGGGGACAGGGCTAAAAGCGCCTCGGGTAGAAGAGGTGAGGAAGAGGTAGGAGGTGGCCCTCGGACAAACCCCAGCTCTCCCAGGGCCTGGTCGTGTGGCCTTGGGCAAGCCACCTGAGCTCCAGAAACCCCATCTCCTCCTGTGCAAAGTGGGATCTTGTGAGGACAGGACAAGATGATGGGGAGGTGCTCAGCTCGGTTCTTGGCAGAGGGAAGAGTTGAGGTGGGTCTCCAAGGACCAGCTGCAGCTCAGCTGTAGCCCCTGCTGCATCTTCTAGGGCTTATCTTCCAGTTTCTGCCTCCTCTGATGACAGGAGTGGGGACTTCTCACCAGCATCTCCCCCAAGGCGGCCCCCACTAAATTCTTAATTCTCATCGGCACAACTGTTTCCATCTCTCCTGGGATGACTCCAGGCTTGCAGCTTCTGCTCACAGGGTCACGCGTGTCCCAAAGCAGAAGAGTTACAAACCGAACTTCCTAAGAAAACCCCCTATATGGCACTTACGGGGAATCCTCACTACAGCCCTCAAGGTGTGGTTTCTCCCCATTTTACAGATGAGCAAACTGAATGTCGGCATGGCTTTAATAACTTGCTCACTGTCTTCCAGCTACATCTGATGAATTCCACATCTCCACTCTTCCCTGTTTACAATTCAAAATCTCAGGAGTTCATTATTTAAAAAAGAGTAAATTGCTCTTTAGACTTTTTTTATAACTTCAAAACGTATTCTTCACTAGAGTTGGGTTTATTTTAAAGCTGAGCTGGTTTAATGGATTTTTTAAAGAGTAATAAGTGAGGGAGGACTTCCCTGGCAGTCCAGTGGTTAGAACTTGGCGCTTTCACTGCCGAAGGCCCAGGTTCAATCCCTTGTCAGGGAACGAAGATCTCGCAAGCCGTGTGGCATGGCCAAAAAAAAAAAAACACAATTAAGTGAGAATTTCTGTGTGGGCAAAAGTGAGGGCAGGTCACCTCACCTCCCTGGGCTGTGGCTGTTGAACGGAACAATGGGAAGGTTCAACTCATGTCACTTCCAAGTCTCTGCTCTTTTCTCCCAGTCACGGGTCAGCTCAGAGCACTGGGTGACTCTCCTTTCCCCGAAACTGGCCAACAGATACACCTCACTTCCTGCATTTGTTACAATCCGGTACCAAACGCTACTTAAAGCCTCTGGATATCGTTCTTGGGAAAGGAGATTTTTTTTCTTTTTCTATTTCTTTATTTATTTTGGCTCAGGCCTAGCCCTCCCCGCTTACATCCTGAGCTGTAAAAATGGACTGAGCAGGCAACAGAGAATTTAAAATGAGCTGGGGGAAAAAAAAAAAATCCTGCTACAATAAATCGCATCACAGTGGCGATCTCTATCTAACCAGAAAATTCTCAGCCCAGACAATGCCTCATTTATTTCCAACAATATTCAATACAACAGAATTCCAGGCCAACAAAAGGATTTCTACAGGTTCTTGGAGTTGGTTGTAGAGGGGTATAACCTACATAGAAAAGAGAGCTGTTCAATTATAGATTCCCAGGCGTGAGGGAGACCTTTGTAAAAAAAAAATTGTAAGGTGGTCTGCTGAAAATGTGGCGTCTTCCCCGGGGAGCACCTCACCTCCTGGCAGTGCGAGGCAGAAGCACCAGGTCCTGCCTGGGGAGGGCGCTCGGGTGACCATCTGGGTGGACATGGCTGCTGGTGGGATGTTGAGAAGAGCCCACTACCCGAGGCCCTCAGAGGACACATTTTATAAATATCCAGGCAGGCAGCCTCGCAAGACTCCTGGGCTTTACAAATGCATTTAGATTCCATGGTCGGCGAGACTGTATTCTGAGCATAGGCGGGAAAAAGGCGGCAGGAAACGGGAGGGCAGGGAGGGGTCTGGAAGCAGCCTTCTAAATTTAACATGCAGTTGCTTTTAGGCCGAGTGGATGAAAAATAAATTCCAGTGCTTAAAGCTCTTATCTTTGTTTACCATTTCCCCAAACAGTAAGTGACCTGGACTCTGGCTTTTAGACTGAATTATCAACCAAGATGCACACAGGAATGAGGGATGGGATGCTGAGGGCTGTGCCAGGGGGATAAAGAGAGCCAGCTGACCGCTCGCTCTCCACCTTCACGTGACATTTCCCCGGCCTGGCAGGGTGGCGGGGATCTGATGTCACAGGCTGTCCCTGGGTGGGCCAGGGCGCAGGCATGATGCATCCGACCATCCCAGACATGGAGGGCACAATGGTGTCATCCACCTCCTGTTGATGAGGGATCCATAAATATCCTACAGCGACCTTTGCCGATGCTCAATAACAGCTTTTGAAAATCTCCGGTGGGCATGGGGCTTGCCTGCTTTATTGTCACGTGCTGGTCATTTGAAAATTCTTCTGTATGTCCAGTCAAAATCTTTCTCTCTGGGACGTACCGTTGGGCCTGATTCCATCCTCAGCACCTACATCCTTTTCCTTTGTCACGTGCCTGCCACTCAGACAGGTGACAATGCCCTCATTTCTCCCCTTGGTTGGCTCTGTTCTCCTGAATTCGCTCAGTGTGACTCACAGAAGCATGTCAGTCCCGCCTCGCTCCCTCTGGCTCCATCCCTCTCTCCCTGCCCATCCCTTGACGCGATGGATGCTGGCTTTGGCCTCACCTCCCTCCTCCAGTTGACCGACGCAATGGCCTTTCCTGTCCCTCTGCCACCTTCCCCCAGGCAGCCCTCACGGTTCGGTGCTCAGCTCCGTGCTTTCCTCTCCTACCTCCATCCCAGAGCACTCGCGCATCTCTGTGGGCTGAACTGGACACCAGTCCCCGCTGGGGCCCCCAGCACCGGCCTGCCAAAGCCGAGCGCCTCCTGCAGGAGGGCAGCCTTACCCAGGTCGGTCCTGTCTCCGTCTTTCTTCCAGCCCCCCAGGGATGAAACCTGGGAATCGCTTTTAGGTCTTCATTCCCTGACCCCTTATATCCAGAGATTCACCTCGCCGGTGAGTCATCCTTTCTACCAATGACTCTGGATATTACTCAGAGAATTACCTTGGGAGCTTTTACAACCACACTAATTCCTGTGCCCCGTCCAGACCAATTAAAACGGAATATTTCTAAGTGGGGCCCAAGCATCAGCAGGGAACAGCCGAGAAGGAGACCCACGGCTTGCATTGCTCCCCTCTTTCAACCCCTTTTCCCGTTCTGACAGCTGACAGGTCATCAGACCTCATCACTTTTGCCTGGACTCCTGCTGTCATCTCCTGCTTTATTGCCCTATTCCCCCAACTCTTCCAAATATCCCTCCATGTCAATATCAGATCACAAAATACCATTTTCAGTATGTTACCTCTACTTATCAAAAACCTTCAGTGGCTCCCTCTTACCAAAATAACAAATCTTTGAACAAGTAGATGGTTTCCCGAACACATAATAAGTTGTAGGTATGGGACTGTATCTTATCGCCCCTTTCCCTTTTTTCCTCTCCCCCAACACTCGGCTAAGTGCCTGTCAGGTACTTGACGTCTATCTGAGGAGTGAACAAAAAATATTTATCTGCAAATTAATGCCATACACTCTCTCTCCAGTGCAGAAAACGGGCTGGGTGCTTTAACTATCGTTTACTTAGGGGCTTATTTCTTTAAACATCACATATAATCAACTGTGGACGATCCATGTTAGTGGAGAGAACCGAATCCTAAATATTACAAGACAGCAGATAATTCAAAAACTCGAATCTAGTTGATTTGGGAACGTGTTTTATGCTTATGAGGGCTTATGTCTGGTAACTGAGACAATTTTAAAAGTAGGTAATTAGATGTGTCTTATTTGTTCCTATCACCAACACCCCCCCCCACCCCACCATACACACTATAGGAATACATAACGCAGCTCCCAAAATAACACACTATTTTTTCTCTCAACCTTTTCCTGAAATAGAGATGGTGGTTACATTCCAGCACACTGGAGGCGGCGGGCAGAGGGAAGAAGGGAGGAACCCACAATGACAGTAAATAGAGGGGACAGGGGTGTCAACGAGCTGCCTTTCAACTAATTCACCGTTAAAATTTAGGCAGTACACACACCAGTTTGTAAACTGTTCACAGTATCTACTAAAGCTGACCACACACATCCCCTGTGACCCAGCAATTCCACTCCTAGGTACATACCCAACAGAAATGTGACTTACATTCACTGAAAGCCATATACAAGAATATCCCGCTTTATTCATAATGGCCCCCAAACTGGGGACAAAGCAAATGTCCATCCACAGCTGGAAGTACGAACAGATGTGGAATGGACACACTGCAACTCACACCACACCACCGATGAGTCTCAAAGACACAGCAGTGAACACAAGAAAGCAGGTGCAAAAGCCATCGTACTGGATGTTCCATTTACGTAAAGCTTTTTAAAAGGCAAGATAACCTCTTGTGTTAGAAGTCAGGATAATGGTTACTTTTGGGGGGCTATGACCGGAAGGGGTCATGGGGGCACTTCTGAGGGCTGGAAATATTTTGCGTCTTGATCTGGATGCTGGTGACACAGGTGTGCTTTGTGAAAATTCACTGAGCGCTACACTTTTGTTTGTGTTCTATTTTTCTGTGTGCATGTTATTCTTCCAGAAAATGTACAGAGGAAAGTAAGGGAGGAATGAAGGGAGGGTAGAGGGGGGATAAAAGGAGAGAGGGAGGGCGGTTTAGGCAGCAACGCATGATGGAAAATCCTTGGAATCTGAAGATCTGGGTTTGGTTCTGACTCTGCCATGTACTAGCTGTGTGACCTTGGACGAGCCACTAACCTCTCTGAGTCTGTTTTCTTCATCTATAAAATAGGCAACAAAAATGCCCTACCTGCTTCACAGTGCAGTTATGAGGACCAAATGGTATAAGGGATGTAAAAATCCTTCAGAAGGCAGTACAGTACTGCAGGAGGGGAAGTCCCATTGTTATCATAGATCTCTGCAGACAGGAATTCCTGCATCAACAAAGCTGAACCCAGGGCCGTTGGCGGGGAGGGCTGACACCGTGGTGTGTGTGTGTGTGTTTCATGTTCTTTCATTACATCTCCTCGCCTAATCCCTTAATGGCCTGGGCCTCAGAGTACAAGAGCACCTGGAATAATCCCTGTGTTTATGTGATGTGGGTTCTGTCTCATTCCTTTGAAAGTGGATATAAATAGATGCCATACACACTCTCCTAATTACCTTTTCTAAGGTAGGGATGCCCGTCTACATCTAAATCTGCCACATTCTTTAGACCAGCACACAGGACTGTCTGGGCATTGGCTAGGCAAGCCAGCCATGCTGAGAGAAAGGAACCCGCTGCATGCCATCCTTCTTGGGACGCCCCACCCCACCCCCTTCCCCCACTGCTTCTTGCTCCAGGCCTGAAACAACTCACTCAGAACATCTATGGATGTCAAAGCTGAAGAGTCAGAGCTGGAAGGACCCCAGCACCCCAGTTTAAGAAATGGTCTGTGAAGAGCCCAGGCCCGGGGACTGCAGGCTTTTCTCCCGGGTCAGTGGGCAAAAGGGCAAAGCGAGAGTTGCCAGGTTTTCCACGGTAGGGTTTCATCTTATAGTCTATGTTCTCCAGAGAAGGAGTGCAAGTGGAAACCTCCATTTTTCCCGCGGCTGTCTTGCCACCGCTGTCCCTCGGCTGGAACCCCAAGTCTCATGGGGCTGCAAGTTCCCAGCTTCTAGTGGGCAGTTGAGGGCAGACATGACCCCGCCCACTGCATGCAACACCAAGTCCAGCACGTGCAGGTGAGCACTTAGCAATACTATCTGATACTGCTACTTCTTGGGAGGAACAAAACTGAGCCCCCCCCACCCACTTCTATTTTCTTTAGGAAAATAAGAAAATATTAATTTTTCTATTAGGTCCCTGAACCTCCAGGAAAAATCTTTTTGAAAGCAATGACATTTTAATTTTCTTTTTCTCATTTAGACTCCATACCAGCACACACCCAGTGTGAGGTGTACGTGTAGGTGTGAGTGACTCAGTGTGTGTGTGTGTCTGTGTGTAACTTGCAGAGAAAATGGTACACAAAAATCCAAATGTAGCAAAGTGAGATTAATAGGCAAGGGCAGTATTTCCTACTTAAAAGTATTTATCAGTAGATTTTTCCATAGAGTTCCCTTAACCATCAGGTTTAGCTGCTGCATTTAAATATTGGTTTATAGAGCCTAAACTAAATGATAGAAAGACTAAGAGACCAAGGAACTTAGAAACAAAATTAGCAGTGACTGCCCACTGAAAAATCAAATATAGATGAAAAAGTCTCCCTGAAAATTAAAGAACTCTGGATTGAGAACATAAACCACAAGGCAAAGATTCCGTTTGCTTTTTTTGCTTCTATTTTCCCCAATATTTAAGAGTTAGTCAGTATTTCCCAATATTAAATATTATTTTCAACCTTCTAAGAGTACAGTTACTTGTTTTACAGAATTGGTCCCAGCTGAAGTGAATTCTATAGGATTGTATAATTGCTTTCCTCCTTGACACATCCTTACAGGATAGTTTAAAATGTAGAAACAGAGGGCCTCATGATGAAATGTGCTCCCTGCCTCCAAATATGTCGGCTTCTATTTAAACATCTGGGGTGAGCTCACCAGCCTTTTCTTCCAAGGAAAAGCACTTTCTTGACTAAACTTCCCTTTCTTTCCCTTTTTCACTTCAAATAAATTCCACTCCCACCCCCATTTTTAAGTGTTAGTTTTGCTAGACGGCAAAGAAAAATATGCAGCACGCATACAGCACACCTACCTTTTCCATTTCATTTCTTGACGGCCACATCCCCCATCAGGTACCACGCGCCCTGCATTCACTCGCGTCTGCCCCGGCCCAGGTCGCCCTGCACAGAGGCCTTTCTCTCTCCTGCGCCTGGAGCGCTGCTCTCCATCCTCCAAGATGCCCCAGAACAGCAGCTCTCCCAGTCAGCCACCCTGACACAACCATTTTTAATTCTTTAACACATCTCATAGTCTTTACATGGGCTCTTCCACACACTATTGCTATTTCAATTTCTTTTTAACACCTTACATGTTTTTAAATTTGTATTTTCAAATTTTATTTTTTCAGAATAGCAATTAATAGTTATTCCAGTTAAACTGATTTTTCTAAAAGCATGAGGAAAATAATTTATATTTCTTCCACCAAGGAGAAAGTAACCACTAATACAGATTTAGTTCTACTATATAGGTATCTTTCTTTTTCTTTCTCAGATTACAAGATTACATCATTTTCTTTTTTAGCCTGCCGATGTAGTGGATTACGTTGATTGATTTTTGAAATAGCCTATCATAGCTAGAAGAAATCTCACTTGGCTATAGCACCTTAACTTTTCATGAAGGAAAACTTTAACCTGTACAAATTGTCAGAATAGCTGAGAACCTGTGTACCCATCACTCAGCTTCAACAAATGGCAGCTATGGCCCCTCCGGTTTCCCCACCCTCCCCCACTGCCATTGTTTAAAAAATCCCAGACATAGTATACATGTCATCTGCAAACATTTCAGTATATATCTCTAAAAGAAAAGGGCTCTTTTCTAAAACTTGACAACCAGGGGCTTCCCTGGTGGCGCAGTGGTTAAGAATCCGCCTGCCAATGCAGGGGACAGGGGCTCGAGCCCTGGTCCGGGAAGATCCCACATGCCGCGGAGCAACTAAGCCCGTACGCCACAGCTACTGAGCCTGCGCTCTAGAGCCCACGAGCCACAACTACTGAGCCCGCGTGCCACAACTACTGAAGCCTGCGCGCCTAGAGCCCGTGCTCCACAACAGGAGAAGCCACTGCAATGAGAAGCCCGCGCACCGCAACGAAGAGTAGCCCCCGCTCGCTGCAACTAGAGAAAGCCTGTGAGCTGCAACAAAGACCCAAAGCAGCCAAAAATAAATTTTAAAAATGTTTTAATGCTTTAAAAAAAGCAAAACAAAACAAAACAAAACATGACCACCATACTATCCTCACAGTAAAAACCGAATGAACCATAATTTCCTAAGTGCACCAAATATCCACTCAGGGTCCAAGGTCCCATGATTGAGTCATAATTCTGTTTTTAGATTGGGTTTGTTTGAACCAGCACCCAAACAAGCCCACCTACTTTTCACTGGCCTTTCTTATTCATCATAAATATCCCCGTTTAGACATCACTTCCTCCTGGCAGCTTCCCCGATCCCAAACGCCGGGATGTGTGTCCCTCGTCTGCTCCCCCACAGCACCTGTGCTCACCACTCTGTAACCTGCAGCCCTGGTTTGCATCCTGAGACAGACTGTAACCTATCCGAGAACACGTCGGTGCTAGCACAGCGCCTGGTCAACAGTAGGCACCAACTCTGCAATTGAATGAATAAGTAACAAATGAGCTCCCACACAGGACAGCTTCTCCCGCTCCCCCCAGAAGCCCCTTCTGTAACATGACCCACATTCAGTACAATGACTTGCTCAGAAGTCTGTTTCCCCACAGAGCAGAGGCTTACTCATTCTGGGATCCCAAACACCCAGCCCAGCACCTGACACCAGTGGGTGTTCACAGAGGGGTTGGCTTTTCTACTCCACATTCTATCTGTGTGACTTTGAGCTCACAGCCTCTCCTCTCTGGGTCTCACGTTGCTCATCTCTATAATGAAGAATCTGGATTCAAGATTTCCAAGGTCCTTTTGGGTTCAGTTTGTGATTCTGAGCAGGAGCCCAGCCTCGCAGGGAGTCTCCATTTGCCATACGCTTGCTGCCCTCTGCTGGCGGGATCGGTGCAGGACCCCCCCCCCCATCCCGCATTTTCCTGAAAGAACTATAGGTGGGCAAAAACAGGTCCCCAGGGGTGAACTGGTGTGTGAGTGAGTGGGGACTTGAATTGCATTGCCTCACCTGGATCTGGTTAAAACGTAGAGACCTGAGCCTTCCCCGACCCCATCCATCCACGCCTCCAGCAGAGAGGATCACTGGGGCAGGTCAGACAGACAGACTTATGCAGTGGTCTCACGCCCTTGGCTGCACAGAACTAGTACCCAGGCCCCCACCTTAGACCAACAATCAAACCCCCGGGGGGCAGGGCTCAAGCATCCTTATATATTAAAAGCCACCTGGTCACTTCTAATATTCGACCACATCAAGAACTGCTGGACCAGCACGCTGATGTTGACATGTGTATCTTGAGCCCAAAGCTAAGAAGTGGTGAAAAGCTCATCCGGGGAAAATAAATGAAGACTTGACTTTATAGTACATATTTCCCTTGGCCTAGCTTTAAAAGTTCTCTTTCAAGTACTGACAGCTTCCCAGCCAATTTTGTTTGAGGAACCAATACCATTGACTCATTAGGGATGCTACTCCCAGATCTGGTTTCTTTTTCTTTTTGAGATATATTGATAGTTCTATATTTTGGTGCACAGTACCACTGTTTTGTTTTGGTTTGTTTTTTTTACATTTCTGCATTTGTTAAGACTCCTTTGGTTGCAGGTAACAGAATTCAGCTGTCACTAAGTTAGGTCAAAAATGGGAACTTAGGGCTTCCCTGGTGGCGTGGTGGTTGAGAATCTGCCTGCCAATGCAGGGGACACGGGTTCGAGCCCTGGTTTGGGAAGATCCCACATGCTGCGGAGCAACTAGGCCCGTGCACCACAACTACTGAGCCTGCACGTCTGGAGCCTGTGCTCCCCAACAAGAGAGGCCACGACAGTGAGAGGCCTGCGCACCGCGATGAAGAGTGGCCCCCGCTCGCCGCAACTAGAGAAAGCCCTCACACAGAAACGAAGACCCAACACACCCAAAAATAAATAAATTTTATAAAAAATAAAAAAGGGAACTTACTGGAAGGGTACTGAGATGCCACCCACAGGGCTACTTGCCAGGAGTAGATGGCAATCAGGACACCAGGAAACGGTCTCTGTCTTTTGCCTCTGCTTCTCCACACATCTAACTCATTGCTTCTTTCTCATGGCAAACGTGCTTTCTGCTCATTAATCCACAAGGCAGAACATGGCCACCAACAGATCATAACTCACCCGTGTTCAGCTTCCACCTGCTGGAGAAAAACTCCTTTTTCCTCTGTCTCAGGTCCAAATGCCCAGGCTGGTGCCCTCACATCAGAGGCCCACTCTTGGTCCAATCAACCGTGGCCTGCAGGGCTGACTATATAATTTGTCGGACCTGAGGCAAAATGAAAAAAGCAGGGGAAAGTGCCATTAACAGTACATATAAAAGTTCTTCCTATCTTCTTTCATCTCTCAAATTATCACAGTGGTTTTTTTAATATTCTATTTAATACCAGTCTAAGTAAAGAAAACTCTAAATTTTACATTATTAGCATGAATTTTACCACTCATCTCTGGATCATGCAACGCCACAGTTTTAAATGTTACCATCAGAGCATTTAACGCACATGCAGAATCACTGAATTACATAATTTGTATTTCGTGACTCACAGGCCAGAAGAGACGAAGACAAACCAAACTATTGATGACTGGGGGGATGAGAGGGTGCACCAGGCTTCCCCAGGGGGGCTCGCCCTGGGGGGTGGGGACACGGGATGGGCTGGGAGAGTCAGGCCCTCACCGGTACCCAGGAGCCCTGCCCTCTCCTGCCAGCCACCAGGCCCATGAACCCTGGGGCAGGGTCTAGGAAAGTGGAGCCAGGCGTCCTCCCTCCCCACAGGCCCAGCCCCCAACCCACAGTAGGCTGTGACCCTCAGAGATCTTTAAACCTCTGTGCCAGGACACGTGTTGTACCTGGACCAGGGGTGGGCAGAGGCTTGCCCGGGCCGACACAGCCATGGTGCTTCCAGCCCGGGGCAGGGACGGTTGACATGTGCCCACCCCGAGATGCTTCAGGGTGAATGCACCCCATTCCTACCCTCTCTGTGCCTGAGCCCAGGCCTCTGCCGGGGCTGGAGGGCAACAGTGGTCAAAGGGCAAAGCGGAGACGGGCGGCCGGGCTGGGCCCCAGGCACCGGGGCAAGACAGCAGGCAGCTGAGAACCCACCCTGGGGAGGCGGCCAAGGTGGGACCACTCGTGGGCGAGGCTCAAGCCCCCAGCGCATGCTCCATGGTCCCCTCAGACTCTCCTCCCAAAACACAAATTCAAAGATAATGACGATTAAGAATCTCCAGATGGCAACCCACAGAGCATTAAACCCCAAAGCACAGGGCCCCTCTCCTTGGCCACGTGTTTATCGGGCCCGCCCTCGTGGCCTGGGATGGAGGTGGAAGTGTAGGGTCGAGAGATAACCTTCTAAAGAAACAGTTCCCAGAAGTGAAGACGGAGAATGTTGGAAAAGCCAGCTGTTTTCGTTTATGCCCTTCAAATTCATAAACATTAGACTGCACATGTTCTCTGCAACTGGACTTTTTTTACTCGGTATTTTATGCACATCATTAATGGCCACACTTCATTGATGGCTAGACTCTAATAGATTAGCTAAGATATTTACCAGGGACATCAAGCCTCCACGTGTCCTGGCCCCATCACTCTCCCCTCTGCCCCTCCTGTCCCCGCATAAAACACTGTGTATTTTATGCACATCACTAATGGCCACTGGAATAGAGCCTACGCAGGGCAGCCCTGTGGCAGCTACTGCAGGGCCCGCAGGATGGACTTGCCCCCAAGTGCTGCCCCCTGCTGTCCTGAGAGGGGAGGACAGAAGCAAGCCGACCTCCCAAACTGAAGACTCCTCTTTGATTAGCATCAACTGATTTAGAAAGCTGAGGCTGTCACCTATGAGGCAGGTAACTTCACTCAAGCTCTGCTGGGAGTGGGGAGAGAGGACAGGAGGATCTGGGGGAAATCCTTCCTTGGGGAAACTAGCAGAGCAGCTAATAAACTTCTATGACCCCACCCTAACTCATCCCACTCACATGGGAGCCCACATCCAGCTTCTCAGCCTCTCGCCAATTCACCGTCACCTGCTCCTCGGGCCACGGGCTGAGGGCCAGAGAGTGACAGGGTCACCCCAGTGAAAGTCGTCGAGGGGATGCTAGGGTTCCCCGACACGGGGTGCTGCAGCTGTGCTTCTCCACACCTTCCTCCCTAGCATGGAATCAACATTTACCAGCTGTTTACAATCTGATGAGTGAAAACCAAATCTCATGGTTTTAATTTGTATTTTTCATCATATTTGTTCTGTCTTTTGCCTCCTTATTTCCTTTGACCACTTTTCTGATGAGTTTCTTTTCTTACTGATTTATTGTAGCTCTTTGGGTTTTTGTTACCATCGATCCTTTCTAGATGTGGCGATTTTTGTTGTTGTTGTTGTTGCTATTTTACTATTGGTCTTTTAACTTTATGATGTGCCCATTACTACCATGTGACAACCTCTCTGAGCCTCAGTTTCATCATCTAAGAGATGGGAGAACAGCTGTTCCATTGGTTTGCTGGAGCATTAAATTAAGTGTCAACAAAAATAATCAATAAACAGGGCCATTCCTGGTGGTCCAGTGGTTAAGACTCCACGCTTCCACTACAGGGGGTGCGGGTTTGATCCCTGGTCAGGGAACTAAGATCCCGCATGCCATGTGGCACAGCCAAAAAATGTAAATTAAAAAAAAAGAAAATAATCAATAAACAATCAATAATGAGAACAGAAAAGAGTTTTATTTGAGCCAAACTGAGAACTAGCCTGGAAGCCCACTTCCCAGATTACTCTGAGAAACTGTTCTGGAGAAGTAGGATTTTCAGCCCAGTTTTATATCTTGTCAGAACAAGGAACATTAAACGGGTCAGGGTTACATTTCTTCAAGGATAAAAAAAACCCAAAAAACAGACCAGCAGGTACACAGCAAATCAACATGGCCTTGGCACCTGGGAAGGGAGACTTATCATTGAAGAAGTACAAGCATTGGCGTCCCAGGAAGAGAGGCATTTAATCTCTATTTTTAACATGGACATTCTTTACTTCTGGTCAATGTGCCCTTTCCTTTAATAATTAAAGCAGATGTACAATGTATGTTTGGTAAGCCACAAACAGGCTATTTTAGTTAGCATAAAATTCAAGTTAACTCACGTATAAGCCAGATTGGCTTTCCTATATCTCAATATGTAAAAATTTCTTTCCTCATAAGGGAGTGTGTACAATATGTAGCCTGCCAGATCTTCAGCTCTCAATAAATGCTAGCAGTGCAGCTGCTGCCATTGCTTTATTACAAACTTCTCTGACACTCAAAGGCCCCGCAGTCCCAGGCCTGGCCTGCTCATCTTCAGTGATGGACAGCACTGTGAAACAAGCACAACAGAACATGCAGAATATTCTGTAGAGTGCTAATCTAATGCAATTTGCGTAGTATCACTTTTCATCTTGTGGGTTTCCATTTAAGTCTTTGCAAACATTGGAGCTGGGACTCTAAAGTTAGCGGAAAAGACAGAACACTGTGTGACTCGGTCTAACTCAACATTCTTTGTCACCACCCTTCCATCAGCCGGCCCCTGAGTACTGCAGCCTCCAGAAAGGCCTGCCCTACCTGGACATGGTGATTGCAGAGACCTTGAGGATGTACCCACCGGCTTTCAGGTAAGCCTCTACCCTAAGGCCCCTGCACCCCAGGACCCCTTCAGCATCACTGTTTGGAGTCCTTGTTAGTCCTCAGTCTGTCACCACCTGGGTTATGAAGAATGTTGGACCCAAGCTCCTGGAGGTCGAGGTCTGAAACTTGGGTTTTTTAATCCCCTGGGGCACTGGACGCCAAGCCTAACATAGGGTCACCATAGCAGTAAATGTCCAGCCTATATTCCTATATGTTAACCATGTTTTCAAAGTGTCATTGGGGGGCTTCCCTGGTGGCGCAGTGGTTAAGAATCTGCCTGCTAATGCAGGGGACACGGGTTCGAGCCCTGGTCTGGGAAGATCCCACATGCCGCAGAGCAACTAGGCCCGTGAGCCACAACTACTGAGCCTGCGCATCTGGAGCCTGTGCTCCGCAACAAGAGAGGTCGCGATAGTGAGAGGCCCGCGCATCGCGATGAAGAGTGGCCCCCGCTTGCCACAACTAGAGAAAGCCCTCGCACAGAAATGAAGACCCAACGCAGCCAAAAATAAATTAATTAATTAATTTAAAAAAAATTGTGTTAGCATACAGTATTTGTTTAAAAAAAAAAAAAGGGTCATTGGTCTTTTCTTAACATGACCTTCCTCCCCAACCCAAGCCAATCTCTTTGACCTCCTAGCCCTTAGATGGCTTTTGCTGTTCCCCTGGTCTGTTCATTCATTCATTCATTCACCAACTATTTACTGAGCATCTGCTCTGTGCCCTGCACTGGGAAATCAGCCAAAACAGATAAAATGCCAGCCCTTGGAGCTGATGTTCCAGGGGGAACTTCCAAGGCCTGGGACGCTCCTTCTTATTCTCCAGCACTCCACACCCGTCCCATCCTCAGAGCTCCGATCCAAGACTCACCACTCCAGGAAACCTGGCCAGCCTCACCCGTTCCCTGCTTCTCCTCCACCAGCACTTTGCACGCTAACTCTACTTCATATTATATTTTTGGATAATTCTCAGCTGCTCTGCAACATTTCACCAGTGTGCAGTCATCCAGTCACACCAACCTGTAAGTGCCTTGAGAGCAGGAACCAGGTCTTCTGCTTCTTTCAAATTCCCCCAAAACAAGATGTTACCGAACCAGGCTCGTTCGCCCCATGCACAGCAAGCCAAGTGCTGAGATGCTGAGGTTGTCAGCAGAGAAGAGATACATTCACAAGGCAGCCAAGCGTGGGGACAGGAGAACAAATCTCAAATCTACCTCCCCAATGGCAAGGAGCTCGGGGTATTTATGGGATAAAGCTGCGGCGTGGTGGGCCCTGGGAGCATGGGAAAAGGTAATGATTGGAGATAAGAAAAAGGTGAGGCAATCATAGTTCTGCGCAGGTGCAGCTAAGCTACAGGCTTCTCCACGGGACCCAAGTTCAGAAAACGTCTGCGTTATCGTGTTCCGAGGATGGAGTTTTGGGCGCTCTGACGTCAAGAGGTCACCAAGTGAACACTCGCGCATGCCCAGTTGGAGGGTCGGGGGTCTTAATCAGTCTTGACTGGCTCAAGCTCCAACTAGACACAGCTGACTCCAAGCTCCTGAAAAACAACTTGGGCAAACATCTTCTTGTTTAAGCTACGTGACGCTTGCTGGACATGCAGCTTTTTCTGTAGCAACAATTAAAGCGAGCTTGATCAATGAAGGCAAGTTTAATGGGTCTAACTGATGATTACCCTTGGTTTCAGAGGCATCCCATGGAGCACAGGGTCTTCACTTAGGTCCCCAGGCCCTTAGAGAGTGAAACATTGCCAGATTTCAGGTTCTAGAAACAGAAGCGACACGAAGCATTTAACTGTATATCATAAATTCCACTCTGCATCTCTATGAAGTAATGTACCACATAAACCATATGGAGATAACTTTTGCCATTTTAAAAAGAGAAAATGTGGATGATTTGTAGGTATCTCAAAATTATATTCCAAACTGAAAATATCATAGAGAGTGTGGTTGTAGATATTGTCCAAAATGTTCAGACCCAGAGCCAATATAGAGAATTCCTGGGGTGTGAGTCAAATCACATCATCCTCAAGCACACATGGTTTCAGTCTCCTGGTCTGGGAGCAGACAAGAAACGCCAGGGCTCGCCTCATTGCTCTCCTGACGCCAGCATTAAGACCTGATTCCACAGGCCTTCCCCGACTTCTTTAGGAGCCTCAGAGCAAACTGTCATCCAATCCTTGTTTTTGAATGATTTATATACAGCTTCCTTCCAAGGGAACCGTGGGCAGCTGCTATACACGTGAAATTCAAAATAAGACATTCAGTGATAAAACAGAACAAAGGCTGTTTAAAGGAAAGAATCCTTTACAGGACCCCAGAGATAGCAATAACTGGGGTCAGGCTTGGTGGCTGAGACTCCTGGCAGAGAGGGAAACCAGCTGAGTTGAACAGTCATATTCTCTAGTAGGAGGAAAGTGTATAAATTGATCAAAGACACATCATTTCCTGGATCTAAACTCAATCAAGAATTCATCACATGAGACCTTGTATAGATGACACGTTGAGAGACAAAGTCAGCAGTCTCTTCAACACCAAAATTCTGCAGTCAATTCTCCTTCTGACCCTTTATAAACAGCAAAGTGTAAAAGGAAGTCAGTGAAGGCATTGCTCTGGGGAACCAGGATGCTCGTGATCTGAGAGTATCTGGAGGGCAGGACAGGACGGAACAGGACAGAAACCAGAGTATCTGGATGAGTTCGTTAAAATTCCCAATAAAAATATAGAGCCAGTGCTCCATAATGACAGAGCGAGTCTAGACAGAAAGTCAAGACAGTCTCGGTCCTGCCCTTAGTTTACTGTGTGATGTTGGGTTAAGTTCCAGACTGTTCTAGGCTTCTGTTTCCTGTGTGTTCAGAGGGCACACAACACCTGCTCTGCCTACCCCAGAAGTGTTGGGAGAATCAGTGGGACAGTAGATGTAGAAACGCGGTACCCCTGCAGGCAGTGTGCCGGGTAAGGTATGAAGTAAGGAGCAAGAAGCACAGAGTTTAGAGTTGAATGGCCTGACCCCATCTGGCTCCAATCTCGGGCAAGCCATGCTCTCCCTTCCCCATACCTACTCCACTGGTGTTTTTAATCATATCACTCTGTTGACTTCTGTTATCGAACAACAGAAGTGAGAGAGGCAAGTCATCATTATTCTCACCCAGACAAGAGGCCAATTCGCTTTGGCCCTGGGCATAGGATTTGGGGGTGAACAGAGGGACAGTGAGAATTTTATTTTTTATTTTATTTTACTTTATTTTTTTAAAGATTTTTTTTTGATGTGGACCATTTTTAAAGTCTTTAGTGAATTTGTTATAATACTGCTTCCGTTTTATGTTTTGGTTTTTTGGCCACGAGGCATGTGTGATCTTAGCTCCCCGACCAGGGATCGAACCCGCACCCCCTGCACTGGAAGGCAAAGTCTTAACCATAGACCACCAGGGAAGTCCCATTACTTTATTAATTTTTAAAATTATTTATTTATTTATTTATTTGGTTGCACCGGGTCTTAGTTGCAGCAGGCGGGCTCCTTAGCTGTGGCATGCGAACTCTTGGTTGTGGCATGCATGTGGGATCTAGTTCCCTGACCAGGGTTCGAACCTGGGTCCCCTGCATTGGGAGCACGGAGTCTTAACCACTGTGCCACCAGGGAAGTCCCCACTTTATTATTTTAACCTTAGAAAAATGCTTGGCTTTTCCCAAACACTGACAAACTTGACTGACACCTTTATCCATAAAAAACTCAACATGGCCTTTTGTGGAAAACATAACAATTCTCACTGAAGTGTTATTAATGTCAATCCAGGAATCCATGCAGTATAATTCAGCAGATTTTTCTGGCTTTGTATGCAGTCTAGCCAGATAGGAGGCCCAACCACTTACAGAAGGGAAGCCCCCATTTTCCGGCTTTTAGGGGGTCTTGCATCCAAGTCCAAGCTATTTCTGGTAAAGATGAAAAAGAAGGAAGTCAGAGTATATCCTTATTTGATTGCTCAGAGCTGAGGATGCACACATCAGAGCCCCCTGCCCGCTCTGATTTGAGCAAGAGTGTTTTGTGACTAGCCCCAAGCACATAATAATTGCATTAGTAGCTTCGGATCTGAATGGGGGTCTCACAGCCCTGGCCTTTCATGTTGCTGATATACTAAAGGCTCATAATAGAGTGATGAACGCTGCAAGGAGCTGCTGGTCCTCTTAATTTCTTTTATAAGCAGGAACAGGGTATAACAGTAATTAGTGTAATAACTGTACCTCCTCTGAGATATCTAGGGAAGCCGAGTCCTGCAACCTGAAGTAAAAGCCATCCTAGATTGTTTTTGATTTTTAAAATAATGATTTATATTACCAAAATGATATGCTTCTACTTTAAAAAAAAAAAAAAAAACCTAAGAAATACAGAAGGATCCAAAGAAAAAACTGGCACCCCTGGTACCCTGCCATCCTCCACCCCAGCCCCATCCCTTAGAGGAGGTGATGGTAGAAGTTTAGGTATTCTTCCATAAACTTCATATGCAAACATATGTAGTCTAGCCTTTTAATATAAAACATAAATGGGATTAAAACATTGCCAGTTGGTAAAATAAACAATCTGACCAAGATGTTTTCCTGTCTAGTAGAAGTTCTCCATAGTGACACAGACAATGAAGGGGAACAGATTTTCAAACCCAAATCTCCTGTAGGTAAAGCGAGGGGGTGTGTGTGGGGAAAGAGGTCCCAGTGGGAATGGGAAGAAGAAGGAGAGGTGGCCGGGGGAATAACCCTGCAAAGCCTCCACTTCCAAGGCACCTGTGCACAACACCAAGCATAAAATGGGCTCTTCAGTCTTGATGGGTGGCTGAAGGAAGGGATGGAGGAACCTAGAGACCGCAGGTTCCAGAGCAGCATAGGGTTGATGGCCCAAGAAGGGGTGGGATGGGGGGTGGGTCACTATCCCGGTCGCCCCGGGAAGACGGCGGGACCTCCTGTCCCCCAGCCTCATCCCACACTGCAGACCTTTGCCCCAGCATGGGCGCCCTGGAGCTCCCCCATCTCTGCTCTGCCTCAAGGCGGGGGTGACCCATGTGTCCCCGCAGGTTCACACGGGAGGCAGCACAGGACTGTGAAGTGCTGGGGCAGCGCATCCCCGCGGGCGCCGTGCTGGAGATGGCCGTGGGCGCCCTGCACCATGACCCTGAGCACTGGCCGCGCCCTGAGACCTTCGACCCTGAGAGGTGAGTACTGTGCCCTTCAAACAGGCCCTGGGGGACGTGAGTGTGGGGGGATTGGAGGCGCCTGCCAGGAGACACAGATTTAGTAAAGTCCCCCAAAAGTCAAAAGTCATGGCAGTCAGAGAGATGTTTTTTAGGCATAATTTCTAAAGGAAATAATTGTACCATTTTTAAAAGCCCAAAACATAATCCAGAGATTTAGCATTTCCACAGCACTGCATACAAGTAACAAGACAATTTCTTTTTTTTTAATAAATTTATTTTATTTATATTTATTTTTGGCTGCATTGGGTCTTCGTTGCTGTGCGCAGGCTTTCTCTAGTTGTGGCGAGCAGGGGCTACTCTTCGGGGCGGTGCAAAGGCTTTCTCATTGCGGTGGCTTCTCTTGTTGCGGAGCACGGGCTCCAGGCGCGCGGGCTTCAGTAGTTGTGGCTCGCGGGCTCTAGAGCGCAGGCTCAGTAGTTGTGGCGCACGGGCTTTGTTGCTCTGCGGCATGTGGGATCTTCCCGGACCAGGGCTCGAACCCGTGTCCCCTGCATTGGCAGGCGGATTCTTAACCACCGCGCCACCAGGAAAGCCCAACAAGGCAATTTCAAATGGGTGTCCACTGTTTGTTCCAAGAAACAAGGACACATTTCAGGAGTGCATTAAGAAGTAGCAGAATGTTGTTTCCTTTTTTGAAACTTAATGCCTGTTCCAATACAAGAGCATCAACAATTTCTCCAGGAATTCATGAGATCCAGCTACCCTAACATGGTAGACCTGGATCCTCCCTCCTGTCCCCTGCATGGATTTGGTCCATTGTCTAGATTTCACTTCTAGACTCCCAATTTAAAGTGTCTGAGCAGGCATCTACACCCCCTCCTGGCAAATGGGGGGAATAGACAGCCTGCAGCTCTGTTCCCACTGTTCGTGGCTCCAGCTTCCTGTTAATGCGGCCCCAACTCTACAACCTGGTCCCTGGGAAACCAGGGGCAGTGGGACCCAGATAAATAACATTCTGCTGCCCAGCAGCTCCTGGAATTATGGTAGATATCAAGAAACATAAACAGCAGCTGCAAGGCTTACAGCATCACCTTTGAAAACAAAAAGTGCATTAATATGATGTTGAAAAGGTGGGTCAAGGGCTTCTTGGGCCCATAAAGTCCAGAGGTAGTAATAAGTGAGCAGGCTATTACAAAATAGTGGTTGTCACGTAGCGTTGTCACAGAACACACGTGGCAAATGCTGTCATTTGGTAGCAGATACGGCAATTCATTCTGAAGAAGAGCTTCCAGTGGGTCAAATACTGCCACCCCCAGTGGTTCAAGTTTCAGTGCTTAAACCAGAAAGGCGAGTGTGGGCAGGGAGACAGCTGCCCGGCAGGGCATCAAGAGACAAACTGGCAGGACATGGCCTCCAGAGGGGTCTGGTGCCCAGGGACTCTGCTCAGGAAGTGGATGCCGGCCGGCCAGTGTCACCCTCTGGCCACTGGGGAAGTTGGAGCCATGGGTGAAGCGAGAGCTGTGGTTTCTTTGAGACTTTTATCCTGGATGCTAGTGAGCCTGCAAGCTCATTAACAACACAGTGAATTCATCAGGAGAGGCAGTGAGGGCAATGCTCACATTCCAGGTGATTCTATTAATTCAGCGGTGCCTTTAGGGCTTTGCAGGACAGGAGGAGGGGAGCCGGACTGAAGCACATGGATGAGTGGCCTCCAGCTCCAAAGCCTTAGGGACTGACCGGTCCAGGAAAAAAACAGGATCCTGTAGACCGAGGTGGGGTTTAGGCCTCACGTGGCAGGAGCGTGGCCTCAATGACGGGGTCCCTCGGTCAGAGCCAGTGGCTGAAGCCCCAGGAAGGGAGGTGGTGATCCGGGCCAACCCTGACCGTGCTGCCCCGTAGGTTCACGGCCGAGGCCCGGCGGCGCCAGCGGCCCTTCACGTACCTGCCATTCGGGGCAGGTCCCCGGAGCTGCCTCGGGGTGAGACTGGGGCTCTTGGAGGTCAAGCTGACGCTGCTCCATGTCCTGCGCAAGTTCCGGTTCGAAGCCTGTCCCGAGACTCAGGTGAGCTCTGCTGCTCCGGGCGCGAGGGGTGCCCGCCCCAGGTCCCTGCTGCCTGCGGTGGCTTCCCGGCCCTGCCTGAGCTGGGGCGAGTTCCTTACGCTCTCTGGGTCTCAGTTCCTTAATCTGTAAAAGGGGGACCATAACAGTCACACCTCCTCCCTCTTCTTGATTGAGTCAATCGTAAGTGCTCAGATAAGTAAGCTCCCGGCACATAACCCGAGTCTGTGTTATTATCATTCTCGTCCTCTGTACAGCAAGGCTGGGCCTCACCATGCTGTAGTTCTTCCGTCTTCAGCAAAGAGAACCCAGTAACCCTGCAAAGTAAATTATATGATTCCCATTCTTCAGATGAGGAGCTAAAATAAAGCTCAGAGAGGTTAGGTAACTTGCCTGACGTCACATAGTTGGACTGCAGACTCCTGGAGATCAGGGACCAAAAGACTGTCCTATTCATTGGTGGAGGCTCCAGCACCCAGCTTCAGGCCAGGCATGTGGCAGGTGCCCACTCAGTCATTCAACAAACACTGATGAACAAAGGAATGAATCACCGGAGAGTGAAGAAACTGAGGTTCAATCCAGATCTCGCTCACTCTCAAGCCCTCCCTCTTTCCTCTGCACGGAGCAGCCTCTCTGCACTGAATCAGCTGCTCCCCACACAACCCGAACAGTGCTCTCCTCCGTGCCTATTCACGACCCTCAGCACGGCCGCAGACCTGGAGAGGAGGGCGTACGGAGACAGATAATAAGGACACGATGACAGATGGTAACAACTTCTAGATTCAGAGAGTGGCATTGCCGCTGACGAACAGGGAGACTGGGGGAGCTGCTGGCTGGGGAGGAATAATGAGCTGGGTTGAAATACAAAAGGCTGAGGAACTGGATGTGACGATGTCCATAAAGGTCTGACGGTTAAGGCTGGAGGGAGGGAGGGGCAGATTGGGAGCAGAGAGCCAAATCAAGATGAAGGACCAGAGGAGAGCAGGCCCCTGCCTGCCTTAGGCATTCCATGGGTACAGGACTTTCTCTGGGGGTTTGTCTCACTTACCCTTGATCTTGACATACAATACAGCAGCCAGACCAATGTCGCAGAACACTGCTTATGCCTGGCACCCGCCAGCTCAAGAACCAGCCCTGAGTCCCAAGCCTGCTGGGTCCAGGGAGAACTCTGAGCTCACTTCGCCTTCCCCACCCCAACTTCCCACTCCAAGAGCCTCCCACCCCCTCCGCCCTGCCTGCTCAGTCTGTTGCTCCTTCTGGAATGCCATCCCTCCCCCTTCCCCACCCCCAGTCTAATCCCATCCTCCAAGTCCTTTGGTGTTCCCTCAAATCCCCAAGTGGCCCCTGAGAAGCCCTGCTCACAGGGCGTCTCCTATTCCTAGCCCCACCCCAGGTGCCAGTTCCTCCAGGAAGCCCTCCCTGACTTTGCCAGCCACAACAGACCTCTGCTTTTTTTTGAAGTCCAATGGTGTTTCAAGTGTGCCTATAACTGTCTGATACTGTAGCCACTAGCCAAGTGCGGCTACTTATATGTTAATAATAAATCAAATCAAATAAAAAATTCTGCCCCTCATTTGCATTAACCCCACTTCAAGCATCCAGCAGCCACATGTACTAGTGGTTACCATACGAGATAGGGCAGGTCTAGATCATCTTGTTTTTTGAGCATATAACTGGTCTCCCATCTGAACTCTCAAAGACATCTGAAAGCCCACCCGGCCCCAGCACTAGGGCCTCGTGACCCTTCTTTCCTTTAAAGGTTTCATGGTAGCCACTGAACAGTCCTTTTACACGCAGCTCAAGAGGACGCCCTGCTTCTTGAGTAATTCTGTGGCTTCTCTTCCAAGTCTCCAGGCCTCCATCGATCTGCCTAAGCTGGACATAAGGAAAGCCTTCTGAATGGCAGCAGGCCTTCAGCAGGGAGCTGCCCCCAAGCCCCTGGGGAGTGGAGGTCTACTCAGTTACTGGCTGGGCCCCAGGGTGACAGATGAGGGGAGATGAGGAAGGTCTGAGGCTTTGCTCACCACTTTCCAGTCATGTGCCCTTGGGCAGGTCGCTTGAACCTCTCTGCACCTCCATTTCTTCATTTGCAAAGTGAGCTGCTCCCACCTTAGGCAGGCTTATTAGAAGGATAAACGTGGGACGCCTCCCCTGCGGTATTTTATTAACACGGGAAAGGCGGTGAGCCCCCGTCCAACACCCGGCCCGAGACACAGCTCTGCTGCTTCTCAAGGTCCCCCTGGGGAAGCTGCTTTGCTAACTCCCAGCCTGCCGGCCCACAGCCCTCAGCCGAATTCCCACAACCCTGCTTCAGGCCCCGTTCTGAGGAAGTTTTCCTGTCGATAGGATTAACTCTGACAAATATCTTAATTTCCTCTATTTTAGATACCGCTGCAGCTAGAATCCAAATCTGCCCTAGGTCCAAAGAATGGCATCTACATCAGGATTGTCTCCCGCTGACAAAGTCATGACCAGCCCCTAATTCAAAGAAAACCCTCATTTGGAAATTCAGATTTTTGGAAAAACATCACCGAAGCAACTGAAAGTGCGCCTGGCATATGAGTATAAAAGAGGCCATTTACGTAACATTTCCTAAATGCTTAATAAATGTTTGTTGCACTTAGTTTTGACTTTGCCAATCATGTTTGAGCAACGGATCCACCTCTCTCAATCAAGGATTGCTGATAAATGAGTGAAAATGTAGTTTTGACAAAATGATTGAGAACTTGGGGTTTTTAAAGAAGTTCTGGCCTCAGGATGGAAGGAATCGATAGGGCAGGGGACACATGGATGCTCAGGTGAGGGGTCCTGACGGCCCCAGCTCGGGGGCCTTTTCAGCATCTGGTTCATTTAACTTAGAGAATAACATTCATCAGAAGCTCAACTTCAAAGGTGGTTCGAATGCTTTATTATGCCTCGATTTTCCTAGGTAGGGTACTACTAACTTTATAAGTTTAATGCGCAGAAAAGTGACAGAGGCTGAAGTGTACTTTTTCTTTTAAAGAACATCCTATCTTAATTTTGATCAAATAATCAAAATACAGAGGTGAATTTTAGTAAAAATAATTATTGTGTCGCTGAGAAGTTCAAATGCAACAAAGAACTTGCAAACTGAATCCCAGCTCTGCCACCAGCAGCCTGTGATCACGGCTGCTGCTCTTTCCACCTCTGTGCCTCTGTTTCCTCACCTGTAAGACAAGGCTGCTGACCCAGGTCTCAGCGCCTTCCTCTACTTAACATCCGAACAGCGTGACGGGGCTGATGTCGTATAAATAACAGAGCAGGAACCTGCGAGCAAGGCTGGGGTACCCAGGCTGAGCACCTGTACAAAGTGCAGGCTGTTGCAGGAGAGCTGGGAGAAGAGGCCTCCCGTACCCACTGCTGCGAGCGCTGCTTCTGCTGTCTGTTCTCCCTGCGTGCAGCACGCCATGCTTCCCCAGAGCGCTCCCCTGGAGACCCCCCTCTCAGAATGTAAGAGAGGCCAGCCTCATGACTCTGCTGTCAATCACACACACACACACGTTTGCTCTGGATCCTACTACCTCTTTGCATGAACATTCTGAGAGGTCTTTTTGACTTCTTCCCATCAGAATGCCCACCCCCTCCGGTGCCCACAGGAACTGTTGCCCCATGCTCCCACCCACAACTGAGCTACATGCACTCCATCCCTTTCTCGAATGTCCAGTCCAGGTATTTGCCAATGTGCTTTCTCAAAAGTCAGCAAAGTGCAGAGCCCTCGGCAGTCTTCACAGGTCACCCGACTTCTCTGGAGCATTTGATCATCTCCTGCCCAGGTTCCCCTTGCCACTCTCCTCACCCACACTCCCAGATGGACCACTCCTGCTGCTTCCCACTACTCAGCTCCCAGCAGCCTTGGATCTGAGAACTACAGGCAGAGGCATCATGTGGAGACTGGACACACCGTAGCAGGAGGCTGGGGAATGGGAAGGAAGGGTACAGGTGAGGAGAGGACACCTTGCTGAGGACCGAACCTTAGGCCAATGGGACCAGCCATCCAGGAGGAGGCAGATGGCCTTATGAGGTGGAGCCATCCTGCCGGCCCCTCCACCGCCCAGCAGAGACCCCTACCAACCACTGTGTGTGGAGGACACAAGAACACACCACCTGCTCCGTGTCCACAACACAGTGCACAATAGTGGATCTGGGTTTTGTGGGGCTTGAAAACCGAGGGAAAGAAAAAAAACAAATATGTAACTTGCAAATTTAACCAAAATGTATGATCACGAAGCCATATAGCAGGGGTCCCTCCTCGGGCTGTGGAAGGGGTCCCAGCAAATGAGGAGCCGTGAACCTTCAGCTTCATTGGCTGCATGATAAATCCACACACAGCCTCCTCGAGGCCAGTAACGGGGGCTCTGTTATATACCGACCCCCAGAAAAGTGCCTGTACACAGCAGGCGCTCAATAAACAGACACTGAAGAATGAGCTGCAGCCATCACCCACGTCAGATAAATATTCTTTTATTCCCAGACTCTGCTGTGACACTGCAGCACAGGTATTCAGATCTCATGGGGACATAAAACCCTTATTCACAGGGTGCTCGGTGCAGAGGCACCTGCCAGGGTGAGTGCACTTCCTGGGTGACGGTGACTGCTGCCAGGACTAAGGGAGACCGGCAGGGACTCAGTGACACCACACAGTAGCCATGGTCCTAACAACGTGATGTATGGGCCAATTTCAAGGCTGGAAGCCCAGCAGAAGAGCCGCCTAGATTAGAGACACAGCAATGGACACGATGACTGTGCCTCAGCAGGCCCACGACCCAGGATTTCCGGCACCAATGGCTGCTGTGTCATTCGGACAAAAACAAAACCAGGTGCCACCAAGACCCTGAAAAAACAAACCACTGAAGAGACAGAAACTCTTGAAAATTAAAACCAATTGATAAAATAGTGTCTGGAAACTCTGTGCCTGGTGCCAATCTGCAGCAAAGTCAACAAAGAGTAAAACATAAAACTTTAACACCTGAGTAAAAAGCAATAATGGTTTCACCTACAATCACTACTGGCTAGTCCAAAAGTGACTTAAAAGTGAAAATATTATCAGCCAGAGATTAAGAATGTAACTTCATCAAGAAGTCAATGTTAAATGAACAGTTCATTAAAAGTTTTTTGTTCAAAAAACCCCCAACTTTCCCTAATAGCTATTTCAAGTAAGATCAGCCAGAAAGGCATAAAACCATCGGGGTGCTCACGGCCGAACACTGAAGAAGGACGCCAAGGAGAGCAGGCTGGTGGCGGCGGCAGTGGGCCTGGGGGAGTCGGTGTACTGGATGACGTACTCCGGGTAGGCCTGGTGCTTCTCGAAGACCACGAAGATGGAGGGGTCAGACACGTGGTTCACGCAGCTGTCGTACAAGACGTTGCCCTGGCCCTCCTTGGCCGGGGGGCGGACGAAGTTGGCGTTGCCTCGGACGAATTCGCCCACCAGAACCCGAGCCAGGAACATTGTGCAGGACTTGGTGTCAGTTTTGCTGTAGTGGTGGGAATACGCGGCGTCCCGGGCAAAGTAGCTCCCTGCAAGGACACCAGGGCTGGGCTGGGCACCAGGGGACAGCCCGCGGCCGGAAGAGGCACGCCGGCATCCTGCAACACGGGCGAGGCCAGTGGCCTCTGCCCTCCCTCTGCTCCCGTCTTTCCAGCTTTTCCCTTGTAAGGAGCATCAGAGGAGTCACCAAACTCTGAGACAGAGAACTCCTTTCAAGTTAGGATCTGTCACTCAAATCCTAAAGGTCTCTGGACACCTCATTACTGAGCCCCCATCCCCTGCCCAGAACCTCCGTTTCCTGAGCCATAAAACGGGGCTGTCGGGCCCGACCTCCCAGGGCTGGCATGGAACGTGGCTAAGACCCCACACACAGAACACGGCGCAGACACCGGCAGCCCAATGTACGGATTCATGAGCCCTGTCGAATGGGGGCCTGAGCTGGAAGCTGCGCCTACACATTCAGGTTCACAGCCCACCACTGGCTCTTGTGCACCTCGACCCCGCAGCCGTCAGCACGCGGGACGGAAGCTAACGGATGGACTCGGCAGAGGGGCTGCTGACTGCAGATCACACCGCTACGAGATGCTCTCCACCTAGTAACCGTGTCGTGGTTACAGAAGAGAATGTTCTTGTTCTTAGGAGGTGTTAACGGGGTGAAGGGGTATGACGTATGCCGCCTACTCCCCAATGGTTCAGAAATAAGGGAAGGGGTGATAAAGCCAATGTGAAAAGTGTTAAAGCTGATGAACTAGGTAAAATTTACGTGGGAGGGTTTTTTTTTTAGTATTATTCTTGCACCTTTCCTGTGAGTTTGAAATTATTTTCAAACAAAGTTAAAAAATAAGAGACAGGAAAACGGGGAACTCACATTACAGTAAGAATGACATATTTACACGAGCGTATCTGAGCGTTCAGATTTCTACTCTATGGAAACAGCGCAGGTGGGGACCTGACTCGGGGCTGGAAAGGGTCCCACAGGGATGCAGCCCCATTTCCCAGTGAAGCCAAACCACAGCCTAAGCAGGGCCACCCCTGCTCCAACCCTGGGTCGGGCCCAGGGCTGCACACAGGGGAGTGAGAGTAAGGTGCCACCAGCTGGGTGTCCCACATCCCGGCCAGCGCTCACTGAGTCTGAACCGCTGGTTCAGCGCATGCTGGTTCCCCCCACGCTCTCCATCAATTTGCTTTAAAGTGGTTTCCGAGCCCTGGACAGCGAGGCAAAGAGGGTTCTGCAGCAGAGGCCGCCGTGCACTTACCCCTGCCATAGGAAGTGCCATGAAGACCACTGACCCGCCAGTCAAAGTTCTGCTGGCAGATGGCGTCAACGAAACCGGTGCTGGTGCCGTGGAACAGCTGCCTCTCATCCACTGTCTTCCCGCCGTTTCTCTTCTGCATCTGCTCCTTCTGCCTAGAATCACAGGAGTGAACGTGTGCTGGCGGCAGAGGACGCCTGCCACCAAACACAGGCCACCCGGCCCAAGAAACACATTTTATTAGATGTGCCATGAGACCAGGAGCCACAGGTCCATGAGACTCCAGCCATGGGCCAGGGGCCAGAAAAGGCGACAGCAGGGCCTGGGTGAGAGCAGAGGGAAGCCGTCCCTCCAGGGCTCCAGGCCTGCATTGCTCCATGAACCCCCAAAGCAGACAGACCAGCCCTTGGAAGGCAAGTGTACTTCTTCCCACCACCTTGCTTCCGCCTGGAGCTTAGCCAGGGGCGCTGGAAGATGCTGGCTGGGGGTGGGGGGGGGGGCCTCCTTCTCCCTCTCCTGTAGTTATCTTGATCTCATCACCGGAACCAGAGTTCAGATTACACTGCTCCAACCTCTTGTGGGGAAGGTGAGCAGGAGCCCAGGCCCACTGCGGTGACCTGCTGTGGGCTCCTCCCCACACAAACAAGTGCCTGAGAACATGCCAGTCCTCAGGCACAAGGAGGAGGCCCCTGCCCTCTGGCTGCCAGGACAGCAGCTTTACACTCCCCAGGGTGTGGGTGGCTTATTCGGACCCGTCCCCTGTTGGTCTTCAGGGAGGCCGAGGGCACTAGTGCAGGAGCCAGCTCTGTCTCTAGGGAAGCCGCAGCCTCCCATCTCCCTGGAGGAACATGCCAGCACTGAGCTTGTACGGATGAGGAGGCGGACAGGAGAGGGACACAGCTCCTGATCCCAGCAGCACTGGACAAACAGTGGCTGCTTTCTCGGATTGTCCCTGCAGCCCGGGGCATGTCTGGTAAGCAGCTGGCTGAGGGGACAGAGGCACCAGCCCACCAAGAGCGAGCCCCCAACGCACCACTGGTAGACTTCCCAGAGGGCCACGTTCTGGACCCGCTCAATCTTCTGAACGTGGCAGAGAGGCATCGTATTGGTGAAGAGGTTCCAGACCTTTTGAAACTCCTCTGAGGACGAAGGGAGGGCGATCCTCTGTAAGGGGCAAATATTTTTACTCTGTTATCATCAAAGTGTAGAATACACATCTCTTCCCAAGGCTGCTCATGAAAGGCCAGAACCACAGGCAAACCCAGACGGCGTCTACCACGCTCCCCTTTACTTCAAGGGGCAGTCTCTCCAGGCTCCGGATGTGTGCTATTTGTGGTCATTTCTCTCCTCTCCACTGTGAAGCCAGCCTAAAGGACAGGCAGGCGATGCTATGTGAGCACCACCCTGGCTGCCCGCAGCACACCCCTGCTCTTCTTCTGACCCCACACAGGGCTGACTACAGAGTCGACAAGACCACGGAGCTGGTGCCAACGGATGTGGAACACACACATCTGGCAGAGAGGGGGCAAACCCTGCCACAGGCAGCAATGCTGCGTGAGCCACACGCACGGTGAGCGCCGAGCAAGAGGCCAGGCCGGCAGACGGCACACAGCAGCCCAGGAGCTCAGCAAGACCCGCGGGCACCCCTCCCTCCCAGCTGAGCCCGCCCTTCCCTTGGCGTCTGGCTCTGGGAAGCAACACTCCTGATGAGCCCAGAGAGGCCCCTGACTCGCAGCCCCCAACTGTCTCACAGAGTGACAACCCACAAATCCCTGCCCTTGCAGCCTGGACCCCAACCAGCCTCCCTGTTCCCGGCTCCACGAGGCTTGGCCCAATGACAGCCTGACCTGGGATCACCATCCTTCCTTTCCCCCACCGAGTGCAGCCGTATAATAACCACCTCACTCCCCAAAGACCCTAAATGATAGGACTCCGTGTAAACATCCATGGGTCTCTGCAACCCAAAATCTGACTTTGGTTTCCTTGCTCCCATCTCACTAGACGCCACCAAACCCTCTCCCCTCAAGCCCTGCCCTCCCAGCCTGGAGCCTGGCAAGGACTCCCGCACCTATCATGGCCCGCAGCTCGGCCCCCTGACCAGGGCACTCTACAGCTCAGCCCTGACCTCCCTCTCCTGTCCCCCAGCCCCCGCCTATGCACGCACTCCACCTGAGACCCTCCATGTCCTGACTTGGGTTCCTTCCCCAGCCAGTTCCCGTCAACTGGCGTGTCCTTCCCCACCCTCTGCCTGTGTAAGCGCCAGCCATCATTAGGTGTGGACCCAGTGACACCTTCCTTGATCCCTGAAATACAGTCGCCTGGTCCCCTGAGGGCCGAGTACTGTGTCTGCAAGTTGCCCAGCCCTCCACACGTCCTGCCAGGGCTGCTGGTGTCTGTGTGTGCTTTGTGCGGCTCCCAGGCACATGCTGGAAAAACCAGTCTGCACAGTGCTTGCCAGGTCAGAGGCCAGTCAGAGCGCTCCACGGACATGGGGCGTCATCGGACACCGGCCTGAGCTCTCTACTCAGCTCAGCGTGGCGCCCACTGCAGCTCGCTGAATAGACTGTTCCTTCTCTCATCTTCTAGTAAGTTCCTAGCACCTCCCAACAGCAACTCCCCTTCTAGATGGTCCTCATCACACCAAACCTTCTGCTGGCTTCTTTCCCTTTTCTCGCTTAGTAAAACTTTTATTAGCTAAGCAGCTCTTAAGCTCCTTATTTATGCCCTTCCTAGAAAATTTCCAGTTCGTCATCCTCCCTCCACCATACATCCTCTCCCCTCAAGCCATGGCCACCTCCTGGGTAGTCATCTAGCCGTAAAATCCCCAAGACCTGAAGGAAACCAAACCTTGCACGCACCTCTCAGCGGCGGAGGACACAGCGCGGTCCACTCCCACTCACTGATGTCTAAGGGCACCCTCCTCCCCAGCCTGGGGCAGTACCAGTCTCATACCTTAAAGCCGGTGTCCAGCAGGGCCAAGTGGTCCCAGTGCTCAGGGATGCTCTTTAGGCCTTGGGAATTGACGCTGTTACAAAACGTAAAGAGAAACACTTAGTTTGTTCTTAGACATAAGTAGGTTTCCCAGAGGTGCCTCCAGCAGCCGAGGCCATCAGTCTTGAGCGTCAGCATATCGTTCTGTAAAAGCAAGGAGGAGGCGAGGAAGCACATAACCACACTCTCACCACGTGACAGCACTTCCATCTTTGCCGATGTGGTCAAAACCAAAACCAAAACCAAAACCAATCAGGCACGAGGGATCCACGTCTCACCTGCATCCCAACTCCAACACATAAGGGACAGAGCATATGACTAAAGCAGCACACCCAAACCCTCATCCATGATTCTGAAATTCAAAGAGCCCTGAAACTTTCATTAAGAACAGCCTCAATGGGACTTCCCTGGTGACACAGTGGTTAAGAATCCACCTGCCAATGCAGGGGACACGGGTTCAAGCCCTGGTCCGGGAAGATCCCACATGCCGCAGAGCAAATAAGCCCGTGCGCCACAACTACTGAGCCTGCGCTCTAGAGCCCACGAGCCACAACTACTGAAGCCCGTGCGCCACAACTACTGAGCCCACATGCCACAACTACTGAAGCCCGTGTGCCTAGAGCCCATGCTCCACGACAAGAGAAGCCACCACAATGAGAAGCCTGTGCACCTCAACAAAGAGTAGCCCTGCTCGCCGCAACTAGAGAAAGCCCGCACACAGCAAAGACCCAATGCAGCCAAAAATAAATAAAATAAAAGATAAATTAAAAATGCTGTGAATTCAGAACACAATGATAAAAAAATTTTAAAAAAACCAACAGCCTCAATGAAACTAACACAACCTTGTAAATCAACTATACTCCAATAAAAAACTAATTAATTAAAAAAAACAGCCTCAATGACATATAACTGGCATATAAAACATTTTTTAAGACATAAAATTGATGTCAAAATTCATTTGGCAGTAGAGATTTGACTTGAACTGCTAAGAGACTACTTGTGGTCTATATATATTTCCTTAAGTGACTATGCATATTTTTACTGCAAAAAATATTAGCATGTTTAATTGCATGTGTCACATAATACAAAGCAGCACATGCTCTTTCTAAAAATGAAATAAAAACTTATTTCTAAAAAACACATGGCCCAAAGGATTTAGAGATAAGGACTGTGAAACTCTTAAGTCCAAATCATTCCTATTCAGTTTCAGAATGCTATTCTTCCTACAATAGATCTACCTTCTGTTTCTGCTGGCATGAGACGTGTACCTTCATTCTAAGCCTCAAAGAACTCCCACAAATAACTTTCCTAGGAAAATGGCACAGTTTAAAAATAACTAAAACAAAGGTCCCACAAGCAAGAATCAACCAGAAACAGACCCATGAAGACTTAAGATGCTGAAATTACCAGGCAGATTATAAAACAACTATTCTATGTTTAAAGAAATAAAAGACAAACTTTAAAAACATATGCAAGGTGAACTAAGTCAGAAAAAGAAAAACAAATACCGCATGTTAACACATATATATGGAATCTAAAAAAAAAAAAAGAATGGTGCTGATGAATCTAGTGGCAGGGCAGGAATAAAGACGCAGACATAAAGAATGGAGTTGAGGACACGGGGGAGGAGGGGGAAGCTGGGGACAAGTGAGAGTAGCATCAATATATGTACACTACCGAATGTAAAATAATTAGCTAGTGGGAAGCAGCAGCATAGCACAGGGAGATCAGCTCGGTGCTTTGCGATGACCTAGAGACATGGGATAGGGAGGGTGGGAGGGAGCCTCAATAGGGAGGGGATATGGGGACATATGTATGCATTATGACTGATTCACTTCGTTGTACAACAGAAACTAACACAGTACTGTGAAGCAATTATATTCCAATAAGGATCTATTAAAAAAAAATCATATGCAAGGAACAGAAAACTGTAAAAAGACCTGGAGGATTTGAAAAGAAAAAAAACGAACAGAACTTGTAGAAATGAAAATACAATCCCTGAAGAAGAAGTTCAATGGACAGGCTTACTAGCAGATGAGATGGCCTAAAGAGAGGGTGAGCGAGCGGAAAGGTAGGGGCAGTGAAATTATTCAGAATGTGGCGCAGAGCAGGAAGGAGATAAACAAGGCGGGGAAGAAGCCAAGACATGGAGAACAGAGTGAGAAGGCCTGAATCTGGTCAGAGCCAAACTGAATCTCCAAAAAGAGAGTAGATAGAACAGCATGGAGGCAATTTTCAAATAGGACTAATGAGACATACCAACCTACAGACTTAAGAAGCAGAAAGAATCTCAAACAGGACAAATAAAAACACATACCCAGACACACCACAGTGAGAGTGCATACTACAAACAGAAAATCTTAAAAGCAGCCAGAAGGGGAAAAAAAGTCATTCTGAAAGAAAGCATCAGTTAGACCAACAGCTGGTTTCTCAAAAGCAGCAATGGAAACCAAAGGACAGTGGAGTGATATCTTCAATGTTTCAAGAGAAAATAACTACAAGTAAAATGTCTACACCAGTGAAAATATCCCTAAGATTGAGGGCAAAATAAAGACGTATTCAGGCAAAGAAAAACAGATTTTTTTCCCAACAGATCTTCATCTAAGGAAATTTTAAAAGACAAAGAAAATGGTATAAGTGGGAGTAAATTTAAAGAAACAGTCATAGTGTAAAAAAGCAGTGTCTCATGAAGTTAAAAATTAGCAAGTCCAGAGGAAGGTAAATGGAATAAAGTATATGAAGGATCTTGTGTTAGCTGGTAGAACAGCAAAGATATTGACTGACTTATACCTAAGTGAAAAACTCATGTTGTAATTTCTAGAGTGGCCTTAAAAGAAAAAAACAGTAATAGAGTGTATAACTTCCAAACTAGTAGAGAGGAATAAATTAAATGACAAAATATATCAAAAAGAAAGTAAGAAAAAAATAAGACAATCATATGAAAAAACCTTCATGGAGGATGAAAGGACAGTAATGAACTAATAAACCAGTTACCTGATGTGTAAATGCCATTTCAATCCTTAAACTTCTGAATATGGAGATCATATTCTATGACCCCATTAATTATGTAAATAGACGATTTGTTTCTAAAAGTGACCCACACAAGGTCCCAGGTGGCCACAAAGGCCCAAGCAGACTTGCTTGCTGGAGTCATGACCACCAGCTACCGTCACACAAGTTAGAGGGAAGCACGACGCACTTCACTGCACCAACGTGTGTGACAGAGCAGGGAGATCCTGAATCCCTCATATCTTACTCTGAATTTAACCAAAATAACCACTCTTATTTCTGACATGTGGTGTCTGCCGTGGTCCCCTGAAAACTAAGTAGCGTGACAACAAAAGGGATCCAGTCTCAGAAAGGAGACAGATAAGTTTTTCTAAACTGCATCTAGGGTAGGCTCTGGATAGGGAGAGACTAAAAAATGACATCCAGAAGTAGGATCACTCATAGTTAACCAAAACTAAATCCAGAAGCAATCCACAGGAGAGACTGAAACATTTAACTAAATAAATAATAAATATTTCTGCATGGTAAAATACTTCATAGACAAAGCCACAAGGCAAACAACAAACGAAGAAAACACATTGCAATTTATATAACAAACTGAGGGCTGATATCCCCATTAGATAGAAGACTCCTAACGTTTAAGAAAAATACCAAAATGTTGAGAGAAGAATGGACAAAAAGACAAACAGTCCACTGAAAAAGAAAGGCAAATGGCCCTTACATGTAGGAAAAAATATTAAACCTCACTCATAAGAGAAAGTACATTAAATACACTGAAACACCCTTTCCCACCTATGAGAATAGCAAAAATCCAAGAGCTTGTTGACTCCCTCTGTTGGCAAGGGGGAGGGAAGCAGGCACCTCACACATTCTGGGGTGAGTGCATAACAGTTCCACCCCACAAAGAGGAACTTGCATTTACCTTCTAGGACTCTAACCTGAGGACCCACCTCCACAAATATGAAATAGCACATACACCAGACATCCTTTGTGGTATCATACTTGTAACAGCAAAAGATTGAAAAAAGGCAAAACATCCCTCGAAAGGGGACAGATTAAACTATGGTACATGCAAATGATGGAGAACTGTGAAGACAGAAACAGAATTTAGAAGACTTCAATGAACTGAAAGGGAGTAATTTTCTTTTTCAAGATCTGTATATACTGTGAAATGATCACAATAAATCTAGTAATGATCTATTTTTAAGTGAAAAACAAAAGGTACAGAATAGTATATATAGAATGTTACCTTTTATGCAAGAAAAGGAAAATAATAAGATACTTTTATGTATATGCATTTGCTCATTTTTGCAAAAAGAAACACAGAAAGATAAACCAGAAACTGATGAAAATGGTTGCCCATCATAGAAACAGTGTGGAGCTAACAGTGAGAATACTGACTACTGAGTATATCTTTTCATATAGTTTTGACTCTTAAATCATGTTTTACACATAGCCAAAAATAAATTTTAATAAGAAAGGGAGGAAGGAAGGCACACTTGGCTTCAAAGGAAACAGGGAGCGGAAACCCCAGGAGGTTACTTTGTTGGACTCACAGGTACTCTATTTGCTTGGATTGATAATACCTTTTCCCTCTAGCTTCTTTAAATGACCCTGCCATGCTCCACAAACACAACCACTGAAGTCCATCTGTGAAATCTTAAAAGAAGAAACAGAAACACCGTAAGTTCTCTGTGAAACAGAAATGAGCCAGATTTCTCCGGCTGATGGAAGGTGCAGTCCGCTAACAGCAGCGCTGGCTACAGCTCTGGCCACAGTCCCGGCTTGGGCTGTCACACATCCAAACTAATGGGCACCATGGTACCTCTCACCATCCAGGCCACCCTCCCCCAGTAAGTGGCCGTGGGGATTGGAGAGAACTGACCCCTCACCCAGCTCCAATCCTAGCACACTTGCCTCAAGCCTAAAACTACTGATTCAGAGGGGTCTGATCAGTTTGCAAAGCTCACAGATTTGCCCCTGGCAGCTGCAGGAGGGCCCTGCCTGCTCCTAAATGCATAGAAGGCCAGGCACTACCCTCGTGGCTTCTGGCAGCCCGTGACATAAGGGATCCCACCCTGGGGGTGAAGTTGGCCCATTAGTGCCTGCAGCACCTGTTTTTGGTATTCCATGATATCCAAGTACTAAAATAATGGGGTTTTGTTGGTGTAATTTTTGCTGTATTTCAACATTTACAAAAATTCAGGCCTGTGACTCAATTATTCACTTGAAAAGACAAGCTGATGAGCTGGCTTCCAGTCTAGACTGGCTTGCAGATCACAACAAGCAGCCCTATAGTTACATATCACAAAGCCTCTACCCACAAGGATAATTCTTTCTCTGTTTCAAAGCCTATCCAACTAGTGGAATATGCATGTCAGTAGTCAAAACTGCTACAGGTGACTCTACACTGGAATTGCCATTCATACATGACACAACTGGAGGAAAAAGAGGAACTTAAAATCCTTTTTAGAAACAAAAACCACAGTTTGCTACCAGTGGAAAAAACGTGACTAACAAACATACACACAAATGAACAGAAAAACCCAAAGAGCTGTTCAAAGAGATTTCCTGCAAGTTATAAAACAAAAGATATAATCACTTGAAGATGGAAACAGAAAATATTAGGAGTTAGATTATTACTATTTCCTCACCATTCTCTAAGTTAGTCTAAACTAAGAAAGAACTTTTTGGCTTCTGGAAAAATCTGCACAAGAATACCTGATGTCTCAGTAACATCACTGGCAAACTTAAAGATAAAACATCTAATTAAGTGATTTTTCTGGTGTCTTCTTCCTTTATTTTATGTTGTGTTTGGCTTATCATTTAATGCTTTATTAACTGCATCTGCATCATCATTAAAATGATTATACACCAAACATTTACTTTTTATAAATTTATGTTGTATTTTATAGCTTTATAATACATGCTACTATGTTTTCATTTGAATGTGGTAAATATACACTGATTTTTCTGTTTCATGAAGCCTCAACCTTCTTATAGATCACTCAAATGAACAGCAGCACTTTGGTATTAAGTGAAGGAAAGTACAAATACACTCAGAGGAGGGCCAGGCACAGGAAACAGAGACAGAGAGTGCCAGGGCATAAGTCTGCAAGCCAGCTAACCCTCTTAATGCTGTAGCTAGTCTGAGTAGGTTCTGTACCTGCAGCAGAGCACACAACAACTGATACACAAGTTCCCCAAATGCCACCTACCAGCTCTGCTTCATCTTCACATCCTGGGGAGATACGTATTTGGGTCTCCGGCAAACCTTTCTAACTGTGCCATAGACCAGGTTTTTCTGAACGAAGGCTGGGAGAAAAAACAAACAAACAAACACATATACACATATGGGATAGCAATGTTTTATAAACACAAATTAAATGGGTTGGAAAGCTAATCCAAATGTAAAGCTCACAATCAGTCTGTTAAAAAAATAAGGCAATTTTACACATTTCAAATATTCAAAAAGAAAATAGGTATCTGTAGGAGACTGGGTTTAATGAATAGATGAATGATTAGTAATTGACATATCAATTATACATGAGTGCTTTTAAATTGTTCCTTCCAATCTTGTTTAAACTATTAATTTTGCTCAGCAATTTTTCCCAGCTTGGATATAAAAAAGCTTCAGCCCAGCCTGAGACCGATTTACCACATCTTGAGCCAGTGGGATTTAGAGTTAATATAATAATTTTACTCTTATGAGTTTTTTTTCTTACTTTGACTAAACTTACCCTACAGAAATACTTCTCAACTTTTTTAAACCTGGACTGTCTTTAATAAATGATATCCTTGCCCCACGCCCAAGATTCTCAGATTCCTCCTGAGGGCAGCAGTGGGGGCACGGGGGAACTATCTTTCATGTTGAAAAATCACAATACCTCTAAGTTAGACTACATGTCCCGACCCACCAGGAGAACTCTGTCAAGTCTTATTTTCTGCAGTAGAGTACAAACAATTTTCTTTCACTTGAAAAACTAACTCACCCTACTGCATTTCAGCATACACCCGGTGATCACCTAGGCGTGTGTCCCTCACGCCACAGCCCATGTGGTCATCACAAATGGGCACTCCTGGGGGGTCCGCACATTCTAATCGGGAGCCCATAATCCAGAGATGGCTACCACAACTCCTTCAGTTACCCGTCACTCAACCTCCCACCAATACTCTGCTAATTAGCTTAAACGGGCTTTTTATTGGTCTGTTGACTAACACTGCAATGAACCTCAAATGAGCTTTTACTGGTGAAATTAAAAGGTATTCAAGATAAGTGAACTGGATAAATATATGCAAGACCCATTCCCCACCATCCCCCGGACAGGGTAAACATGAGGCCTTCTCCCTAATTTGCCCTTAAAGAGGATACACTAGGCGAAGTCCCTAAACAAGCCCTGATCTTGGGGATTCTGCCCAACTGATACCAGCTAACAGACATCAGAATTCTGCCTCTGGAGTCTTGGCATTTGCCTTGAGTGACTGTTTCACGACAGGAGTCTAAAAGGCAGAGCCAAGTCTTTCCTGATCCTACAGAACAAGTCAGTTGTGCATGTTTCTTAAATGTCCCTGCTTCCTCATAAATACTTAGTTAATAAATGTGAGTGGCAGGTTGCGGTCTGAGACTTGCTTTCACTCTACCTAGTAGTCAGGTTATGAAGGGAGAAGTTAACTCCCCTCAAAGTACTTCTGTGGCTACTGTTATGTACCAACAAACAAACAAAAGAATTGTGCCCACCCAAGAGAGCTTGAGTCAGTCTGCAGTAAACATGCTTTTTTCTTGCAGTCTGCAGTGAACCCAATGTGTGTGCTCTTCCCCACCCTCATCTTGACTGTTCTGTCCCCTGGGGGTGCTGCCTATGTTGAGAATGATAAAGGCTGCATCTGACATTTCTGGTTGATCTGTTTTGATACTGTCCAGATACTTTAAAGAAATATTTCAAACTATGGTCAGCAGGAGTCAGATGGGTGCTAGGTGTATAGACTTGTTCTTCAGGCCTGTCCTGACTTATTATTTCATATATTTCTCACCATCCCCTTTAACGCACTTGTGTTTATCAGACTGTGGATTGCAAACCACCTCACATATGACTTGTGTTCTCCAGCTGACACTGAAGACTGTAAGCAGTTCTCACTGTAGAGCAGAAGAAACTTTTAGGCTCTCTGTAGAGGCACATCGAGAGGGCAGCAATTCTACTTTAAGTAAAACCACAAGTGCTACAAACCACAAGCAAAACCAACTGGCTAAAAGCAGGCAGATAAAGTGGATTTAGGATAATTCACCAAAAACACTCTGCTGCCCTCCAAACAGAAGGTCCACAAAAATAAAGAAAATAATAAACTCTGCTTAAAGGAAGGCCCACTTAATTTCCTTGAAAAATGCTGAAAACTCAGAGGGATTCAGAGTTTAAAATGTGAATTTAAAGGCAAAACTGAACTGAATAGGGATGGACTGATAAATCTCTGTGAAAATGACTTGAGAAAAGCCACAAAAAACCTGAAACTTAAAAAAAAAAAAAAAAAAGTCACAAATAAGGCACTGGAAGGCCTGACCAAAGGGTATTTGGTCTGTTTCTGTCTATCTGCCTGTCTGTCAAGGCAACCAGAACAAGCCAAGGTCCAGACTCAGGATACCATGAGCAGAGCATCTGAAAATCTGCTTCCCAACAATTTTTAGTTGAAGTGTGTGCCTACCACGTGTTTAGCCGGCCGGCCGTCTGTGCTGAAGGTGTCTACAGAAAGCAGAGCTGCACAGCAGAACCACTATGGCACGTGTCAGCGACCTGGACGCAGGAACGCCCATGGCCCACAGGCTGATGCTGCCTGTCCTCCACAAGGAGGGCTCCTGTCCCCTCCCATCTCCCCACAAGGCAGCTCCCCATCCATCCCGCTGGCTGGCCTCATCTGTTAACAGCTCTATCCCCCCTTCCAGTCTGGCAGCGCTTCAGGAGCAGGAACAACCCCATCCTTCTCCTTCCCAACTCTCAATGTGTGTGCGGAGTTTCTCCAGGGTTAAAATGGAAAAGACAAAGCCAGCAGATGACCAGGCCCTGCTGGGTGAGTGCAGCGGGTCAGGACGTACCTTTTTTCTTCTGGCCAGATCAAGCGGCTTGCGGGATCTCAGTTCCCCAACCAGGGATTGAACCCAGGCCACAGCAGTGAAAGCCTGCAATCCTAACCACTAGGCCACCAGGGAACTCCAGGAAGTACCTTTGAAGTCTAATTCGTATGTGTGCTTTCCTGCCTGGAACCTCAGAGCGGCAGCCTTGGGGTCAGACCCTGCGGCACAGTACGCCAGGTAGGCCTTCTCCAAATCGCTGCTGCTGACGCTGGTCACGGGGTGCTCCATGCCCTGTGAAGGCAAAGCCAGATACGAGGTGAAGGCAAGAAGAAGACAGATGCTGGGGGCCGTCCGCACCACCCGCAGATGTGCCCACGGTGGTTGTTTGTGTCCTGGGGGAGGCGGAGGAGAGGAGCCAGGCATGGGGCGGTGGCAGGAGAGGGAGGCACAGAAAAGGAGAGGACGCAACTGCCTCCTGAAAGCTGCTCGGGAAACAGAAGCCCGTACACGTGGACCCCACTAACCCGGACAATGCATGGGAGCGATGAGAGAGAGGGCATTCAATTACTCGTGACGGATGATACAACCCTTCAAAGGAAGGTGAAACGTCAATGGTGAATTCTCAAATGTTGCTTCACTGAGGGCCTGAGCGACGCTACCTCCTCTGTCCCTTGTTCCCACCACCCTTTAATCAGAGTTCAGTTCTCCTTGCTGTTGTCTTTTTCTGGTCTCTTGGAGAGCTCTGTTTTTTCAAGTATCCATTTTGATCCCTCATCCTCTTTCCCATTACCTACATGATATCGAAGATTTTGGAATGGCCTGAGTTTGAATTCTGGCTCTCGAATCTGTTTCCTCTATAACCTCAGCACGTTATTGGAACCTCTCTGAACCTCAATGATCTCAACTCTATGACAGGAATAACAACAGAATTTAAATCATACTCATGTCATTATACAATAGGACCATCCCATCCTCAAAGAACTGGAAAAATGATTAAAATAAGGCACAGAGAGCCCTTAGCACAGTGCCTGGAACAAAAAGCAAAGGTGCCGCAGAAATAGAGGCAGATACCTGGGCATACAAGTCTGAAGTTTGGAGAGGAATCTGGTCTAGAGACAGAGATACAGACATCACTCAAGGTGGCCACCAATGTCAGAAGAGCGGGGGTTCAGGCTAGACCCCGAGAAATGCCAACATTCACAAAGGAAAGTAGAAAAAAGAAGCCCATGAAGGAGACAGAGGAGGAGCAAAAAAGGAGTGAGGCTCAAATGTGACATACAGAACATTTTTTCAATAAAATAAATAAGAACTTTTAAAATCTTAAATAAACAAACAAAACAAAAGCAAGCACATAGATACAGAGGACAAACCGGTGTTACCAAAGGGGAAACAAAGGGGAGGTGAGGAGAGGGTGAAATGGGTAAAGGAGGCCAACCGGTGACAGATGGAAAATAAACCTTTGGTGGTGATCACGCTGCGGTGTATGTAGAAGTCAAGATACAATGCTGCACACATGAAACTCATGTAATATTAGAAAACAATAAGTAACTGAATAATTAATTTAATCTAATTAAAGAAAGAAAGGAAAGGAAGGAGGGAGTGGGCAACAAGCTGGGTGGAGACTGGCAATGCCACGGGATTTGGCACCTGGGCCCTTTGCCATTGGCTACGGCTGGTGAGGGCTGTGCCGAGCTGGGTCCCACCTCCTGCAGGCATTCCATGAATGGTGACCAGATGAACAGAAGTCAGATTCTGGCAAGTGGAGGAATAAATGGAAGTCTTCCCTTTCAAGCAGAGATAGATGGGTTGTTTGGGTACAAAAGGGTGAGGGCAATTGTGGAGCTTTTAGATCAAACCAAAGGAGATCACAGGAGAGGGGAAAAGGCAAAAGGTAAATCGACACAAGAAGCCTGTTGAGAATAATCCAGTCTGGATACAGGTTGGGGTAATGCGTCGTGGAGCCCACCACCTGAGGGACGGCAGGTTCAACGTGGGAAAACTCAGTGGGCCAAGAAGAGTAAGACATTTATACACAAGTTTAGGTTATGGATTAAACTGTAACCCCCAAAAAGACATGTTGAAGTCTTAACCCCCAGTACCACGGAACGTGACCTTATTTGGAAATAGGGTCATTGTAGACGTAATTAGTTAAGATGAGATCATACGGGAGTAGGTGAGCCCTTAACCAACATGACCAATGTCCTTATAAGAGGACGGCCACGTGAAGAATGCTACTGATGAGCAGGTAGAGATTAGAGTGATGCAAATACAACTGAGGTACGCCAAAGATCACCAGCAAACCACCAGAACTGAGGAAAAGACAAGCAAGAATTCCCTACAGGTTTCAGAGAAAACATGGCCCTGCTGCCACCTGGATTTCAGTTTCCAGCCTCCAGAGCTGTGAGACAACAAACCCCTGCTGTTCTAAGCCACCCAGTTTGTGGTACTTTGCTATGATGACCTAGGAAATTAATACAGGGTGGAGGCAACCTGGACCTGAAATTTGGGCGTATATCCTGAGCTCAGGCAGAAAAGAACCCAGCTTTTCTGATAATCAAGAGAAAACTGTCTTGAACTGGCAATTAGCAGAAAACTAAGAAAGAAATCCAATTATGGGGTGACATCAGAAGTGTGTGGAAAAGGAAGAGCTAGAATGGACAGGTCACCCTATGAGGGGCCCAGCCGTTGGTACAGAATAAGACCATACAGCCGAAAGTCACCGAGTCCACATGTGCACATCTGAATGCACCAGCGTGTGGTATGTTGGTAAAACCCACAGACAGGTTATTCCCAGAGATTCTCGCTATTCTAAATCCTCAATGTTCTAAATTATGCACTCCAGCTATACCGCAATAAAGGAGTAGCAGCCTAGAAAAGAAAAAGGGAAAACCCTAAGTTGGGTTGTTTGGAGGAGAAAGACCCCTGTCCCCAAAGTTGGGACAACGCAGTTTCTGAAGTCACCCAGGGTCCCGTGTCATCGCACTCAGCTCCCAGAAGGGGGACGAATCACCAAACAAAACGTGAGCGGCTGTCACATTTGCCAGTTGCTTCTTGTCTGCTGTGTGTTCCTCCATGACGTCTCCGGGTGAGCTCCATTCATCATCATCTCTCCCGCTCAATGCCAGGCTTGGCCTCTGCCCTCCCCTCCTGACCAAACCCAGAGCAATGCTGGAGAGCCTCCCTGGACAAACCCAGGGAAGACAGAAGGAACCCCAGGATGCTCAGAGAGGGAGACGGGTGGGGAAGAGGATGGACAGAGCAGTGAAGTGGGAAGGCTGGCACTGGAAGAAGTGGAGGGGAAGAATGAGGGCGCAAGCCATCTCCTAAGAGTGACCATGTCCAACTGGCCAGCGGGCACGGGCAGCAACACCTCTGTCCTTCAACTGGCCAGTCTCTCTCCTGAGGATCTGCCAGGTGCAGGCATCATCCTCAGCAGGGGGGCACACCAGTGGCAAAAGCTCCCATGAAGCTCACATTACCGAGTCCCAGACAAAAAGATATCCCAAGTGCAGCAGAAACTAAAGCTTTACTATAGCATCTTACAACCCAGAAGAATACAAATGTCTATTAGACCACATATCCCAATTTTCATTTGGGAGAAGGTGTCACTATAGAAATGGTGACCTCCCTATACTTATACCTCTACAGGTAACCGGGGGGTTCCCTTTAATCTGATTCATCCACAAACATCTTTGAATAATTGACAGCAGCAATTATTTGACACAGATACCAAATCAATAGCTGAAATCAGTCAATTTTCGTATACCTGCCCACCTTCTGTAAAGTTGCTGCTACAGATAAGGCAGAAAGCTAGCTTTGAAAAGCCTTCCACTTTATTCCACAGCTACACAAACACTCTAGCACACACATGCACTTGCTCTGGAGTTACCTGCTCAACAGTAAGAGAGGCATCTTTCTACCCCATTTAACGAAATGTCATCTCACTACAACTAAAGTAATTCAGTCCTAATGAACGAACAGATAGCTAATTGTTCAAAGATGGAACCTCATACAAATGAACTCTAAATTATCCCATTTTGCCATAATTCCCGCAAAGCAAGTGCGTCATACGGGGACCTGGGGATCTTTGGCTCTGTCAAGGACTCCCCAGAGCAATCCTTGTGCCCGTGTTTGGAAAGGCTCCCCCATCATGGACCCTCAGGAAGGAACACTCACCCTCTTTCCGTGACACTTACTTGTCTTCCGTACTCCTGCCAAAAGCCAAATTCATCGTTCCAGTACCAAACCCAGTCAGTGGTGAGGATGAAGTGTGGAGGTTTGGTGACCGAGGAGGCCGTGGAGAGGCGGCGAGCACAGGCGGCACCGAACATCATGGAGTTAAAGTTCAGAAAACCAACGAGAAAGCTATTGGCTGACTCGGTGCACGTGACCCTACAAAAGAACATGAGAAGTAAACTGAAAACCCACCAGCCACATGGACTCAGATACTCAGCTCCCCCATGGTCTTCTAGATACTCAGCTGGAACATGTGAACATACATGTGACCTGCACATTTACAAAAATGTGTTGGGGTGGGATGCAGGACTTGCTTTTTAAGATCCATTTTGCTGTGTGAAAATAATAAAATCACAGTAATATGGAAAACCTGTTATCATGACATTCCTTTCACTACACAGAAAACGCTGGTTAAAATATTCTTTTTTAAAATGCATTGCTGAGGGCTTCCCTGGTGGCGCAGTGGTTGAGAATCTGCCTGCCAATGCAGGGGACACGGGTTCGAGCCCTGGTCTGGGAAGATCCCACATGCCGCGGAGCAACTAGGCCCGTGAGCCACAACTACTGAGCCTGCGCGTCTGGAGCCTGTGCTCCACAACAGGAGAGGCCGCGATAGTGAGAGGCCCGCGCACCGCGATGAAGAGTGGCCCCCGCTTGCCACAACTAGAGAAAGCCCTCGCACAGAAACAAAGACCCAACACAGCCAAAAATAAATAATAAATAAATAATAAATACGTTTAAAAAAAAAAATTTTTTTTTTTAAATGCATTGCTGAGATGGCAAGAAACAGAAATCCTCAGAAGCCAAAATTAGTTAACATACATGGAACGCGTGTGGGGTGGGCCAGCCCCTGTACGAAGTGCTTTGTACATATTAAGGGATTAAGTCTTCGTAACACTGAAGTTGCAACTTATCCCCATTTCACAGATATGAAAACAGAAGCCCAGGAAGGTTCAGAAACCTGTCCAAGGTCAAACAGCTAATAGATGGCAGAGCTGGGGTTTAAGTCAAGCAGTTTGGCAGAACAGCCTGTACTCTGAGCCACCAGGATCTACTCCCTTTCCAAATGCTGAAGTGCCCCAAGAGCAAAGAGAAGGTCTGGAACCAGATAGGTGAATAAGGACTAAAGCCAGTGGCTGTCCAAGGGCAGTGTCAGTGAGTAAAGACAAAAAGACCTATTTTTAGCAGCAATGAGGAAATAGAAAACAAATGTAGGATCTGAATATGGCCAGGGGTGAAATATCCGAAGAGATTCTTCTGCATAAAACCATGATCCTAAAAGACTACATATCCTTAGTGAAGGGAGGCCAGGAAAGGAATCTGCTTTGCAAAGAAAGTCAGCAAGGAAATTTGCCTGCGTCAGTTTTGGCTTTGGATGGAAAGGAAGAAAACTTCCACTGAGAACTCATAAACAACTCAAACCTCACAGAAGTTAATTCACACTTCCTGCGTGAGAATTAACTTGAAAGTCCCACCGTGGCAGTTCCCAGAGAAGCAAACACAAATTCCAGAATTGATTAAACATAGAGCCTCCCACTCAGAAAGCACAACAAATTATCAGTAGATTAAATAAAAATAAATCCACACATAGACAGATCTTAGTGAAACTGTAGCACCAAAGAATGACGAGATATTTAAAGTAGTCAGAGAGAAAAAAGAGATTACCTACCATGATGGGTTGAACTGTGTCCTTACAAAGATATATTCGAGTGCTAACTGTTGGTACCTGTAAATTTGGAAATACGGTCTTCACAGATGTAATCAAGTTATGATGAGGTCATACTCAATTAGCTGGAGCCCTAATTCAATGACTGGTGTCCTTATAAGAAGGAAATTTGGGCACAGACAGAGACATATGGGAGAAAGCCATGAGACAACAAAGGTAGAGATTACAGTAATGCAGCTATAAACCAAGGAATGCCAAGGAACACCAAGGACTGCTAACAACCACCAGGAGCTAGGGAAGAAGCAAGGAAGGATCTTCCCCTGGAGTCTTCAGACAGAGCATGGCCCTGCTGACACCTTGACTTTGGACTTCCAGCCTCCAGAACTATGACAATAAATTCTTGTTGTCTTAAGTCACCAAGTTTGTGGCAATCTGTTATGGTAGCCCCAAAAAACTAACACATTTATAAGGACAGCTAACTTCTAAATAGAAGCAATGGAAGCAGAAAACAATGGAATAATCTTTGAAGAACTGAGAGAAAATACCCAATAAAACTATCTTTCAAAAATGAAGATGAAATAAAAACATTTTCAGACAAACAAAAAATACATCTGCCCCTAGACTCTCACTAAACTAACTTCTAGAAGATGAACTCAAAGGAAAATGATCCTCATGGAAACATATGAACAAAGGAATTGTGTGCAAAAACAAAATGGTAAACCTAATTCATCCGCAGATGAATGGATAAAAAAGATGTGGTACATATATACAATGGAATATTACTCAGCCATAAAAAAGAACAAAATAATGTCATTTGCAGCAACGTGGATGCAACTAGAATTATCATACTAAGTGAAGTAAGTCAGAAAGAGAAAGACAAATACCATATAATGTCACTTATATATGGAATCTAAAACATGACACAAATGAACCTATCTATGAAACAGAAACAGAAACACGGACATAGAGACAGACTGGTGGTTGCCAAGGGGGAGGGGGCTGAGGGAGGGATGGAGTGGGAGGTTGGGTTTGGCAGATGTAAGCTTTTATATATAGAATGGATAAACAACAAAGTCCTACTGTATAGCACAGAAAACTATATTCAATATCCTATGATAAACCATAATGGAAAAGAATATTTAAAAACATGTATATACATGTATAACTGAATCACTATGCTGTACAGCAGACATTAGCACAACATTGTAAATCAACTATACTTCGGGGAGTTCCCTGGTGGCCTAGTGGTTAGGATTCCGGGTTTTCACTGCTGTGGCCCACATTTAATCCCTGGTCAGGGAACTGAGATCCCGCAAGCTGTGTGGCGAGGCCAAAAAAAGAAAAAAAAAAAAAAACTATACTTCAATATGAAATAAATATTGATTAAAAAAAAAACATTAAAAAAACCAAAATGGTAAACATTTAAATTTAAACAAATATTGACTGTATAAAACAATGCTAATTTCTAACTTCTGGGATTAAGAAAATAATAGAAGCAATATTTACATAGCACATCTTACATGCCTGGCATTGTTCTGAGTGTTTTACACACATTAATTCTTTTAATTCTCAAAATAACACTTTGATATAGGAACTATTATTTTTATCTACTTGACATATGCAGAAACTGAGGCACAGGACGGCTAAGTACTTTCCCCAAATTCACACAAGTAGTATGTAAGTTTGAATGGAACTAGTCAGAATTCAAGTGTTCAAGATTCTTCTATTGTTCAGGAGAATGATAAAAGGTATTGATTAGCTTAAGTTGTTAAACTAAGGTATATTAAGTTACAGGGTCTGTTTTCCAGGGTAACCACTAAAAGAACAGAAATTCACTATGTAACTTCCAAATTAGTAGATGAGGGGGAAAAAAAAATCAAATGTGGAAACATCTAAGAGAAGATCAAAGAGAGAAAAGAAAAGTAGAAAAAGCAGGTCAAATAGCAAAAACCAAAACAGACAGTAGAATAAATAAATTCAAATGTATAGGTAATCACAACAAATGGATAAACCACAATAAATAACTTTTGATTAAAAGAGAAAGATTGTCATACTGAAAAAATAACAAGTTCTACGATGTTTACAGGAAATATAACTAAAATGTAAACAAAAGAGCTTGAAAGTAAAATAGTGAACAGAGGCTAAAAAAAGCTGGTATAGTTATATTAATAACAAGCGAAACAGACTTAAGGCATAAAAGCATTACTAGAAATAAAAAGCATCCACTTTCTATTACTAACAGGCTCAATTTAACAAGAAGATAAAAGTTTTAAACTTCTATATACTTCATAGTAGTTTTTAAATATATAAAATAAAAATTGATGGAATTACAAGGAGAACCGACAAATTCATAGTGAATGTTAACATACCTTTCTGAGTAACTGATACAAGAAGCAGACAAAGAAATCAATAAGGATAAAGAAGATTAGAACCACACAATTAACACACTTCATCTAACACCACATCCAAAAGACTTTGCATACACAGAATTTTACCAAAACTAACCATGTACTACACCCATAAAGCAAGCCTCAACAAAATTCGAAGAATCTATTATATAGCCTGACCACAATGCAATCCATTTGAATTTAAATTTAAAAACTAATTTTAAAATACACTTAGAAATAAATCATGGGTCATCTAATCTATGAGATCAAAAAAGGAAAAAAGTTTGTTCCTCCAGAAAAGAAAAATATTAGTAAAATCAATAAATCTCTCCAAGATTGATCAAGAAAAACGGGAGGGACAGAAAAAAGATTAGAACTGTAAAAGGGGACAAAATTAAAGATGGTATAGACACTAAAAGGGATATTACAAGTAACTTTATGACAGTAAGTTTGAAAATAAATAAAAACAACAAACTCCTAGAAAAAATATCAACTTACCAAGTTGACTCAAGGAAAAACAGAAAACCTGACTGGTCCTAAAACAATTATAAGAAATTGGGTCAGTAGTTTAAAATCTTCTCAGGAATTAAACATCAGGCCCAGAAATTTTTAGACACATGATCATTCAGGAAAAAAATAATTCTAATTTCACAGGATTTTTTCAGGATAGGAAAAGAATCCATCCCAGTCTCATTTTTATGAGGCTAGGAATTTCATAATATAAAAACCAAGCATCATTTATACTGTACACCTGTAACTTACATAATATTGTACATCAACTATACTTCAATTAAAAAAAACAGGCAAAGACAATATGAAACAATTATAGACCAATCTTATTCAAACGAAAATGCAAAAATCTTAGACCAAATACTGGCAATACAAAGTTCACCATCGTGTGCATATGTGCATGTGTACACAGGCTACGTATGACTTAGGTCTGGGAATGCAATGGACTTAACATTAGAAAATTAATGTAAATCACTGCGTTAACAAGTAAAGGAGAACAAAACATTGGTTCTTCATTAACATAGAAATAGCACTCAATAAAATTCAATTTCCATACACAATTAAAAAAAAAACAACTCCTGGCATACTAGGAATAAAACTAGAATTGATTAGCAATGCCAAAGGTTCCAAACATTCACACATGCTTTAAGGAAAAACATTTTAAAATTACTCCTTTTAAAATTAGGAAAAAAAGAAGAATAATCTTCCAGCTATCACCACTTCTATTCAGCATGGTACAGATCTTAGCCACTATTATAATAAGACAATAAAAAGAAATAAAATGTGTAAGAATTGAAAAGGAAAAACAAACTGCTATTCACAGATATTAATTTCTATACAGATATCTAGAACATATAGATAACTATACAGATAATTCAAATAAATTATCAGTAGATTCTGAATTAAGATATTTTAGTAAAGTTGCAGGATATAAGATAGAAAAGTCAACTGCATTTCTACACATCAGCAGGGAGAAAATACAACAACAAAAACATGTAACTAGGGATGTAACGCACAACATGATTAACTATAGTTAATGATGCTGTATGGTAATTTGAAAGTTGCTAAGAGAATAAATATTAAAAGTTCTCATCACGAGAAAATAAATGGGTAGGGGTAACTATATGAGGTGATGGATGTTAACTAAACCTACTGCAGTAATCACTTGGCAATATATACTTGTGTCAAGTCATCGTGCTCTACACCTTAAACTTCTACAGTGTTGTATGTCAATTATCTCTCAAAAAAACTGGAGAAATTTTTTTTGAAAAAGGAAATGAAGAAGCTAATAAATCCCTAAAGAAAAAAAAAATCTAACAAAAGATACACAAGACCTTAATGGAGAAAATTAGAGAACTACTGAAAAATATTAAAGAACGTTTAAATGAGATGCTATCACGTATATGAATAAAAAGTCTTGGCATCATTATGATGTCAGTTCTCCCCAAACTGATAATAGACAATGCAATTTCAAGTTAAAAAAAACCACAACAGAGTTTTTTGTGAAAACCAACAGGCAGATTTTAAAATTTCTGAAGAGGAGCAAAAGACCAAGAGGCAAGACAATTTGAGGAAAAATAAGGTGGGGATTTGCCTTACCACATGCCTAAACGTACTGTAAAGCTCTTCTACATGAGACAGTGTGATGCTGACACAGAGACACACAGACCAATGAAACAGAAGAGGCCAGAAACAGACGGGTGTGTATTTGCTAACTCAACACCTGACACAGACAGCATTGAAAACAGGTGCAAAAAAGATGGCCTACTTACAAAAGTAGTACTTAGCATCTAAGTCTGAAATTAAGCTATAAAATGTATTCACATTTTGCCAAATCTGGCTCAGTTTTGGTGGGTTTAAAAATTGACTGACTTCTGGAAATGAATGGTAGAGATGGCTGCACAACAATGTGAATGTATTTAATGCCACTGAACCTTACACTTAAAAATGGTTAAGATGGTAAATTTTAAGTTATGTCTATTTTATCACAATTTTTAAATTTTATTTTTTTGCTGAGCAGAGTTTAAGACTTTTTTTTTGGCTGTTCTTTCGTCCGTAAGAACATATCTTCCTAAAGATGTAGAGTCGAATTACAACGTATTAAACAAATCACTTGGAATATTTCTTCTCTATGCAGTTTATCCTTTATCCCATACATATTTTGGTTCATTTGTCTCAATTTGATTTACTTTTTGAATACTTCTTTTTTACTTTTTTTATCCTAACATTTTATTTTTTTAATGTCTTACTTCTTTTTTTAAAATTTTTTATTTTTTATTGGAGTATAGTTGATTAACAATGTTGTCTTAGTTTCAGGTGTACAGCAAAGTGATTCAATTATACATATACATGTATCTATTCTTTTTCAAATTCTTTTCCCCTTTAGGTTATTACAGAATATTAAGCAGAGTTCCCTGTGCTATACAAAAGGTCCTTGTTGGTTAACTATCTTAAATATAACAGTGTATACATGTCAATCCCAAACTCTAAATGTTTTAATTAAATATATTTTTAAAAAGTGGTCTTTGGAAAAACTGGCAGTTCATCTGCATAAGAATGAAACTGGACCTACACTTCACCACACGCAAGGAGAGATTAATACAGTTCTTAAAAACGTTAAAAATTTTTAAAGAAAATTCAGGACAAATATTTTACGGTCTCAGGATAAGGAAGGATTTCTTACGACACAAAAGGTATAAAACCTCCAAAAAAAAAAAAGAAAAGAAAAGAAAAAAGTATAAAACTATAAAGGAAAGGACAGATAAATACTTCTCTTCATTAACAGATATCATAAGCTGACTGGAGTTCATTTATTTTCAACACACATTTAATACCCAGAAACTTGAAGAGTTCCAAAACTCTTGAAGTTTGAGAACTAATGAAGAACACAACCTTTCCCCTCAACAAAACGGGCAAACTACAAGCACAGACATTTCACAGCAGAAGAAGCATAAATGGCCATTGAACATGTGAAAAGACACTTGCCCTCACCAGGACTCAGGGATATGAAAATGGAGACCTTATTTTACACCGAAGACTAGAAAAGCGCAGACGTCAGACTACACCAAATGTGAGGGAGACGTGTCACCACAGACCGCTAAGTGGGGGTGGGAAGCAGTACAATCACTGTGGAAAAGAATCTGGCATCCCCTGGCAGAACTGAGGAGGGACCAGCCTACCTCCCAGCAGGCGCACCCCCGAACACCTACCCGAAAGAAGCCTGAGCACACATGGACCGGGAGAAGCGTCAAGAACAGAGCCCTGAGAGAAGCCTCCAGGCAACAGTCCAGAGTAGCTCCATTCAGATGAGGTTCAAGGACAGGAGAGACTATCTGTGCTGACAGACGTTGGAACAGCGGTGGTTTACAGGGTGGGCACTGACTGGAAGGGGGCAGGAGGGGACCTTCTGGGTGATGAAAATGATCTACAGCTGGATCAGAGCGTTGGCTACACAAGCGTACATACCTTCCTCAAAACTCACTGAACTATATACTTAATATCTGTGCATGTCAACGAGCATAAATTTTAACTTAAAAAGCCTCCCAAAAAAAAGGAAGAGAAAGAGAAGGGGGGACGTAGATAAGAGCTGGTTATGTGAGCCACTTAATCTTCTGAAGGGGGATAATTTGTTTCACATGCTTTACCAGTAGCAATTTGCACATAATTGCACCCTAAGCACAAATTTATTTTATCCACTCAAAAAACGGGCTCAAATTCTCTTCTTGGCAACACATTTTAGCAAGTTTAATCCAAGATATGATAGGCATTTGAAAATAAGGCTACCCAGGACTTCCCCATTTACTCTCAACTGACTAAGTGAAAATACTAGGACATACTTAGAAAAATTAAAAAGGCTGAACAATAAACAGTAGTTCAGCTGTATGACTTTACAGGCAAAGGCTAAAAATTTCACAAATGATTGCCTCTTGCTTTTCTGGACTAATCAATGAGGATATATTTATATGATCAATCCCAGCATCAAATAATTCAGAACTTACTTGGTACCCACCCCTTCTCTCCCCATAGCTCCTCCCTGAAAAAAGAGGAAGATGGGGCAACAAGGGCACCAACCACCAGCATGACCATCAACTTCCAATTTCGCGCACGGAGCTTCCCGCCTCCTTACTCTGTGTGTGTGCGTCTGTGTATGAAGCCCATCAAAACTAAACCCTACTGTGTCTAAACTTCCCGTACCACACACAAAAGCCCAGGCACAAAGCAGACACAAGTGACATATCTCATACCCGTCTCTTGCAGGATTGCTATATGCCTCTTCAACAAGCTCCATTTTGCGCAAATCCTTCCACTTGCCTCCATCTAAGACTTGCCATCGATATGGCAAATGGAAATGAACTCTACTGCACTTATCTGAAATAAAAATATAAAGAAGTGAGCACACTGGCAATACACAGCCTGGCCCAGACCCACAGTTCTCAAGGGGTGTGGTGCTGCCTGCTGACCTGGGAACATTCTGGAAATCTATGAGGGAGCCTTTTTTAATGCAGTCATACCTGAGCATTTAGATATCAAATACTATGCATTTTAGGATATACACTTTCCTTTTATGTCTCCCTTGTTAACAGGACATTAAACACACTAAACTGATTTTTTAAAAACTGTGTGTTGGCGGGTTACATTATGTATGAATTTCACCTCATGAGAGTAAAGAAGCTGATCATGAGATGGTCGAAGGCTGCATGTCTGCAGGGGCCGTCTGTCCGTGCATTACTGCTATACACGTGACACTTGGATGGGGCGTGGTCACACTAGAAACAGGAGCAGGTTCATCTCTACCAGAACCATCCCAACCCCAGCAGGTCCTACAGCAGGTGGGTCAGCAGTGTGGTTTCAGCCCACCTTGATCTTTCTGGCTGCTAACTTACTCACCCCTCCTCAACACACCCCACCCCCCCGAAGGCATTATACACACAGCCCGGGTCTACGGTTTCCATCCAACTACTCCCCCATGCCTTCTGTGTGCTCCTGGGGCCTGTACCTCCTAGCACCTCCTGCCCGCCTTGCCTTGGCTCATGTCGGCCGCTCACCTGGAACGCTGCCCACACCCTCCCTCTACCTTTCAATAGACTGTGAGGTTCTGGTACATCCTGACGGAGGAATGTTGTGAGAGGAAAGAGAGACAGGAAAGAAGAGCAATGGGAATCTTCACACTGACACCTGCAGGATTTACACTATTAGGTAGAAAGATACACAGGTGTGGAATGCCTCTATTTGGGTAAAAGAATAGAAAAAATAAGATTAGCGATACTCGGACTGAATACACATACACGCACACAGTATTCCTTGCTGCCGGAGGACTGGGTGGCGCAGCACAAAGTCATGAGGAGAGATTTGTTTTGAATTTTGAACCACAAAAATATATAGTCCAAAAAATTAAACATCTAGTTAAGTGAAAAAAGATACAAAACAGCGTTCATAAAGTGCACCTGTGTAAAAAGAAAAGACTAAACATACACACTTGTGCTTGTATAAAATCTTGATGGAAAAATATTCAAGGAACTAGTAATAATGACTTTCTGAAGGGAATCTGGGTGCTGGGGAAAAGGGTTGTGACGAAGACATTTCTTACTGACTGTCTTTTGTACATTTTTAATTCATCTTTCAAAATAATAACAATGAAGCATGGCTAACTTGACACCTGAAAAAAATTAAAATTTTCTCACATCGTACGCAGTCTTTCAGGCAAGTCTTAATGCCACTTCTTTCCCAGAGACTCTGCAAGGGAGCAGTGGGGTGGCAGGGACCGGGGAGGAAGTGAGGAGACAGCCTGGGCTCGTCGAAGACCAGGCCTGGGGCCAGGCCGACAGGGCTTAGAGAACAGGAGGAGGGACCCCAACCAAGGAAATCTCTGCCAAGTTCAACCAGGCTGGAAAGAGCCCCACTGGGGAGTCAGGATGTCCTGGCCTGTCCAGAGTTAGGGCAGGGATGGCTCACACCAGGCCAAACGGAGCCTTCTTAGACTCCTGACCAGGGGTGTGGACAATAAAGTGATAACCAGGGGCTCGACCTGAATAGATAAGGCCACAGCTGTGGTCCGGAGGTCACGACCAAATAAGATTTCCTGTTTCTTCCTGAAGGGCACTAAGGGAAATGATGAGGAATGAGAGTTCAGCCGCTCATCTATACAGCCCAGCACAGGTGAGTCCTGGACAGCCTGAAGAAAGGCTCTCCCCTTAAGAAGGCACCTGTCAGGGTAGGAGCACCACCCACCCCTCTCGAGGCTGACACTTCCTTGGGAAGGACATAGGGGCCAGGGGAAGGCACTGTGAGGCCTGAGGCTTCTAGCTCTTAATCCAACCTGAGCATGGAGCCCATGCTGCTCACAAGCCGGAAGGTGCCCTGAGGAGGACGATGCCACGCAGGCCACTGCAGCCCTGAAGATGGCAAGAGCGGAGTCCTCGCTCAGCGCTGAGCGTGCAAAGCCCCTGCTCTGCTACATCTTTCCTGGTCCTTCTGTCCCCTCTCTGTTTCCCTCCCTTCTTCCAACGTTCCCCACCTCACTGTTGCATTCCCAAGTCTAGGTTTTCTAGGTTAGTCACAGAAACCAAATCAAATTGGCAAAGTACCCACATCCACATCCCCTTTCTCCCTACTTCCCTTGAAATGACAGACCACAGAGAAGAAGAAATCCAAAAGCACTGGAAAACAGAAGTACCATCAAAAGACCAGAATTACTAAAGAATTCCTAAAAATATGAAGCAGTAAGAACCAAACCAACAAAGAGAGAAAAATACATGTAGAATATGCAGAAGAGAGCCACCCCAGAAGTAGGAAGGAGCTGGGGGCTTCACAAACTCAGAGTCAGGTGTAACAAGGAGCAAGAAAGACACCCGGACAAGAGCACTGAGAGGAATCAGGACCCAGTGGAGCAAGTGCCCTATCAGTGCCTTGCTTGTGCCCAGCAACCTTGTTCTTTGTCCCATAGAACACGTGGGTGTGGATACAGGGGCTGGAGAGAGAAGCATGCGAGAAAGCCATCAAAGCCCCCGCCCTGACCTTCGAACATACGCTAGCAGCCCCCACAACCAACCAAGCAAGACTTACCGCCTCTTCCCCATTAAGCCTGGAATCAGAATCAGCATCCACCAGTAGGCACAGGGATTTGAGTACCAACATGGGCACACAACCAAGAGCCACCCAACACACGAGGAAAAATAACACAGACAGGCAGCTAACTCACACAGAAGAATCAACCCCTAAGGAAACAATTTTTGGAGAAAACAGATCAAGAGAAACAACCAGACCTAAACATAAAAGCTAAGCCTATAAACTTCTGGAAAAAAAAAAAACCATAGGAGAGACATTTTCCTGGGCCTGGAAGAGACAAAGATTTTTAGGGCACAAAAAACACAAACCATTAAAAAATATATTAAAATGGACATCAACGTAAAACATATTCTTCCAAAGATACTGTAAAAAAAAATGAACATGAAAGACAAAGACTGGGAGAATATATTTTCAATACCTATATCTGACAAAGACATGAATAAAGAATATTCAAAACTACTAGAAGTCAATAATGAGAGATCAAACAACCCAATAAAAAAATGGGCCAAACAGTCACAAAAGACCACACGTTGTATGATTCCATTTATATGAAATATCCAGGCAAACCCAGAGACATAATGTAAATGCCAGGAGCTAGGGGGAGGAAAGAATGGGTAGTGACTGCTAATGGTTATGGATTTCTTTGGAGGTGATGAAAATGTTCTAATATTGACCATGATGATGGTTGCACAACTCTGACTATATTAAAAACTATTAAATGGGTGAATTGTATACTATATGAAATATACTTAATATCTTAACAAAGCTGTTATCTGCCTGTAAAATAGGCAAAAGATTTAAACAGATACTTCACAGAAGATATACAAATGGCCAGAAGGCACATGAAAATAAATGTTAAATATCATTACTCATCAGGGAAATGCAAATGAAAGCCACAATGAGATATTACTCATTTGCTAGGATGGCTAAAATTCATAGGACTGACAATACCAAGTGCTGGCAAGGATGCAGAGCTAGCAACACGCTCACACGCTGCTGGTGGGAAGGCGAAATACAGCCGCTTTGGGAGACAGTCTGGCTGTATCTCGTAATGTTAAACACCCATTTACCATATGATCAGACATTCCACTTCTAGGTCTTTACCCAAGAGAGGAAGACATACAACCACATGAAAACTTGTACATGAATACTGATAGAGGCTTTATTTATAAAAGCCAAAAACTGGAAACCCAAATGTTCATCAACATATAAATGGATAAACAACTTGTAGTTAATCCATACAACAGGAGAATACATGCTGTATGATTACATTTATATAAAATTCTGGAAAACGCACATCTACTCTACATCAACAAAAAATAGATCAGGGATTGCCTTGGGCCAGGAAACCGGGGGGTGAGGATCGACTGTATAGGGGCATAAGGGGACTTTCTGGAATGAGAGAACTGTTCCGTATCTAGATTATAGTGATAGTTACATGGGCAAACATACTTACCAAAACTCAAAAGGTATACTTAAAATGGGTGCATTTTATTGTATGTAAATTATATCTAATAATGCTGATTTTTAAGACTATATATATATATATATATACACATACATGTATATATATATATATACACACACACATACACACACACACACACACACACATATATATATATATATATATATATATATATATATATGTATGTATGTATATATAGCACATATTCCTTGACCTAGTATTCCATTTCCAGGAATCTATCTATGGAAATACACATGTGTACTCAGACGCTCAAGGGAAAAAAAATCACTCTAATCAAATACTACACAGTTGTTTTTAAAATCCCGGTAGACATACACATACATACTAATGTAGAAAAAAATCTCAAGGACACACCATTAAATAAAAGAAGCAGGTTAAATAATGTGCATGCTCCCATCTGTTGAAAAATATGTGAAACAAATATGACCACACATCACGTGTTTACCTTCAGAGAAGGCTGAAGGAAGACTTCAGGCTTTACTCTGTATCATTTCACTCTTCTACAAAGTGAAAATATTCATGAATTGCTTGGGTAGTTTTTAAAGACTGAAAACAAAACAGGAAGTTTTGGTGGTTTTTTTTTTTTTTTTTAAGCGGAGTCACAAAATTTGAGAAGGAATCTTTCTTCAATCAAAGCCCAAGACAGCAGCAAGAACAAAGGTTTAGTGAAAATACAGTCTCACACCCACACCCACACACAAGATTTGCTACTTCTGATAAAAGAGAGAATGTGGAGAGAAACCCCAAACTTAAATAAATACTGATCCCCCAAGAGTGAACACAGGTGTTTCCTCCTGAGGGAAGGCGTTCCCAGGTTCTAAGTTATCTCTGAGACTACAACCTCCCTCCATAAGGGACACTAGACTGGGCATCCGAGTGTCTCTGCAGGTCTGTGACCTCATGCTAAGTTGACCAAGGGGCAACACTTGACACTCATTTGCTGCATGAACCAAATGGTCATGCTCTCCATCCACAGTTTGATTTTTAGAAACTCAAGTAATTCCTACCACCCTCAACTCCCCAACAAAATCACTGAAGTGCCACCAGCTCACAATTAAGATGGCCTGACCCTCTCTGGACGGCGGTGGGGAGAGGACCTCGAGGGGTGGTGTCAGAGCAGAGCTCTGGGAACCAGAAGCAGTTATCCCGCCCACAAATGGATGAAGGGGTTTCCCCTGACTCACCTTGAAAGCTACAACTCTTCCAGATATGGAACAAGCAAATCTGATCACTCTCCTCTTGGCTGGCAGTGTTTGGGGACACAGAACCTGCACCTCTTCTTTCTACAAAGAAACACTGCAAAGATGTATCACCGATGCTTCTGACATGGGGTTGGGGTAGTTCAAGGTACAAAGGAGAGAAAAAAGGATTCATTCATCCCTCTGCATGAGGCAAAAGTGGGCAAGGCAACCTCACAAAATCTTATAAAGTTCTGGATGAAAGCACCCTCAGACATACAGGTGGGTCCTCTGCTTTTTAGGGAGGAATCAGGGAGCCCAAGGTCACAGGGCTGCTTGCCAAATCCAGGACGTCATGGTTGGGGGCTAGGGGTGAGTCTTTTCTCAACTCTGGCTGTGCACCCAATTCACTAGGAGATCTGTTTAAAAACAGAAGTGCCCGGCTCTACCTCAGACTGACACAATCAGAAGCCTTCAACAGTGGAACCTGGGATACTTTTTTAATAGGGGGGAACCACTAACCAACATTTTCCTTCTGTATCTACGGATGTGATGAGCCCAGAGAGCAAGTGAAGGCTGCATTTTATAAACTAGATTTGATTGCAAAAGCAAATACTTGTCAATGAACTATTAGAATCGGGTGCCAATACCAAGAAAAAAATAACAATAAACAGAAAGCCCACAATTCAAAATGAAACCTAATTTAGGTTAATTATAAAAATTGTAGGGACTTCCCTGGTGGCGCAGTGGTTAAGAATCCGCCTGCCAATGCGGGGGACACGGGTTCGAGCTCTGGTCCAGGAAGATCCCACATGTCGCGGAGCAACAAAGCCCGTGCGCCACAACTACAGAGCCTGCGCTCTAGGGCCCGCAAGCCACAACTACTGAAGCCCGCGTGCCTAGAGCCCGGTGCTCCGCAACAAGAGAAGCCACCATAATGAGAAGCTCGCACACCGCAATGAAGACCCAACACAGCCAAAAATAAATAAAAATAAATAATTTTCAAAAAATACTGTAATATAACAAACAAGAGCGTGCAAGTGCTCTCAAAGTTTACCTTTACTAGAAGTGCTTCTATGAGCCATTACCTAATAATTACATTTCGGTGGGCCCCAACTGCCACCGTATAAGCATATAAAACTCATTAGCAAACCCTCCCTATTTTGTTATTCATCTTCCCTTGTTGTTTTATAGGCCCCTCAGACAGCCACAGGCTGCACCTTAAAACCCACACCTGTGGAGCCTTAGAGAAGGCCTCCCTCTCCCCCCAGGCGCAGGTACCCTCCCCTCCCTTTCTAACAAGGCCATAATCCAAATGACACTTTTAACAAACTATTTAAAGCAAAACCTGTTTGCTTCTAGGCTTCTTACTGTTGAAAGAAACTAACCAAAAATAATTGAAGAAAATGTAAAGAAAAAAACATATGACGAGGACAACTTTCAAATATAAAAATCAGGTAAGATTAGAGTGATAAGTTTGTTTGCTGATCATCCTGGCACTGGTATTTTAGGAAGTGTTCTATTAAAAATCCAGGATTATCACTACAGCAAACAAGTGGGGGGGGGGAGCCACGGCTCACAGTCACCAAGGTATAACCAGGGCCCAGGACAGTGGCCAGCACGTGGCCAGCACGTGGCCAGGACTCAAATTTGTTGAATGAGAAAATGGATCATCAGAATGGCCAGCCAACAGCAGATACTGTGAAAATCCAAAGGACACCAAGGCATCACAGCCTCCCTGAGGGACCGTGGTATTCACGTCCCAACCAACAGGTACTCAAGAAATGCTTATTAAATAAACAATCTCTGCTCAAAATTCCCCCATTTGCCTGTCACTAAGCCTGATATTTCTCAAAAAAAATTTTTTAACAAGTCTCCTGACAGATTCATCCATTCAACAAATGTCTCAGTGCCTACTGTGGTCGGCACCGTCTAGAGATGAGCGGTGAACAAAGTCAATCTGCAATGACGAAAAAAATCCATTCATGTCAAGAAGAGAGCTGAAATTAAAATATGCCTCATTCAAAAATAAGTAAATAAATATGCTTCATTCACTCATTCAAAAAAAAAAAAACCTAAACAGAATGCAATGCAAAGGATGGCCCCAGAGTTGTACAGCATGGCATTAACTCTGGGGTCCCTCACTGGAAAACAAGCTCTCCAGGGGGGCAGAGAGAAGACTGGATAGGGAGAAGCAGCATCTCCCATCTCTGTGCAGATGAGGCCCAGAGAGAATTCACCCACCCTCGACACCAGTCGGCATTTGTTTAGAATGTCTTGCTCGTTCACAGCTCTGATTTCAATTCATCTTCACAATCCCCACCGGCTAGGAGGGGATGGCCAACTGCATTTTACTAGAAGCAGCACAGACTTGCCCAAAGTCACACATGCCATTTAGCGGTCAGCTGGCATCCAGGAGCCCCAGCCCAGAGCCTTACCGGAAGTCCCCTGTGACCAAGAGGGAGGAGGCGGCACTCTGATGGAGGGAGAGCTCTTATTCTTGATGTCATGAGCATTTCTGTAAATGGAAGGCAGCCTGCTCACCAGCTCTGACCTCATGCCCAACTTCTCCAGTTTTACCAGGTTCTCAGAATTAGAGAAATCATGGGATCTCTTACAGCCAGTGCCAAACTTGCATTCACCCTGTGAAAAATACTGGCAGATGTGGAGTTTGACACATTGCTTTCTAAAGGAACAAGAGCCATAGGGTCCATGTCCTTTGTTGTAATGAAGGCAGATCTGTTAACAGAGAAGGAAAAACGACAGCAGCTTAGAAAGGCCTCACACAACACCACCTCCTTACTGAGCCACCTACTAGAGAAAGAGGTTCCTCCAGAGACCTAGCCAAGGCTGCGATCCCGTCGTGACACTGGTCGCACAGCTCTGAGAACATCCCTCACTCTAGATGGATGCCGCTAGCACATGCCCTTGGTAAATGGGACCGGGGAGGACAGCAGACTGCTCAGAACAAGCCCCTCCGCCGGGAAAATCCAAAGAACATCCAGCTGATCAGAGCTGCTCCCTTCACATGAGAAAACATTTTAATGTAACTCGCACAGCAAACCTTACACTACTAACAAACCTTACACGCTACCTAGCCCCTGCCCCCACTGATTCACCAACTCTCTCTAACCCAGGACCCAGTTTCTCCCAGCACTTTTTTTCTCCAATTCTAGGTCAAAGAGGCTCTGAGGCTTTAAAGTTTCTTCAAGAAAGCCAAATACAGCCCTTTCATTTCCCAAGTGCAAAATGAGACTCAGAGAAGTTAACAGGCTTGCCCTGGGTCACACAGCTGTCTAACACACCTGGCACATACAGTACCTGCTGGACTGGGTTGTTGGTAAGGTGGGGCTTGAATTTGAATCAACTGTTCCTTTTCCTCTACATTCCACGTTCTTGGAGATGGGAACTAAACCAGAGACCACCAAGGGCCCACCCACTCAACTCACAGGCATTACACTGAACAGAGGTCTACAGAACCCAGGCCCAGATCAGCAGGGGGTCCCTTCTGGAAATGGAAGCCCCGAGGGAAAAGATCAGAGGGAGCTGGGCCCTAACCTTGATCCTGCCACTTACAAGCTGTCTGACCTTGGGCAGGCCACTCACCAGCTCTGAGATTCCGTTTTTTAATCCCCCAAATGGGAATAATGCCACCTACATTGCTGGGCTATTGTGAGAATTTAATAAGAAATATACCAAGTGACTAATACAATGCCTGGAACACAGTGGGTGCTCAACTCATGGTGGCGGCCCCCAAATGGTCAACTGATAAGGGGGCCAGCCTGAGAGCAGCGGACGTGGCATGAAAGCCGCCCTGGATCCGAGCTTTTGGTCACAGCCCCCGTGTGCTGGCACTGTGTCCTGAAGCACCCCACACACCCCAGGAGACAGAGGCTGCGCATTCCAGGCCGGTCACCTGCTGATTCAGTTCTCATACCACTACCGAGGTGATCACTCCAAAATGTTAATGCCTACCCTCCCAACACAACCTCGCCCCAACTCCTGCCTGTGACGCAGGAGGCTGTATGGCTGAGCCTCCACCTTCGCATTTCTCTCTCCCCTCCCCCTAAGTCCAGGTCGTGCCGACCTACACACTGTGCCCTGACCAGGTAGGCTTCCCGATCTCTGCCTCCCTCTTCCCAGACCTTCATCCTTCACTCACCCTCCAGCACCCAGAGCAGGCACCATCTGATCCAGGGCACCTTCCCCGGTGCCCAAACTGTGCCCCCGGGACCAGAGCACCGACTCCTGCTAAAGCACCTACAACAGCACCTTGCTATCATCCGATGATATCATCCGCTACTGTCCCACCCAGTAGCTGTGCCCCCCAGAAGAGCAGAAAGGGTCTTTCACCTCCTTACCACCAGTGCCTCGTCTGTAATGGATTGTCAATATAGGTGAATTAAATCTATACTAGTTTTCAAAAGGCAAAGGAAAACACTTAACACCTGTTATGTGCCAGTCATTTGCTATGTAGCATCTTTCTCAAATGGGAGGTTTCAACTGAGTAAGAAGGAAGCACTGTCATTAAAATATATCCATCTAATCCCTGTCGCCTCATCCAAGAAGCAGTGCCAGGGCATCCCACAGAACCTGTGCTGGCCACAGAACGACCGCTCGGACCTGCCACAGAGCACAGGCAACTCGCGGCCCAGCTGCTGCCCTCTGCAGCCGCCCTCTTTACACACAGGGCGCTCCCAAGGGCTGCTCTCAGCCAGCGACCGGGCAGGTGGTTCTGGGGAGACACAGGGTGCCACCAACAGGGGCTTTGGCTCCGAACTTCTCGCTGGCTGGGCGGAAGCTTTCTGAGCACTGCACTGCAGGCGGGGTCTCTTCCTACCGGGTCCCTTTCCTGCCCCTCCTCCGGCCACAGATGTCAGAGCACCATCACCACCTGAAGGCTTCCCCACCTTCTTTGCTCCCTCCCCAGTAAATCTCTCACACTTCCAATCCCACCTTGGGGTCCGCTTCTCTTAGGACTCGAGCTAGTCCATGACCATTGCAGTGAGCTTCAAAACAAGTGGGTGGTTACTGTCTGAAATGCAGTATGAGAGTTCACATCAACCCAAGTTAGAAAACTTCCCCACAGACCTCCGGGGTCTGGCAGTACCTGCATTTTTCTAAGTCCTGCTAGACAGGGAGGGGCCAGCTGGAATCTCTCACTCGCTCCGCTCTGTGTAACAACTGGCTGCAGCCACTGGCCAAACGGGCTCCCCCAACCTCACAGAAGCCCTGCAAAGGAGGTACCAGCCCAACTGACATAGAGGGAAAGGAGGCTTCAAGAGGGAGCAAGGTTGGCACAAGATCACAGGGCTAAAATTCAGCAGAGCCGGGAACTCAGGCCAGGTCTCCCTCCAGGCAGACCCCAGCGATCACAGTGGGGCCCTTGGCCTCTCTTCCGCCATGTCTCCCTGTCTTCCCACCTCCTGGTCCCTCCCTCATCACTTACACTCAGGCCCACCCTCTCCCGGCACTCACCTCCGGCAAGAGCAAGGGGTCATTCTGTAACAAGAGCACGCAGAGCTCACTGTAGCTGAGGTGGTCCACGCCGTGAGTTTTCAGCACGCTCACGTTGTGATCGGACGTCAAGTTGTGACCGTTCCTACAGTCCTTCCTGCAAAGAAGCAGGGCTGGGGTCACAGTTGAAACGTCTCCCCAAAACCCTTATGTTGAAGTCCTAACTCCCAGTACCTCAGAAGTGACTGTACTTGCAGTCTTTCAAAAAGGTGATTAAGTTAAAATAAGGTCACTGGGGGGCCTAATCCAATCTGACCGGTGTCCTTATAAGAAAAGGGGATCAGGACACAGAGGGAAGACCATGTAAAGACACAGGGAGAAGAAGGCATCTACAAGCCAAGGTTGGTGTCAGGAGACAACAACGTGCTGCCACCTTGACCTCTGACTTCCTAGCCTCGAGAACTGTGAGAAAATAAGTTTCTGTTGTTTAAGCCACCCAGTCTGTGGTACCTTGTTACGGCAGCCCAAGCAAACTAATACAGCTGGTAAAAACAATCTTTAAGAAAATTTTTCAGGAATAGTTCCTGACATTGTTTAGAAACACCAGAGAAAACCAGCATGTCTATGCAATGAAAAATCATAGTGCTTATTTACAAAGGAAGAGATGGTGCCTTGCAAGTTCTAGGCCCAGGGCAGCACCTCTCAGCAGGTTTTTGATGAGAATGATGGGGCCATTCCCCCAGAGTCACAGCGTGCCAGTCTCTGGGCACTTACTGGCATTTAACATTGGCTGAATAAATGAGTGTGGACAGCTTATGGTTACAGGCATGTACACACACACACACACACACGCACGCACGCACGCACCACTACTGAGGCCCAGCCCTTTTTCTGCTCCCCTCCTGCATTCTTTTGATCAACAAGCCCCTCTTGAACACTCTCTGTGAGCCAGGGACTGGCACCACGCCCCAATGATCCAAAGATAAGCCTTCAAATGATCACCTGCGTCAACAGGACCCAGAAGAGTCAGGTAAATAGCATTTGCCTGACTCAAGACACTGCCATACCTATGATAAGCATCTCAAAAGAAAACTGAACCCCTGGATCTACTCCCCCAAACCTGCACCTCCCACGGGCTCCCCCATCTTAGTAAAGGGCAACTTCCCTCTTCCACTGCACAGGCTGAAAACCTTGGAGTCATCCAACCCCTCTCCTTCTCTCTAGTGGAGACACAGACATTGAGATGACTCTAAAATGCTGTGGGAAGTGCAAGGTCAGCTGTGCTCAGGATGCATCAGCGCAGAGAGGGGCACCTGAGCCTGACAGAAGTGGGGAAGCAATCAAGGGATGGTGCCTGGAAGGTATAAAACCTGAGCCAAATACTTAGGGTTGAGGAACCAGGCACGGAGAGCAGGGAAGAACATTCTAGGCAGAGGGGCTTGGTAATTACAATGATGATGATGGCTACTAAAACTCATTGGGCATTTACCACAAACCAGGGTTTGCCTAAATGTCTTGTGAGTTAACTCATACTGTCCTCAACAAGCCTATAAGGTGGGTAATACTATCCCATTCTGCAGATGAGGGAACTGAGGCTCAGATAAAAAGTAATTTGCCCAAGATCACTCAGCGGGCAAGGAGCAGAGCCAGGGTAGAGACAAGGCAGGCTTGCCTTGGAGCTGGGCTCTTAACCACTGTGCTCACTGCCCCCTAAGCACAGGATGGAATCGGGGACCTAGGACCCTCCCCAGCTGTCACCAATGAACAAAAGCAGCAGTGATGATCTACTTCTGAGACAGGTGACCCTGTGGTTGAGGAAAACAAGTAACTTCCCAGGGAAAGTATAGAATGTGCAGCTGACCACACCCACTCTCCCTTATGCAACCCAGAAACAGCCAGAGAAGGAAGGTTCAACAAACTGTCCTGTGTAAACCACAAGGAAGAGGGAAAAAAGAAGAAAACTCAGGATCTTGCAGGCCAGTAAATACCAGATTTCCAAGACAAATAAAATCTGACCCCAAATTTTGGGGATTAGCCTAATAGGGCTGCCATCTTTATTTTACCAACTACGGACATTAACAAGACCCACCAGTGATCCCCGTCATTAGGTCCCTCCATCCGCCATTTATTGTGTCTGCCTTCCTCTCCAGGTGTGCTCCTCCTTCCACCCGGAGGTGCCGCCTCTCCACCAGCCCCTGCAGCCCCAGGGCTCCACTCTCAGCCTCCACCCCGGATCCAACCCACTCCCGGTGCCGCAGCCACGGCATACACTGCCCAGCAAGTCCCAGAACTAGCATCTCAGGGCCCTGGCGATCCTCCCAAGCTTCAGACCTGGATAGCTACCCCCTGGGCACGCTTCAAAACAAAACCCTCTCCCGCTGTCTGTCAACAGTAAGAAAGGGAAGTCAGCTCTGAGTCAACATTAATAAAGAAAAATGAGTCATCGCCTCTCGGATCCTGTCACCACCCTCTCACCAACTCTCCCGAATTTCTCACACATATGTCCCTTCCTCTTAAGGGTATTTCTGGGCAGCTGCTTCCCAGGGACCACATCTCCCAGCTCCTCCTGCACCCAGGCAGAGTCACGAGACATCCTGTGGTGCAGGTGACACGGACAGAAAGATAGCTACCATTCCAGACCTGGCCCATAAAAACCTCCCACCAGCTCTCTACCTTCCATCTCCTCCACCTGCTCCTTGGAACCTGATACCCAGATGGCCTTAAGACCATGGGTTGAGGGGGGCAGAGTCTAGGTCTGCCAGCCTGGGTCCCTAAATGACTGCGTGCATCAAGGTCCATACCCCATGCTGACTATTAAACCTTACCCTTAGACCTGACGTGAGCAACAAATAATGTCTACCATGTTACGGCAGAAAGAAGAAAAGAAACTAATTTCTTCTAAATAACTGGACTAGCTTCCTAACAGGTCTGCATCACATCCTCCTCTAAATAAGCCCCCGCACCACTAAGATCTCTTCCTCAAACGCACACCTGATGGCGACTCGCCTGCCATTTGACGGGCCCCACCACCTTCAGGGTGAGGTCCAAATTCTCTAGCAGTCACCTCATTAATCCACTCCACAAATCTCACTGAGCACCTGCCGGGCGCAGAGCACAGAGCTGAGGGCCGGGAAAAGCCAGCCAGGGCCAAGACAGAGGGGCCTCTGCTCTCCGAGTTTTCAGTTCTACTGAAGGAACGCGCGGCCATGACGGGCGCTATGAGAAAAGTAAACAGAACAACGTGATGGAGAGGAAGAAAAGTGATGCCTGAGTCGAGTCCTGAACGATACACCAAGCAAACCAGGAATGGCGGTCCAGGAGAGCGGAGATCACCGGATAAGCAAAGACTGGGAGTGTCCCAGGACCAGAAGGGCATCAAGGGAGGGGACCAGGAAGGAGGGCCGGCAGGGACCAGTTCCCTGAGGGACACGGGGGGCGACGGTAAGGAGCTTGCGTTTTATTCTAAACGCAGCAGAAGCCGCTGCCGGCTTGTAAGCAAGTGAGAAAGGTTTCAGAAGAGTCCCGCGGCTGCTGGGCGGAGAGCCCGCCTCCGCGTGGGCCCTCACGGCCAGCTCTGGAGCCCGGGGCGCCCTGGAGCTCCGAGCAGAAGTCAGCCGCAGCCCCTTTCCTTCTGGAGATGCCTCCCTCTTCCCTCGGCCAGCGCTCCCCGGCCCCACCCCGGTACTGCCACCCGCAGGGCGTCCCACCCCCTGCTGGGCTCTAAGTCACTCTCCGAGAGCGCAGGGGCCCAGAGGACACCGCTCGACGCGGAGTCCGGCGCACAGTTCCGGGTATTCAGTAAACGCTCGATAAATGTTCGCTGAAGGGAATTCCGGGGAGAGGCCAGGGAACGGCCACCTCACTGTCGCCCCCGAATGTACGAAGGGCCACGAGCGGGCTGGGAGCGAAGAGGCCCTCTCCCCGCCGTCGGGCTCCGGGGCGCGGCGCCTTACCCGTCCTTCAGGAACTTGCACTTGCCGTAGAACACGAACTTGCAGAGGTGCAGCTGAGCGCAGAGCCCCACGCAGCCCGGCTTCGGGCCCTGGTACGCGCCGCACACGCGCAGCGGCGACACGGCCAGCACCACACGCTCGACGGCCGCCGCGCCGGCCCCGGCCGCCCGCTGCGCCACAGCCAAGAGCCCGCGCTCCCGCAACAGCCGCTCCAGCAGATCTTTGCTGACTCTCGGCCGCAAGCGGCGCCGCAGCTCCTCCAGCTCCAAGGCGCCCCCGGCCGCGCACAGCACCTGCGTCACCTCACGGAGGAGTGCGGTTGGCGCCATGGCCGTCGGGCCTGAGACTGAAGGGGCGCGGGCGGTTCCCGGGAGGTGGAGACGCCGGCCGGAAACGAAACCGAAAGTTCCTCAGGGCCGGGGGGGAAACAGAATCCGGCCTCGCCACGCCCCCGGCCCGCAGCTGAGGGGGGCTCGGCGCCTTCCGGCCCCAGCGCCCACAGCGGCGCTAGGCCTCACGCCCGCCCCGTCGGGACTCCGCAGCCGCTTCTTCGGCGTCCCGGGGATTCGTCGCCGGGTCCCTCAAAGTGGTGAAAGAATAAGAGTCACCACAGCCTTGGGCGCCGCGCTCGGCGTTCTCGAAGCGCCTTCGCCCGGACGAGGAGGGGTGGGGCCGCCCGGGAGCGCGCGCCGCCCCCTCAGAGTCCGGGCGTCGGGAAGTAGCTCGGCCAGCGGACCCCGCACCTTTGCCCCCGGCGCTAGGCGGAGCGGCAGGGGACGCCCCCCTGCAAACGGCCGGGCGGCGTCGCGGAAGCCAAACCCTAGACGACGCTCAGGGAAACTGGGAAGAGGAACAGGGGCCCCGCCAGGGGAAAGCAATCACGCCGAATTGGAAAACGGGCTTCAGTGTTAGCCTTCTTTTCAGTGCAGGCAGTGAATCCCTTATTTTAAACTTGAAAGGGTATATCCTTTTAAAAAGAAAAGCCGTTTCTCCCCACCCCTGCTGAGTGAAGATGGAATATTAAAGGCCATCGGGGGCACAGGGACCCTCACAAGCGTTGCTGATGGAAATGTGAAGTGTTAGAGAGAGCCCTTTGGGATAGTAATCCCGGAATAGTTATTAAAATGTTTAATGTGCGTGACCTTTGACCCAGCAGTCTCTCTTGTGAGAATCTTCTAGAAGTAAAAGGAACGATAAAGAAGTTATGTATAAAAGCTTTTGTGTGGAGGGGGAAGGGTTCTGGGAGCAACGCGGTTGATCGTTGTCCAGACTCTTAACACAGCTCGAACCAGCGTGCATTGAATCTCTGCCTATTGACCTAGAGAGACATCCACGATGTGTTGTTAAGTGAAACAAGAAAGCTGTATAAAAATGTTTAAATCGATAACAAGAAGAGAATCCCATTTGTGTGTGAATGTGGCGGGATATTTTTGAATGGGCGTCGAGAAAGCTGAGGAAGGACCCAGTGCTGTTGGCACTGACACTGGTTGGAGAGAGTATGCAGTAGGAGGTACAGGAAAAGTGGGAAAGGAAAGTTGAGGGGCGCAAGGATTGTGCGGGAAAGATACTTATAGTATTACATTAACTTAAAATGAACATAAAATTCTATTTATAGTATTCCTACGAAAGTGCAAAAATCTATTAAGTGTATGGATCAAGAGTAGATAGTAACACAGACAAATAAAAATGAATTAATTAGGGGATGGGATGAGGGACAATTTTTCTCTTGGATTTTAATTGTTCTTTTATTTTTTTAAAAAAAAATTATTTATTTTTATACAGCAGGTTCTTATTAGTTATCTATTTTATACATATTAGTGTGTATATGTCAATCCCTATCTCCCAGTTCAGTTCATTCCCCACCCCACCCCCCGCCGCCTTGGTGTCAGTACGTTTGTTCTCTACATCTGTGTCTCTATTTCTGCCCTGCAAACCAGTTCATCTGTACCAGTTTTCTAGATTCCACATATATGTGTTAATATACAATATTTGTTTTTCTCTTTCTTACTTCACTCTGTATGACAGTCTCTAGGTCCATCCACGCCTATACAAATGACCCAATTTCGTTCCTTTTTATGGCTGAATAATATTCCATTGTGTATATGTGCCACATCTTCTTTATCCATTCATCTGTTGCTGGACACTTAGGTTGCTTCCATGACCTGGCTATTGTAAATAGTGCTGCAATGAACATTGGGATGCATGTGTCTTTTTGAATTATGTTTATCTCTGGGTATATACCCAGTGGTGGGATTGCTGGGTAAATTTTTTTAACTGTGTAAAAAATTAATTATTAATAAAATTTTATTTTTAATTTAACTTTTATTTATTTATTTTTGGCCACACCACGAGGCTTGTGGGATCTTAGTTCCTGGAACAGGGATTTAACGTGGGCCCCGCCCTCCATGAAAGCACTGAGTCCTAACCACTGGACCGCCAGGGAATTCCCTTAACTTTTAAATTTTAATTCTGGTTTTAGTATTGTTTTGTAATAATAACATTCTTTAAAAAAGAAAGGAAGGATGATGCTATTATCCGAAAACTGGGTTCGTTTCTTGGTTGGGTGTTGAGCCAAAAGATACAACCAAGCCAAAGATCGACTGGGAGAAGGAAGGATTTATTACCTGCAGCAAGTAAGGAGAACACCGGAGAGCTTTCGCAAAGCAGTGTCTCCCCAAACAGCAAAATTGGGGAAGTTTTAAGCTAAGGGTAAGTGCATATTCATGAAAGGGCTTGAGCAGAAGTCAGCATAGAATTGGGGCAAAGTTGACAGAGCCCAAGCTTTAGTTGAAGTCATGAGGTTCAGAAAAGGACAACAGTATCATCCCTTAGGTTCCAGTTTATCTGGTGGTTGAGCACCTGAGGGGGGTTTAAATTCTGCAAAACAGCTCAAGTAAGTGCTTCAGACTAGTCTTTACCATTGAAACAGAACTGGGAGTCTTTACAACTGATTTGTTATCTTTGCTGTTGTTACTTCTCTTGTCTAGTGACAGTTTGTTCTTGTGTTCCCTTAAGACCATAATTACTGAGACCTGTTCAAGGGCAAGCATTGTGTCCAGGCCTAGATCTCAAAATGGCTTAGGCCTAAAATGGTTTCTCTCGTGTCAAGAAAGCCATGCCATGGGACTTCCCTGGCGGTCCAGTGGTTAAGACTCCACACTCCCGGTGCAGCAGGCATGGGTTCGATCCCTGATCGGGGAACTAAGATCCCATATGCCACACGGTGCGGCCAAAAAAAAAAAGAAAGCCATGCCTGGTTTTCTTTCTCCAGGGATCCCCTACCTTATCTGCTTACAATATAGCAATGGAAGCATAGACTGTAATGATGCCTACAAATCCAGGAAAGCTAAGGATTGCCATCAGTCACTAGAAGCTAGGAAGAGGCAAGGAAGGATTCTTCGGAGCCTTCAGAGGAAGCACAGCCCAGCCAACATCTTGATTTCGGATTCTAGCCTCCAGAACTGTGAGAGAATAGATTTCTGTTGTGTTAAGCCCAGTTTGTGGTAATTTGTTATCGCAGCCTGGGAAACTAATTCAGGCTTCTATTTTCCCAGAGAGATGTGAAGAAGGATTATCAGCTGCAAGTGGGGCTAGAGTGGAGACCAGGGAAGGAGAAGATGTAACCCCAGGATCGTAGCTTATTTCAGAGAATGGAAGAGCAAGTTTCCCACAAAAACACAGGCGTGCTAGACAATATTAAGTCCCATGTAAGTTTGAGGATCATAAATTTAAACTCAAACCAGTCAACCTGGTTATGTGATTGGTATTTTTTTCCAGCAGAGATTAGTTGCTTCTGAGTTGCAGGGAAGTTGGGTTCAACTTGGATTGGGGTTTTTACCTTTTGAGAACAACTTGGAGGGAGATCAGGACAAGTTTTAGAGGGCCTTTGCAAAGCGGAAATTGTCTTAATAGATCATGGAAACCAATCTGGGTTGGAAGGAGAGCGAAGGTGAAGGGAGTGTAAGAGATAGTGGGAAAGATCAGGGGTTGGACATCCAAGTTAGACCAAAAAAACCATTGCAGGAATGAAAACCTGGGGGAATACATGACACGTGATAAAGACAATAAATAAATAAAGACAGTAATACAAATTATACAAATAACAGTGAAGACATAGAAGGTAAAAGAGTTGGGAGGATAGAAGATGGTGAGCAGAAAGTGGTGACTTGAAACATAGTAGAGACTTGCTTATGAGGCAGTTAAATCCTTTTATAGGGAGTGAACCTGTTTTGAAAGGTCCTTCTGCTGTTTATGGGAAGTAGCAGTCACCATGGGCAAACCTCAGTTCTGGGAACAATCACTGCGTGACCGCTCTTTAGTGTGTATCATGGGGAAGCGGGAGTCTCATTGTCTGAGCAACCATATAACAAGACTTTGTTGCTTTGTGGCTTGACCACACTGCCCTCCCAATACCCTGACTTACACAGAGCCGGTCTCTGGGTAGGAGGGGAGTGCACAGCGATCCCTTCCCTGATCATCACCCTGCCCAGGAATTAAAGCAGAGCAAGCAGCACCCATGAAGGGTCCTGCCTCAAAGCTCTGAAAATACTGCTCTGTGGAATCCAGTAACTCCTTCAGGAAGCACGTTTTCCTTTCCTTTTGGTAGGAAAAAAAAAAAAAAAAAAGTTTCTTAATCCAATGAATCTGTTTTGTAGTTTTATACAATAACCATTAGTATAATCTGTATTTTCAAATCAAGTCACACCTATATACAGTAAAGTTTGCAAAGAATTACCATAAAGTTTTAAGTTTCAGGTTCTAAGGGAGGGAGGGATGGGGGAGGGAATCATGAAAATGAGGACTATCCGTGTTTGTTCATGTGTTTATTCAATGTATTTTTAGTGAGCTTTGTGCCAAACCCTGGGGAGGTGCTGATGACAGGAGAGTAATACATGTAGTCCTAGGCCTAAACTCAGGCTGGTTGTTCAGACAAAACAAGGGGCACTGCTGAGTGAGAAGCACAGCGATGGGAGCACGGACTAGGCTGAGAGCTGGGGAGGAGGGAGTGTTTTCCCCCGGGTGACCTGCTCTGTGTCCCATTCAGCATCCTGACCCAGCCCAGCCCTGCTCGGTCACCAGTGCAGAACCCCAGGGAGCAGCAGGGCCTGATTTCTGATGGGTGTGAATGCGTACCATGGTATAATTAGCCTCCTTGGGGCAGCTAAATCCATACCCTGTGGTAGAACACATTTGTCTTTTTTAATTACAGATTTGATACGTTATTTGAATTAGAAAACAAAAATCATTAAACCAAAGTGTGTGCAAGTTCCCAGCCTCAGTGATCTCCCCATCCCTATTCCTAGTCCCCAGAGGTCACCGGCCACCACTAACTTGGTGTGCGTTATTCCAGAACCTGAAATGTATGTCAAGTTCCCTAGGTATGGAAGCTTCTAGAATAAAGGCATAGGGGAAGGTCAAATACTATTTCTTAACTATTCTTGTGAATCTTTTGTCCCAGGTTATATTTGCCTTAGAAAAACTTAGGAAATTTACACGTATTACTGTCTATTTTTAGGCCCTTTATTGTTCTCCAACTCTGGCATAGAAGGAATGTGAATCTACGAAACTTCAGAACTAGCCCTTTAAAAAGCCTAAAGAGTATTTCTGGGACCGAGAGTGGGAAGAGCCCGGCAAGGAAGGGGAGAAGGGGGAGCCCGAAAGCGAATGAAGATGAGGAGACGTGGATGGGCGTGGGGGTGAGAGAGGAGCCAGGCTCCGGAAGGCGTTCGCGCAGGCAGAACCGTTCTTCTCTTTCTCCTTCCTCACCTGGGCCGACCCACTCACCAGGGCCAAGGGGGCAGCGCGGGAGGCATCAGCGCATCCCCGCATCCCCGCATCCCGCAGGGGCAGCGCAGGCCCGCGGAGGGTGCACAGGCACGGCCTCTGGGCCTCTGGGCAACCGTGGGAATTCATGCTCGGTTCGTGTGTCACGTGTCCCTTGTGTACAGCCCGAACTTCACTAGAAGGTGAGGTCCTAGAAGAGAAACCGCACTCTTTCATGTGTGCCCAGCTCCTGGGGAAGTAGAGACTCAAAACTTTAGTTGAGTGACAGGAAACGTCTGTAGGAAAATACATTTTTGATTCAAAATGGGTGCCTACAAAGACAATTTTAGAACAAAACCATTCCTAAAGACCATCTATTCCTTTTCAATAATTGAAAGTATACAATAATTAAAAATAATCAGAGAAATAACATGGCCTTTAGAGTTGGGCTTTGATTACAGTCTCAGTTCTACTCATTAGAAGTGTGAACCCGGACACGTTATTTACCCTCTGGCCTCGGTTCCATCTGCAGGATGGGAAGGACAGCACCTGGCTCTTTGGGCTGCTGTGAGGAAGAAATGAAAATATGCCTTGTCCACAGTGAGTACTCAAGCAAAGATAACGAGGGCTCCTCTTCCAAACCCTGCCTGCCTGCACCGGACTTAAGACGCCACCCCTCCTGCACTCTCCGACGCCCTGCGTCCCTACTGGTGTATCTCACCTTCTCACTGCTTGGCAGAAACACGAAAATCCGGCTAAAGTGTAAGGACAGCATGTCCTGATCGTCAATTCTAACAGACGAGCTTAATGAAGGGTCAACACCCCCAAAGGCTTACAGACAGTATGCGGATTTTTACGAAAGAACAGATTTGTTCAGATCTGGGTTTCCATCAGCTGGACGAAAGCAGGCCAGGAAGTAGAAAGGGGAGGTGTAAACGTGCCCTGGGTAGCACCCCTGTGAGGCTGCTGAGGCGTGTGCCCTCCGCACCTCCTACGCTCTTGCAGGTATTGGGCAGGGAAAGAGCTGAGGCCTCAGGCCTTTCGGTTGCCTTGCCTTCCAGGAACCAGCGCGGCTCGGGCTGCTCCTCCCCGCCCCCTTCCCAGGCCCCTCTTCCGCGCTGAAGCGCTGCCCGCACCGGTCCTGCTTCCTGGGTCTTCTGTACCGGCACACTCAGATCCCCCCAGCCCGGAGCTGGGAGCCCTCAGAGCACCGTGTCCAGAAGGCGCCTGGTCCTCCTCGGTAAACTTGCGCTTCCGCTCTCACCTGCACGAGGCAGCCAGGCCCAGGGCGCCTCGCTCTCCCTCGCCTTTCACAGCCACAGAAGCTCCCCGAAAACTGGGGCTGTTTGTTCACCCTGTAGCCCTGGCACTAAGCAGGGCCCGGGACTCTGCAGGTGCTCAGGAAACGTCTGCGGGGGACCCAGGCTGGGGACAACGAGGTCTCTTAAGTGACCGTCGGGAAGCACCCACACCCGTGGCCACAGAGCAGCAGCCTTTTCTCCCCAGTCACCCCTCTGTGTTCCTGTTTCAGCAACTGCTTCCCCAGCAACGCATCCCATAAAGCAATAAGACACATTACTTTTTACACTGACACCTTCAGAACTAGTAAGGAGCATAAGTTTGACACAGTTTTTCACATTCTCAAGTAATTCTCCCAAGACTCAATAAGCAGAAAAAGGGAACAGAAAGTCAGAACTGGATATAGAATTCAGATTTTTTTCTTTCAAAGACACATTTTATACAACTTTCAACATTTATGCTTTCAAACAAAATGAGCAAAAAATACACCGAGTGCTAAAAAAAAAAATCAAAACAGAATTAATACCAATTTTAATTTCAATATTTTAAGGTACAGAAATTGGAAAGTAGGAATACCAAATACAACTTTAAACAAGTCACTTGTCCTCCCCTATAATAACCAATGTAAGCTACTTAAAAACTTACAAATTTAAAACAGAAACAAAATAAATACTGTACACTTTCCCTGCCTGCAGGCAAAAGATGGGAAATACTGTTATGAATCGAAAAAAAATGCTCTTAAAGCTTCAGCATCCCACTTCCCAGCCACACCTCACTCTGTCGTCACAGTGTGCTTCTCTATTCAAAGGACACACGTGTGCACACACACTGACCGCCTATCCACACAACAAGACACTACTCTGCAGACACCCCGAACGAGAAAGGCTAACAGTCACCTGGGACCACGGGCATGAAAATCAGCTCAGGAAAGTCAGTCAGGCTAGCAAAACATTACTACAAAACTAGTAAATACCATAGCCAACAACTGTCCCTTTTCAAATTTCACAGATTTAAACCCCCTAAAACCAATACTACCCCTCCCTGTCACCACCCTTTACCCTCCCCCCACCCCCCCAAAAATCAAACAAACCTGCTGAAGCACTGGCAAAGTTCGACATTTCACAGTAAATGTGAAAGTTCATATTATATAATCTCTTAAAATGAACCTTTTCACCCTCTTTCCACAGCATGAAACTGTTATGGCTTAATTTATATTAAAAGTAGAAAAGTCTTTTCGGAAGGAAATGCAGTCTGCCAAGACGCATGTGCATTTCCTGATCAGTGCTATTTCATACCTAACAACTGCATGACTTGCTTTGCAGTCAGAAGCTGTTTTCAGAAAAACTGAGGTTATAGCTTTTGATTCAGTCTAACCATAAATGTAAGGCCCTTAGTTTGGTTTAGGTTTCTTTTGCAAGATAAAATAACCTTGGGGTTCACTTAGCAAGTTACACCTCAGGTCCCTGACTATAATGTGGAAGTTATATGTATGCTTTGTAAAAATAAAAGGTGAATCCTATGAATCTTAGAGGGAAGAAATGATTCTAGGCAAGGAATCAACTCCTCATTATATATTACACCTCCTGCTAACAGCTACCAACCAAAATCCACCAAAGAAATATGAGTATTTCTGGGTTATTTTATTCCTGCAAAATAGTATATATTCCAGCACTTATGATCATTGTTTTGGTGAAAAATCTTGGGGGAAAATAGCTGACATTTTTGAATAGGAAATGGCCAAAATAAAACTGGGTGGAGACAAGGTTTATCTTTGATTAAGTTCCATTTAGGGGTGCTTTCTGAAATAAAGAAAAGTGAATTCAGGATGTGACAGGTCTTGCATAGGTAAACTACTTGGAGGTCAGGGGCTACGTGGTAGCCAGGGTTTATTAGTGAAATAGTGCACAGCAGATAAACTTGTTGGAAGAATCACTGAATAAAGTTTCAAAAAGGCTTTAACAAAGAAAATTTCATGTTGCGCTTGTTAAGACAAAGCTTCAGGACACGAGGAAGGACGGGAAGGGTGAGAGGGAGACTCTAAGGGGCAGGATGCAGGTTAATGAGCATTATTTTCCCATACCCATTAAAGGGGAAAAAAAACCCCACCATAGCAGAATAAAACCACAGTCACAATAAGCAAATTGCTTTGAAAACAGGCATTTGCTTCTTAACGTCCTTAACTTAAAAAATTTTTTATGTAAGAGATAGCAAATATTTGACTTACGGCATGACGTTCACTGAAAAAAAAATCAAAAATAAGGGAAGGGCTTTTAGTAAGGCTCCATTATTAAAATTACATTACGTTCAACAGCAATGTAGCGAGTATGTGACTTCTTCCCCTTTCTTTCCACCTGGCTTCTAGAAAGTCTATCAACATCACCCGCCACAGGACAAGCAGAGGGCTCACAGTGTCACAGAACAGGGGCTGCTGTAGGAAGCAAAGTACCAGAGGTTTGGGATCCACTGTGACCCCAGGCGAGTCACTGCCCTCGCTGGGTTTCATCTGTCTCTCTTCTTAAGCTAAAGATCTGATGTTCAACCTTCTCAAAACTGCTTTAGATGAAGGTCTAGGGCATCTGAAAATGACTGGTGATCTTTAACTTCTCTTTTTGGAGGAAGCAATTAGCTTAATAATTAATGAGAAAAATGAACTTTTGAAAAAATTTCAAATTTATGTAAAGCCCTCGTCTCTTAATATGAAATCATAAGATGCTTATATAGTGCAATAGCTACTTCTGGCAGTAGTATACCGGGCCGTACAATCATTCATCAGCTCTCTGGGGAGCTGACTCATCACTATAAAGAGCATTTCTTGAAAAAAGCAGAATCTTTTCTTCTGAAGCTGTCCAGTCGAGTCTCCCTTCCTACACTACAGTGGTTTGTTTCTCTCTCTACCCAACGAGCCATTGTTGGCCAACTCGGAGCTGTCTTTGCTGATCCCCATCTATCTACCACCTTATTTTCCCGCCCTAGTACCATGGATAGTTGTTAAATCATTTTAATTCCATGACTTATTTTACCTTATGCTAGTGCCCTGAAGAGTATGCAGAATCTATGAAGCAGTACTCTTTGAGAAGAACCTAAAATTATCTTTTAATTACTTTAAATCATCTTAATGATTACTTGAGGATAAACGTTCTCACTCTTATCCATAAAGCATCTCATTCCTTTTTCTTTCACTTCATGCACTGATTCGGACTTTAATTCAGCATCTTGTTAGAGATTGTTCAGATTTTTTAGGTAGCAAGCTCTGGGCATATATTTGATATGAAGCAAATTTTATGAGTTAACAGCAGTTTTCATTTTAAAATGCATATAAATGTGCATTTGTTGTCAGTTGTAACTTAAATAATGATAAATCCTCTGCAAATATGAAGTGTTAATAGATTAAGGAATGCTTTTCTGTGTTTTTCTTAACTGCGTTTTGATCCAAATTTACAAATGAGAAAACTAAGACTCAGAATAAGTGACTTCTTCAAGGTCACACAGCTGAAACGTAAAGGGCAGAACCTGGACAAACACGGAGGTCTTCTGCTCCCTTTCATGCTATAACATGCCCCTATGATTACGAACATTAAATTATTAACTTTTGAAATGTTTTTTAAATTTTGAAAACATAAAAATTTTTTTTACTTCTACCTCTACAGTTGTATAGTGTATCTCTGTTAAAACTAATAGAGTTTTGTTTTATTTTGTTTTATGAATGGGCCCTCTTGCTTAAGTTTGCTTAGAAGTGAAAATAATACTGCTTATTTCCAAGAGCAAACAATACAGCTTCAACTTTATATGCCCCCCACAGTACTAAGTAGTGCTGGGCACACAGTAGACGTCTGATAAATACCTGCTGATCTCATATGAATAAATACAGTAGAGTTCATTAAAAAGGCAATAATTAGGACTATTAGAAAATAGAGCAAAAAAAAATAAAATAAAGCAGTATTCAGTGCTAAGTAGTGATAAAGATGGGCTTGTTTTCTGAGTTTATAAGATGGTTTCGGTCAGAATTTTCAATTCTGTATGCTTTAAAAATTAACTGATACTTATGAAGTTCAAAGTAATTCTAGGTATTGAACTATTATAAACTGCCAGCTTTGTATAGTTTACACCATTAATCAATACTGGAGAGCATAATATTATGTGACATTATGAATTACAGTACAGTGGATCCCAGGTTAACCGAAGTCACTTATTTGAATCAATACAGGAAAATGATTACCTACTACTACACTTAAAATTGCATATGTTAAATCATAAGTGTTTGACATAATTTGTATTTGCTTATAACTAGCTAAATGCCACCACTGCTGTCTTCCTAGGTTGCAGGGTTTGTACAACACATAATAAATGAGACTGAGGGAAAGACGAAAGACTGTCTATTGCAGTCGACTCCAGATGCTGAGTTACTTCAAAGTTCTGTCATTTCCACAAGATAAAGGGATGTATCACAGCCAGTGATTTTACAAGAGGTTTGACAAGGAAGTCACTGGATCAGTGGCTGGATTTTTACCAATACACAAAAAAATTACATGTATTCTGTTTTAGTGGTTATTTCATGTTACTGAAAGTTTTTTGAACTTAGCCAGTTAATGGGCTAACACTGCCAAAAATGAATCCACAGTTCCTTCACTTAAAAGTTCAACATACTGGCTACTTAAAATTAGTATTTACCAGCCTAAGTACACAGGGCAGATACTGGCTATAATTTTAATTCATAAAAATAAATTATTTATTTTCATTTTTATAGCTAAGAAAAAAAAAGGTAATTAAAAATACTTAGAGCTGTGAAAAATGTAAAGGCAACAAAAGAACCCAAATCATAATGTAGCTGGAAAAAGAAATTATAATTCTCATTGCTTAAACTAACACCAAAACATGTGTATTTTAACACTAAAATGGTATCTACAGAAAACCAAAACATTGCAGTAATATATTGTGCGGGGAAGGCGGGAGAAACAGGCAGACCCACATTTTTGACATCTTGAGCTCTGATGGCCAACAAATGACTGACTGTACCTATCTCTACCTAGTTTTGGCACAGCGTACAGAGTTTAAGTAGGCCTATTATAGACATTTAGTACTCCCATAAAAATTCTTCTTCCTGACACCCAGATAAGACCCAGACAGTGGTCCAGTCACTTGGACCAAAAAGGCTAATCTGTAAGATATTTCATATATATTCCACGAAACATTGGAACGGAGGCAGAGTAAGAAATATTTCTCTTTGAAAATACACATTTGAATGTGACCATGAAAGATAACGGTATAGACTTTTTTTTTCTTAGCTCTTCAAGTGATACTTAATACAGAAAGGAAAGTCCTGCTACCTTGCTGAGTAAAAAAAAAAAAAAAAAGACAAACCCATAATATGGCCGTATTTCTTCTCCATAAAAATAAATTTTATGCAATTTGCCTATATTTTCTTTGTAGGAACTTGTAAAATGCTCTATTGTCAGAACTGGGAATATCTCCACCATCCCACCCCCCCCCCAGAAATCACTTGTTTTTATGTCATGGGGGGCGGAAAAGGAAAATATAAGCTATTGCAAGCAACTGAAAACTGGCACTTAGTAAAAATTGTGCACTAAGGAGAGAAATGATTCCTTAAAGCTCAACCAGATACTTAACCTCACTATGCACTGGTTAAGTTAGGACAGATGGAAGAAACTGCAAAAAGCACCCATTTTACTCCAAATCCATATCTTAAATAATTCTTTAGAAGGTTAAGAAATAAAAAACTAAACACACACACACACACACCCAAGTCATCTACTCCAACATGCTTGCTTCTATACAACTTAATATAGTATAGTCTTATTATATTACGGCTTATTATGCAGATTTGAATATTCTAAGTCAAACCATATTTCATATTTTCCAACAAATTAGGTATACAGAATAAAAGCGTCATAAAATATAACCTCTGTGGCAGGTGTTGGTCCTGCCCTCCAACACCAGTAGTATGAAGAAGGCCCTCTGTAGTTACAAATGTATTTGAAAAACTACAAACATGACAATTTAACCAAACTTATAATACTTTTCCCACAAGTAGGAAAAAGATATTAAAGCTGTACTCTTTGGGACCCAGATATCATCAGCAAAAAATGAAAATGCAAGAAGCCTATTTTTCTATTTAGAAGAAAATTGCAATGTCAAATGAAATGAGACATGTGGGGTCTTCTACGTAGTTCTTACACATTGGCTATGAAAGTGTTTCCCTGCAAAGAGAAGAGTCTTGTGTCGTTACGAAATGATGAGGAGTGCAGAGGGAAGGTGGGATATAGGTAATCGACCTGGATAACAGTATGCACCTTGGATGTTAGCAAAAGCGAAGCTAATAGCTTATAAAAAACACATGAATTATATAAAATAAAATGATTTTCATATACATCTTAATTTAAAATAATTAATGCATCAAATCCCTGTTTAAGACTTTAACCTGAATAGCAAATTTAAGAGTCCAGACTAGTTACTGTTACCGTGGCTCTTCCCCACATGTAACACACACACTATCAAAAATAATTTAAAAACCTTCACATTCTTAAATCTAAATTAGTGAGATATTTCTCCAGAAATCTTCCAAATAAATAGCTTTAAAAAAGAAAGAATTTAAAAGCTGTTAACTTTAAAAAAAAATCTGTTAAATAAATTATTGATAATTCATTACCCTACCACTGAAAATAAATCAAAACACTACCAACAACAAAATGAAATTCAAGCCCTGACAAGAGAGAGACCCTTTCCAGTTCAAGGTCTCTTTTTAAGGTTCTACCCTCCTTCTTCCTCTCCCCACCAGGTCCAAAATGGTTATTGCTGAGTGGGTGTGGCACAGTGAAAATGCAGCATCAGGTTCATTTTGTTCTTCAGGCAGTGTTCCCTACGGTACATGCAAACTGCTTCAGCGGGGGCGCGCGGAAGCTCCAGGCTCCCGTACCCCGAGACCGGTCTCCGAAAGGAAGAGCGACCACAACTGCAGCTCCATCACACAAAGAAACGTGCGTGGCCATTTCTGTTCAATTTAAGGATCTTCCCAAGACGTTGTTTGGCTGTTGCCATTCCTTTTTTTGGACGTTTACCTATAATATACAGAACACCAACAACAGCATAAATAACAATGAAAATCACAGGTGACAGCACCTGGAAGACTTAAACGAGGGCGACATGGTAGGCAAAGGCTTTTCGGTGTTCTGAATGGGCAGGGTCACACTTCTGGAATTCCACTGCGTAAAACTCCTCTGCCTCATCACGTGAGAGGTAAGGGCCAACCTCCTTCGTAAGACTTAGGAGACCCTCCCACGCTCTGATCCCTGCCTTTCTCTTCAGCACAAGCTCTTACCCGATCCTGCCTCAAACTGTGCTTCAGCAACGAAAGTGATGGCAGTTTCATACATAACCCCGTGCTGTTTCTCCCCTTTGTCCTGTGGGTCACACTGTCTCCTCTGCCTTCGGTGCTGTCTACCCTGTCCCTTCCTCCACCTCAGCATGGCTAACCCATTATCAGCCTCTCCAGGATCTACCTCCCCCTCCAGAAAGCCCCTCCTGCTCCTCAGGGTTGACCGAGGTATCCTTCTTCTCTGTCCCCATAGTAACCTGTGCACGCTGCTGTTGCTGCGCTGTCTGTGATGCAGCAGGCTGTGAGCAACGTGAGGGTGCAGACGATGTCTATCTAAACTGCTGCTGTCGCCAACATACAGAGTCACAAATGTACTTAACATACACACATGTAGCAGTTACCTTTTGTTGCCTGGTTGCTGATAGGTGGTGGATTTGATGCAGGTCTCTTGGTGGGGTGAAGGGGCACTGAAAAGGAAGTTTCACCAACGGGCCTTTCTGGGCTTATACTGCCATTACTTATCTGGCACGCCCCTGACATCAAGCTTGAACTCTGCATATACTTTCCATTCTGAGGGCTTGAGCCACTGTTGTCCACAGAATTCCTACTTTGTACCTTCTGACTGATTTCTGATGAAACTTCCTTTCTGATGCATTTCTGGCCTCTACTTAGATCCTAAAAAAGAAGGAAGGAAATAAGGTTGAATTTTTAGGGTTCCTTTAAGATAAGTAAGGTATTTAACCTCTCTATGCATTAACAATTGAAGAGAGAGAAGAAATAGATTACTGAACTTGGGTTTTCTTAACATGTAGTAGCCACAGAAAACCACCCCCTCCTGATGGTCATCTCATTCCAAAACCTAGAAGTGCTGAAGGATTCAAGTCTTGAAGATGCCTCATAATTTAAGTCGAGAAGAAAACATAGACAGATAGATAGACAGACGGATAGATAGATAGATAGATGGATGACTGGTGGGTCTTGAAATCAAAACAGAGAGGGTCCTGACCAGAATTAAAAAGAGAAGGAAAGATAAACTCGAAAAGAGCATGCTGCAGATGTGATGTCTCATGAAACTAGTTTTAAGTGTGTGTATTAAAGTGAATTTCTGATTCTGTAACGGTCAAGTAAGTTTTAAAATCAGCATTCAACACAGACTTGCTTTAAAATAGTCTCACAAATACTGTTGAGCATGAAGAAACAGCTGTTCAATTTGACATGCCTTTCTAATACCTCGCTAGATTACAGGCAATAGAAATTCAATCTTCTCTAAGGTGATCTTGCTAATCATCTGTCCCCTACTTCTTTATTTTCAGACAATTATAAAAACAACCATTACATTTAAATAATAGCTTACTTTTAATACTAAATCCTATAATGCTAATGAGTTATAAATTTTATAACCAGTGAGGCACTATAAATACACTGAATAAGTGAATTCTTTTTTTTTTTTTTAAAGTAAATGGGTGGCTTTATTTATTTATTTATTTATTTATTCATTTATTTATTTATTTATGGGTGGCTGTGTTGGGTCTTCGTTTCTGTGCGAGGGCTTTCTCTAGTTGCGGCAAGCGGGGGCCACTCTTCATCACGGTGCGCGGGCCTCTCACTATCGTGGCCTCTCTTGTTGCGGAGCACAGGCTCCAGACGCACAGGCTCAGTAATTGTGGCTCACGGGCCCAGCTGCTCTGCGGCATGTGGGATCTTCCCAGACCAGGGCTTGAACCCGTGTCCCCTGCATTAGCAGGCAGATTCTCAACCACTGCACCACCAGGGAAGCCCGAATAAGTGAATTCTTAATAGTTCAGGGATTTCTTAGCTGACCTTTGACCCTGGAGCATATCCTTCCATTAAAAGAACTTGTACTTGCCTTGAAAAAATAACTTGGTTCTTTTTCTTATTATAACTGTAATTGATAAGTATTTAGAAAATATAGATAAGCCAAGCGAAGAACATAAAAACTACCCATATTTCTGCTACTCAGAGAATGCTTGGGGTTGGGGAGGCTTTAGGACTCCACTCTGCCACATGAGAATTTTGATTCTTTCTTCGGCTGTCATTTTCCAAGGTCTGCAGCAAAAGGTCATACTGCTTTCCTTGTATGGTGCTACTGATAAAGTTTTGGTTTTTTTAAAAGGTATTTTGGGTTTGTTTTGTTTGGTATAAGCATTCATACACCAGGATCCTAAGACATCAAGTGCCTTCTCTTAGAGCAGGGGCTCTTAATCTGGAGTCAACAAATGGTCTGGGGTGAGGGTGGGCACAAACCATGAGAAAATGTAAGCACAAGTCATATTTATGATGGACATTTTTCTGCAAAGAGAATCCGTAACTGTCATCAAATTCTCAAAGAAATTTAGTATCTAAAAATATCCGACAGGGACTTCCCTGGTGGTCCAGTGGTAAAGAACCCGCCTTACAATTCAAGGGACGTGGGTTCAATCCCTGGTCAGGGCACTAAGATCCCACAGGCCGCGGGGCAACTAAGCCTGCGTGCCACAACTGCAGAGCCCACGTGCCCTGGAGCCTGCACGCCAACTAGAGAGAGAAAACCCCCACGCCACAAATAGAGAGAAGCTGCGCGCCTCCACAAAGATGCCGTGCGCCGCAACTAAGACCCGACGCAGCCAAAAATAAATGAAATAACATTAAAAAAAAAAATCTGACAAACAACGTCAGAGACTAAAAGGATCCTCGTGGTACTTTTTATTTCCTTTCATCTTTCATTCTAGCCAGACATAACCTAAAGGTGTTGGCAGCCAGGAGCTTTTAACTGTTTTCTTAAATAAACTGTTCTTTTCCAGATCACATTCTATCCATAAGCCTTTCATCAGCCATTATATCAGAATCCCTAAAAATGGATAGCTGTTCAAATGTGCGTTTAATGGCAATTTTTAAGCTTTCCAGGTCTAGTGGTTGATTACTGGTTGCAGCTTTAAAAAAGAAAGCAAAAACAGAGCGCCAATGACAATCTATTTTAACGTTTCAAACCTTGAATATACCTGATGATTAAATCTGGAAGTTGTATCAAATTGTTTAATCCAGGAAGAACTCCTCAAGTCTTGATCTTCAGTCTTGACATGATACCCTAAAGAGAAGTTTTAATTAAATGATCTTCGCACAAACTGGATCATAAAGAACAAAGTTAGCCTGCTACTTAAAATTGAAAGTAAATCTATATTGACATTTTATTTTAAAATGAATATACTAACTCTTTATTCATATACTTTCACCACACTCCTTTCCCTCTCAAAAACAACAGTCACCAGCTCTCAATCTAACATGTTAATTCTTTCAATTCTCCCAATGACTGTCTTTCTATGGCAGGATTTTGTGCCAGATGCTGGAGGACCTAGATCAAATTCTATGGCCATCTGCTGTAGATGTAAAACCAAGTGCAATATACTTTCTCTAAAAGTAATATATTTTCCCATATAGAATAAAGGCATATGTTTGCCTGAATTTGGCAGCATTTCCATACAAGCTTTCTTTTCAAGGGACAAAGAGATTACAGGCAGACAGAATGGTATAGTGGAAAGACAGACAAACCTAGATTTGAATTTAAGTTCTTCCATTACCAATGCATCTTAAGGCAAGTTACTTAACCTCTTTAAACCTCAGTTTCCTCTTATACAATAAGCAAAGATTTTGAGATCAAACGGTCTAGTCCTGGGTTCAAATTCCAACCTCTGAACAGCTATGTAAGAATGGGCAAGTGAAGTCCACTAAGTCTTTTTTCCTTTACCTGTTAAAGCTACATTACATACACCCAAAATGTTGTTTCAAGAATTAAGTGAAATCAATGTCAAGCTCCTGGTACTTAGTTAACACAGCTGGGTGGGAATGAACACAATGTCCACAACAGACTTCAGTTTTAATGTGGTACCATCTTCTCCCCAATCCTCCTCAGATTTTTAGGGAAATAAAATTTTTCACTAAAGGCAGACAGAAGAAAACACTGTGTGGCATCACTGATAATGCCACCGAGTCATCTCTCTTTCCTAATACTTCCTTTTCAAGTAAGAGAGAATATCCTCAAGCAGAAACAGTTCAAAACTTGCTTCCACAAAAGGAAAAAGAGTTGATTGTTCAAACTTAGCACATCAATTAAGACACCAAAACATTCCCTCCACTCTGACTGACTTATAAAAGAGAAACAATACTGTCTTGTGACAGCCAGTGAACACAACTCTTAATCCATTAATTTACATTTTGAGTTCTTATACTTGCATCTTACATTTGTCAACATTATGTAGTCTTTTGCCAATATGCTTAACACCATTTCCAACTAAAGATGTGCAATAAACAGTTCTTATTCATAATCTCTAACCTCAACTAGGAATGACAGGGCTATTAAGGTGGGGTTATATGTTATTTTTCAGAGACTTATAGTTTATGTTTCTTACCACTTTCCACTGGCTTATCACAGCGATACAACTGCCTAACCTCATGGTTACTGCTGTGGCAGCTGCTGGGATCCTGGAGAGAGTGTCTTTCACCACCGCAGTCTGTGCTTTGTATCTGCCTTTGTAAACACGTGGAATAGTGCAACCCTGCCATAGACAGCATGCCCTGAATAGCTTCTTCCTCTGTGCTCGTCGAAGTAGGACACTCCCTAAAGGGCGGATCAGCAAAAAAGACAAAAACCTTTTTAATTCTAATAAAATTTTTGGTAAAATTTAAAACAAAACAAAACAAAACCCCAAACAAAACAAAGCAACAAACGTTTTCCTATCATTTATATCACGATATAATAAGACTACCATCATCAGCATGCCTACCTTTTAACTGGAATTTCGCTTCTAGATGGCTTCTGGCTCTTTTGAAGGAAGCTCCTCGTCACATTAGATTCTTCCTTAAAGTTTGATGTAATTTCTTGTTTCTTTTCATCACCTGAACTTTCAGACTCTTCAGTGGTAAAATTATTTTTCTGAGATAATGAAATGGAGGCAAATCTATATAAGAAATCTGAACAGGTCTGTACAAACTAACCAGAAACACTTTATCCGTTTAGGGAAAGTGAGAATCTTAATTATCTTGTAATTATTTCTGTATTTCATATGAAAAAGTGAAAATCTCTAATAACTACAGTAACATAATTCCTTAGTAAAAAAAGAAACAAACACATAGTACAGGTTTTCTTTAAGGCAAAATGAAATATAACCTATGAGAAATACGAGAAACATGAGAACAGTATCTCCCTCCACCCTTTCCAAAATCAGACAAAAGCTATGTCGATCAGATGTAAATAGTCACATGATGGGACGTGTGTGTATAATTACCACCGCAGAGAAGGCCCTGTGCCACAAAGGTCAGAGACACAGGCTTTGGGAAAGCTGTCATTCACTTTCCTCCTAGGTAAAGGAAAGTGGGTGTTCATCTTTTTGTCACATAACTTTAAGTTAAGGGTTCCAGGCGTACCAGTGCGGTGCAATCAGGTCCAGAGTCTTCTGAATCAGAAATATCAGAATATTCTGATGATCGATTCCTGAGTTCTGATCTCACACTTGTTAAAAACCCTGAGAAGGAAAATGATGAGAGAAAAATAGAGTCATTAGAATTTGAATAAAGTGCCATCCAAAACCTGTCCAGCTTTGTGAGATGGCTCAACCGCTCCTGCTCTGTCCTTTTCTCACTGCTTTCACTGTCTTCATTTCATTCTTCCCCCATGGACCATCTCCCTAATTGACCAAGATACAGATTAACGTGTATTCTTAAAACATCTGGGGTATTTGTTGAATATGGTGATATAATCCTTATATGGGTGGGTTGACTATTTTATATTTCTTTCCAGAAAAAAACCTCTAACACTAAAATTAGCTGCAAGATGCTTTTCACTTTCCGCTGTGCGTTATTTCTCTCAACAGAAAACAAAACAAAAAAAAACTCTCCTAAGCCTAAGACACATTCAAGTAGACAGTGAACCCAACAAGCTTGAACCAGGCTCCAGCCCTGCCTGTCTCTTGCCAGCAGCACTCCTCAACAACTGTGGGGTGAGTTCCGTTGATGAGCTGCCTCTCCCCAGACTCGAGAACAAAGGCAGAGTCAGCAACTACAGCAATACCAAACTTACCCAGAATTAGCAGGACGGAGGTATTCAACATGGATTAAAAAATGTTAATCACCTGGAACATTTACTTATCAAGTACTAAAATATTTAACTCCTTTTTAAGATAGAAGGGTATATGGAGGCCCTGAAAAGTGTTGAGAAAATGAAGACTTCATTCAAAGAAGAAAGACCTCGAGGAGGAGGAGGAGTCACTATCCATCACACTGACGATGACCAATTAATAACCAAGTAGAGGCCTTCTTGTCAACAGGCAATCAAATAAAACAGTACATGGGTTACTAAGAGCTTCAGATCAGCCAGTTATATATGTCTCCTAATTCTGAAAACCATATGTATGTTAGCTAAGATTATCTCAAAAATAGGATTAAACTTGCAACTTTATTATTTTATTATTTGGAGTAGAGGCCCGTGAGATGCATGAGCTTCATGTGACTCTTGTAAAAACCGTCACTAGATGAGGGTGTCACTGGCCGGCGACATCCTCATCACTAATACCACCTTCCCTGGGCGCCACCCCTCACTTGGTGGTCACATCTGGCATTTCCCTGATGGAGAGACGACTCAGAAATGCTCCAGACTTCTCAAAAGAGTATCAGGGACACAGAAATTGTAATCCTACTACTGATTTAAGCACTTTAAAATTAGCAAGTTACTTTACATATTATTAGCACATTGGTAACGAGCAGACCTTTAAAATGACCATTAAAACAAACATACTGTTAAGTGGTTTCTGAGACGCTTCATTCTCCACCCCTTCTATTCCTGAGCTCTCTTCCATCTTCACTTTTGCCTTTTTTGTCCTTCTCTTATCCTCTTCATTTTCACTGTCTGCTGTATAAAGACTCTGATCTGCAAAGGGTTGTCTCTCATCCCTGTATACAGTGGGAAAAACAATCGAGTCAGAAAACAGTGCAACCATGTAGCCAAATGGTATTAAACCCCTCCTTAATTTACAGAGAAAATAGAGAACTAAGACACTTTCCCCATATTTCAGGCAGTTGTGTAATGGTCTGGACCAGGGATTAAATGAACAGAGGGAATCCACTGAAAACTAATCTGTTGGATACTTTGATCTACTTCACATACTTAATTATCCTTCCATTTGTCAGCAGTAATCGGAGATCATTATCTTTCGCTCTCCATTCAGGTACCGTGGAAGATGGCTGGAGATGTTTGTTGAATTTTCCATTCAGTTTAGAGCTCAAAATGTCCTTAAAGTATAAAAACAGAACTTACTTAACCTCCACCCTCAAATATGCCAGCTTGACAAGTAAAGAACTGTATACCACCCACCACCTCCCCCCCACCCAAGCCCTGCATGCTGAAGGGTGCTGGGCGGCCTCGAGGCTAGGGCATTTGTAGTGGTGTGGCAAGAAAACTAAATGGTTCCTAAAACCAAAGCATGAATCTGGTTCACCTTTCTGTAGGGCCAGTAACTATAAAACACATTCTATAACGCAGAATATAAAATCTCTATCAAGTGAATTCAGACATTTCACTCTTGCAGAAAGCTGAAAAACTGAAAACCTGGAGAAGTACTGCTTTCATGTATCTGAATTCTCTTTGCCTTGTTTCTCCCCGCAGAAGTGCTAGCTGCTGGGTCCTTTCCAGTCACCCTATCTTTGACCTAATCTCTAGTCTTCCCACCAGACACTCCCAGCAATTTACAGGTCATCACCCTGCTGTCACCAGGAACAAAGGCCACCGGGTGACATAAAGGCACAACAGTAGCTGGTTTTCAATACATAAAGAATATTTCCTTTTTATGGTAATATTTTTCTTTAATAATAAATAGAACCTTTTATAATAAGCTAAATCTTCTCCTAGATGGCTATGGGTTTAAGGCGGTTTAGAACAACAAAAGCTTAAAACGGTATAAATATAATTATATAAAATTTAAAATATTTAAGGAAGTTTTCATTTCTATATAGCTTCTTTAAATATGTTAATTAAGAGATACTGCTATCTTATTCATTTTAAATTATCTTCTACTCAAGATGTAAAATCATGGATGATATGGATCTCACCACATGTCATTAGCACGTTTTACAAAGGCCCTACATTGAGCTCATTGCTGCCCCACTGCTTCTCCCCTTTGTCCATTAGGCCATCACTTCTCAAACTGTAGTCATGGGTTTAACAGACCCCCAGCCTAACAGTCATCCATGCTGCTGCTGCTGGGCCAGGAAAAGGCCTTCTGCACTTGCTCTTCCCTCTGCCTGCAATACTCTTCCTCAAACCTGTGTATCCATCTGACTTCTTCTGCTATGTAAGTGGCATTCAAATGCACCCACCTGAGAGGCTCTCTGACCACCTTAGCTAAAGCAGCCAGCCACCCGAGCCCCTTTATTCTCTGGCTCTACTGCTCTCTTTCTTCATAACATTTGTTATCTGAAATTATATTACTTTAATATCTGTCTCTGACTTCGATTCTTCCAACTTGAGCTAGGATGGAAGCTACAGCAGGGCAGGGACTTAGGTTATGCTCACTCTGGTATCTTCTCCAGAGCCTAGAAGAGCATGCGGCACTTGGTAAGCACTCAGTGAACGTGTCGGCAAACAGATGAGATCTGTTCATCCCACTTCTACACTGAAGCATGTCCCTGTCACGAGCAGAAGCGCTGCTGACCCCTACGGCACTAAGCAAAGATCAGACAACAAGAACGGCCGGACTGTTCTCTTTCTACAGTCCTTCTGAAGGCCTTTCAGAAACGACCAAGTCTCTCGCGTGACCATGGAACGGAAGCTTGCCTCTTCCCAGGGACACATCTCCAGTCTTCTGAGCACCTCCCTCGTGTGCAGCTCCAGGATGTCTAGGTTAGAAGGAGTTCGGACACTATGATCTCGAAGTTTCCGCATCCTTCGTCGGGAATGGTGTGGGGAAGCTGCTTCATTTGAGGACCGTGAAGCTGGACACACAGTAGGAGTTCCCTGAGATTTAATTGGTTTGCCGTTTTCCTCCTTTAAGAATGAAATCCAGGGTATTTTTATGACAAGCCCACTAAATCAAGCCTGACTAAATCATCAGCCATAAAAATATTTTAGAAAACAAAAAACGTTCAGTTTAATCATATAAACAGAAAACACCAAATTATAAAACTTGAACAGCTTTGCTGAGATCTTTTCCCCTTCTCTCCCCCACGTAATATACTGTGAACATATTTCCTTGATTTTCAATATCATTTTAAAGGCTGTGTCGTATTCTACTGTAGAGATATGGCATAATTTATTGACCTAATATTTGATGGCAGTCATTTAGGCTGCTTCCAGTTCTTCCCTATGATGAAATTCTTTCACATACATAATTGCATAAATCAATAAATGCTTTTTAAACCAAAGTCACACATCTATGTAGCTTTAAAAATTAAAACTCTATAAGCATATCATGAAAAGTGCAGTCTACTCGTCCCCATCTGATTCGCTTTCTCCAGAGGTAACAACTTGCAAGTTTTTAAACATTGTAGTAACATACACAGAATTTTGTACCACATAATATATGTGGTAACGTATACGTAATTTACCATTTTAAAGTGTAAAATGCCACAGTTCAGTGGCATTAAGTACATTTCACATTGTTGTCTAACCATCACCACTATCCATCTCCAGAACTTTTTAATCCTCTCAAACTCTTAAACAATAACTCACCACTCCTCCTTAGCCCCAGCCCCAGGCAACCACCATTCTACTTTCTCTATGAATCTGACTACTCTAGGAACTACACGTGAATGGGATCATACAGTATTTCTCCCTTTGTGACTGGCTTATTTCACTTAACACAGTAACTTCAAGGTTCATCCATGTTGTAGCATGTGTCAGAATTTCCTTATTTTTTAATGCTGAATAATAGTCCATTGTATGTATATACCACATTTTGTTCATCCATTCATCTGCGATGGACATCCGGGTTGCTTCCATGTTTTCGATGCTGTGAATAATGCTGCTATGAACATGTGTGTGCACCCTGCTTTCAATTCTTTGGCGTATATACCCCGCACTTCCAACTCTTGTAGCTGTTTTGTTGTTGTTGTTGTTGTTGTTTCAGTTATTTGCCTCCAAATGTCGAAAGAACATGTTTAAACTGTTATTTCTTGGTTTTTCAGCTTCAGACATTATTGAATCCCTACTATGCAAGATAAAGTCTTAATCTTTGCACACCTCTCCTAAAGGCACACACACTTTCTCTTCCTTCAGTATTCAGTATTTAAATTGGACTCAATGAAAATTATTTACAACCCAGTGCCACGTAACATACTATTATTACCTCTACTTTCTTTTACATCCTTTGACTTTCCCTTGAGTTTATAATTGCCTCATCTCCATCTGTTTTGTTTCCTATGTATTTATCACTAATTGATCCCCAAATTCCCACTAGAAGAATGCAAACATTCAAACAGATTAAGTAATTTATCAATCTTTATATTTTTCTTTGGAGACAGACCTCCTAGACAGGAAGGCCTGATAAAGCACAAGATGCCCAGTTAAAGGTGAATTTCAGATCAACAACTGATATGGGGCCTTTCATTCTCCTGGTCCATCCTGGACTAGCTGCACTCTGGGCCTGCACGTGATACCAAAGGCCATTCCCGACCTGCTCCCATTCTACCACATAAAGCTGCAACCCCCGCCCCCCCCATCTCTGGCTGTCACTCCCTACCCTTTTCCGCTCCTTTATTTTCTTCAGAGCACTCCTTTACTCCTGAGACATTAAAATATTTACGGCCAGCCTCTTCCTACTAAGCTCCACGGGGGCAGGGCCTTTGTTTTGTTCACTGCTCTATGCCCATTCCTGATGGGACACAGCACACAGTAGGTACTCAGTATTTGTTGGAAGAATGAATTCCAGGGCTGCTCCTTTTTCGGTTTACTCCCTCCCAGCACATCCTCTAAGAGTTTCCTGAGAAAGGGAACGTGGAGGTAAAGTGTTTGAGACCTTGCCTCTCTGACATCTTTACCATCGTATTTGACTTATAGCTTGGCTGAACGCAGACCTATAGGCTGGCATCCCTCCTATCCCAGAATGTTAAAGAGTTTGCTTTATTGCCTTCTAGTCTGTAATGTTATTGTTGAGAAATCTGATATTATTCTCATTCCCAGTTCTTTGTATATGACCCATACTTCCTTCTTTGATGCTTTTTAGGATACACTTCATTACATGTATTCTAAAATGTGACCAAGTGTGCCTTTGAATAGGTCTTTTTTCACTCACTGTACCAGGCATGCTGTAGAGTTCTCAATTTGGGAAGGTGTGTCCTTGAACTAAAACATTTTCTTTGATTATTCTTCTGATAATCTTGTTTTCTCTGTTATCTCTTTCTGGAACTCATATTATTTTGACAGTGATTGTGTAAAACGACCTAATTTTTCTGTCCTATTTCTGTCTTTTTTTTTTTTTTTTTTAACTTTAGGAGAGATTTTTCCAACTTTAGCTTCCAACCATTCTACTAAATTTTGTTTCTATTTTATTTCTAATTTCCAAGAGCTCCTTTTCTTTTTTCTTTGAATGTTCCTTTGTTAAAGCTTCCTGTTCTTTTTTCATGGCAGTACTATTTACTCTTTTCTCTCTTCAGGGAATCAGTTATGTTTGGGCTTTGGGCTGAAGACTTACTTGCTTATTGATTGTTTCCTCTGAATACTTTTTCTTCCCCTTTTTATCTTTTATTTTTGGTCTTTGTCTTAAAAAATTTTCTTGGCTTTCTATGCATTTTCAAAGGGAAGCATTAAAAAGCTAACTTGTTTCAAGAAATGGTGCTAAGAAAACTAGATAAAAATATGGGGAAAAATAATGCCTTAATTTACCTTATGCTATGTATAAAATTTCAAGATTGGCCATTTACCTAAATGTAAAAGCTTCTAGAAAAAAAAGAAAGTATCTTCAAGACCTTGCGTGGGCAAAGATTTCTTAGGACACACAAAAAGGTACTATTTATAAAAGAAAAAGATTTTATAAATTGGACTTCTTCAAAATTAAAAATTTCTGCTCATAAAAAGACACCATTTTTCATACGAACTATATCTCAAGGGAAAAAAAGTTAAAAAAAAAAAACAAAAAACACCATGAAGATAATGAAAAGATAAGCCATAGGCTGTGGGTAAATATTTACTATTATATATATGTATATATCTCATATATAATATATATCATCCGTACATACATGAATGAATGCATGCCAAAGGACGAAGAACTTGTATCCAGGATATATAATAAACTCCTACAAATCAATAATAAAAACAACATAATTTTTTAAATGGGCAAAAACTTCAAACAGATACTTCATAAGGGAAGATATACAGACAGCCATGCACACAAAAAGGTGTTCACCATCATCAGTCTTCAGGAAAATGTAAACTAACACCACAATGAAACAACATTTCATATTCTCTGCAATAGCAAAAATTAAAAAGACTGAAAACACCAAATACTTACTGGCAAGGGTATGGAACAACTACAACTCCTATACATTACTGGTGAGAGTGTAAAATGGTACAACCACTTTGGAAAACTGTTTGGCAGATTCTCATAAAGTTAAAAATTCATTTACCCTATGACTTAACAACTCTACTCCCAGGTATTTATCCAAGAAAAACGAAAACATATTATCTACCACAAGACACACAATGTTGCTTATAACAGTTTTATTCATAATGGCCAAATCTGCATATAACCCAAATATTCATCAACAGAAGAATGGAAAACAAACTGTGGTATATTCATTTAACCGAATACTACTCAGCAATGAAAAAGAACTACTGACACATGCAACATGAATGAACCTCAAAAGCCTTTTGTTTAAAGAAGCCAGACACAAAAACACTATATGCTGTATGACTGCCTTTATCTGAAATTCAAAAATAGGCAAAATTAATCTATGATATAGCAGGAGAGGTCAGAAGAGTGGTAGCTATGATAGTCAAAGACTGAATAGAAGGGGGCAAGAAATGACCTTCTGGGGTGATGCAGATGATTTTTAGCTCAACTGGAGTAAGGGTTACACAGGTATATTCTTTTGTCAAAACTCAAATTGTACTTTCATAATCTGTGCATTTCACTGTATGTAAAAAGGAAAAAGCTAATTGGGAGCTCTGTGTGAGTGGGGCTTTACCAACTGATGGGTTTCACTACAGGAATCTGGGTTGTTCCATTTGAAGGTTTCAAATTGTCAACATCAGTGGATCTTCTTTTTGGCCTGGGAGGTACAGGCCAGACTGCCAGTGTTTGGGAGAGCCACATGGAAGAAGAATCATTCACTATGTAGATTGTCACTTAATCCTCTTGTTTTCAGTACGGTACCCATCTCCCTCAGCTGGGTTCAGTGGCCAAAGTCCAGTCTCAAGTTCAACCTCTAAAAAATTAAATCTCTAGTTTCTTGCATGTGTTAAGGCAGGGATCTGGAGGTCAATTTATTTCTTTTTTTTTTTTTTTTTTTTTCACTTAACTTTCTGTCCACTAGGTAAGTCAAACATCCCTGCCTCAGTTTCTCTTTAGCACTTTTCTTTTTTATAGCTACTTTATTTATTTATTTATTTATTTATTTTATTTTTGGCTGTGTTCGGTCTTCGGTTCATGCGAGGGCTTTCTCTAGTTGAGGCAAGTGGGGGCCACTCTTCACCGCGGTGCGGGGACCGCTCTTCATCGCGGTGCGCGGGCCTTTCACTATCGCGGCCCCTTCCGTCGCGGGGCACAGGCTCCAGACGCGCAGGCTCAGCAGTTGTGGCTCACGGGCCCAGCTGCTCCGTGGCATGTGGGATCTTCCCAGACCAGGGCTCGAACCCGTGTCCCCCGCATTAGCAGGCAGATTCTCAACCACTGCGCCACCAGGGAAGCCCCCAATTTATTTCTTAAATAGACCTTTAATCAATCCTGTTTTCAACCCCACCTCCACTCTCATATTCTGAGGGGCCTAGTTTCCCTGATTGCTAAACGTTTTGAAGGTTTTACTGTACAAATAAGATCTGCTCTGGTCTTCTCCCATTGCCCACACAGGTTTCAGCTCTCTCTGGTCTGTTAAGTCAGTTACCACTTGAACATTTGCTTTCCAGCTTCCAAAATTTTGTTGGAGTCTTCATCTCTATTATTCTCTTTGTCTTCAGGGGATATTGCTTTTTATTCTTTTACTATCATTTTGGTTCCAAGAGGTGATAGTGGTAAACAGGTATGGTCATGTAGAAAGTTTAATTGGATTCCTCCTATTTACTTTATTAAAATAATGCTAAGTCAAGGGATATGCCAGTTAGAAAGCATGAACTATTTACACTTCCTACCAGCAGCACAAAAATAAAGAATTTTATCTTTGCCAATTTGGTAAATGATCATTTGAAATCATAAATTATGCGGCAAAATGTACTTGAATACTTTTTCACATATTGAGACTATTTTTCATATTTTTATTGGATTGGCCATTTCTATCTCTTCTTTGGTGAAATACCTGTTTATATTTTTCTTTGTACATTTTTCTACTGCCATTTTGCTTCCTTCTGTACTCCCTACCCTCCAATTAAAAAAACAAACAAAAAAAAATCCCAAAACAACAAAAACACACTTTGTTGGCTATTTTTGTCCAATTATTCTTCCAGGTATATTTTACCATTTTCAATTTGTAATACTAATTTGGAATTGACATATTTCAGAAATGACACTCCCATTTATTCAACTATAGTTTTATTTCTCTTAGTAAAGATTTATAGTTTTTTCATATAGACCTACACCTTTCTTATTGAGTTTATTCTTAGTTTTGGTTGTTATTATATATGACATTTATATATTTATCCATAAATATATAAATTAAATATGTGACTTTTGATTTTAAAAATCCATTTATATGCAGCTCTTCAAAAACAGAAAACAATTTCCTACCATATCTGAACATATTGAGAATTACATGAAATACTCTATCCAAGGATATTAAACCCAACATTTTAATATTTCTTAGACATACATCTTTTTTCATTCCCCAAACACAGCCCTAATCTGAGCTGTATCAGTTAGCCGCCATTCCTCCACTTAATTTCCTTTCAGTTCAAGCTGGACACTAACAGAACCACCTTCCTCAAGAATTACTTTAATTAAAACCCCCTTTCTTTAATACCTAGAATAGCTCCTAATTAATAAATTAAAACACCTAATCTCAGACTTCATGGGCTTTTATCAAAGGGCATTTACCTAACCGAGTTGCTGTAATATTTTCAGTCAAGTGGATCTCCTTGCCTTACCCTACTTGTGTCATCCTTCTTTCCAATTCAGTTTCACCCAGCTCTTACTCATCTTACCTTTTCTCTTTCTTTCATTTCTTAACATGTATTCATCTCTGCATTGCAGAAATGAATGAGATCTGAAAGTTTTGTTTATGCTGTATTTTTTTATTTTTGGAGTAACCTAAAGAACCTAAAGTAACCTGATAACTGCTTCCTTATTACTTCACTATGATACAATACTCCAGATTTCTCCGTAGGACTTTGGGAGCCTGAAAACCTGAGACTCCTTCCAAGACACAGTGCATTCTATTTCTTCTAAGAGTGTCAGGGCTTTCCAATGTTTGTAGTGTGGTGGTAGATCCAACTGCTTCTCAAAGCAGATAGTAACCAGGCATTTAGATGATAGTTTCTACTCTTACCTCTATTGCTCGAATTACTTTAGAAAGTTCTTTAATAAGATGTCCAGGTCTAACATTGTCTGGAATTTCAAAGGCATGTTCAGATACAAGCTGTAGTTGGATTAACAAAGATAAGACAACCAAAGTTACTTACATTTTAAGATGTAAAAACTAATTTACTGAATCAATTTTCTAGATTTTACAGACAAGGCCAAATATCCACAAGTCAGGTCTCAGAGCTCATGTGGTTGGTTTCATACCTTCTAAGGAGATCCTTATTAACTCATAAAATCCTCTTACCTTGAGTTAAAAATGGACTTGTCTTACTGTAAATTTTGTTCTATATGGACTCTACACCTCAAAGCCTACTGTAATTCTAACTACTACTATAATTAGTAAAGAAACTAACTACATTTAATTCATAATACGTAAGGATCTGTAAGGGGGAACATAGGCACTAAAATAATCCTAGTTTCTCATGGGAAATCTAATTCGCAAAGTTTTTTTTCTTTTCACATCGAAAGCGAAATAGGAAAAAGATCCCATCCACAGGAAAGAGGAATTAATTGGTGAGTTACCATATCTACTGGACTGCAAACTGCTGTCATTATTTACTATGTCTATTTCCAAATATTAATCTGTACATCTAAGAAAGTTTTGACCTTTTAGGCGCACTTAACGTACTAACTGTTACTTCTGCTTTACATCCTCTCCTTGGTTTAGCATAATTTGTTAAAACAAACTAATGACATCAAGATACAGTTGAGTACTTTACGAGTGTTAACTCACAAATCCTTTCAACAACACTATGATAGAGATACTATTAGGACTCTCACTTTACAGTTGAGGGCCTGAAGCACAGGTTAGCGGTTTATTAGCAGCATTGCTAAGGCTTGAATCCAAGCCTCTGACTCCGGAGTTCACGCTCTTAGCCACTATGCTAAGCTACCTCTCATCTTAGAGCAAGGTTTACAGTTAACTGCAAACATCATGCTTTTAAAAGGGTACTTCAAATGCAATGAATTAATAGTATGTATTATTGATGAGTTTTACTGTGCATCAAAATCACCTACAAAGTCTGTTAAAAACAGAGGTTCAGATCCTACCCCAGATCAATTAAATCAGAATCTCTTGGGAAAGAAGCAGGGAGTTTATTTTTAAAAAGCTCTAAAGGCAATTTTGATAAACACACAAGTTTGAGAACAACTTGTCTACAGCCTTCAGAAGGAAAAGAATTACATGGTTTTTGCAACATATCCTTTATTTCGTTTTTATCTTTTTATATACTATATACTTTTGTAATCTGTTTATGCCTTTACTTGGCATTTAGATGATGACATCTTTGACATTGGAAGACATGATTTTTATTTTCCTGAATGCTTCCACAGTGCCCTTACTCTTAATGGATATGCAGCAATGAAGTGAAAGGGAGCATAAAATTATTGGGAGGGTAACCTATTAATTACTGTCTCCCAATATCTTTTAAGAGGGGGATTTTTATTTCAGGTGGACATTTGAGAAATTAGCATGGGAATGTATTTTCATCAGCTCAACTATTTATCATTTATTAAAACATTGTGTGTAAAGTTCCAGGAAGGAAATGAAGATGAGAAAGTCCCTGTTTTTCAAGAGCTTATAAACTTAGACAAGAGGACATGGACACATTACTTTATGGACATTACTTTTTAAGTCCACTGGCACAAGAGATACGCTATGGACGCATAAGGAAAAGACATACTGCTTCCAAATGGAGACCTGGGATGACCTCTTAGAGGTGGTGGGATTCAGATGCAAACTAGACCACATTTTAGGGAAAAATGGAAATCTCCTGCTTGAACCCTGACCTCTCTTTTCCTTCGTTCTTACATAAGACTAGCAGAGGGATAACAGCATAGGCTTTGCAAACACAGAGACTGAGCTTTAATCCTAGCTCCACCAGTTGTCTTGGGCAAGTTCTTAAACTCTGAACCTCAGCTTCCCCATATGTAAAATGGGGATACCAAGAGTACCCCAACCTCATATAGTTGTTTTGAAGAGTAAATGAGTTTATGGATATAACTAAGCACAGTGGTTAGCACACTATGTGAGCTCAAAGTTATATATTATTATTCTATATCTACATGTTCATTTCTTAGTCAATATCCTAGATATACTCAAATTTACTTTCTTTTTGAGGTTAAAGAAATACCTCGGTACTTCATTCTCATAAATATAAACATAAACCAGCACATTTGCATATACTGTCCAATAAAATGCAGGTTGTACTTAAAGCATGATTTCCACTCCTTCTACTACCCCAAAATAACATAAGGACTCTGTTTTCCTCACCCTGCCATGTAAAAATTAACAATTATTTCACCAAAGACAACTACTTACTTCTTTTTTCATCCATAATTTTAAAGCAGTATGCAGCGCTTTCACTCCCTGCACTAGGTAAGTCTGAGGCTGGAAACCATCTTCTCTCAGTTCTGTGGCAATGAAGTTGAGGGGGAAAGGAGTTAAGTGTTCTGTGACAAAGGGATTAACTTTAGGTTTTGAGTAACCACCAAATATCAAACAAGTTAACAGAGAAATAATAAACAATCAGTTGAAAAGGTGAGAAAGAAAAAGAAACAGTATCACATTAAATGTAGTTGTACTAAATGCTCCAGTTGAAAGAAAGCTCACAAACATAATGCTGAGTAAAAGACAGGTCACGAAAGAGTATCAGTAGGAATCTACTCACACGAAGTCTAAAAATGGACAAAATTAAACTATTTTAGTTAGTGACACAGTGATAAAACTGAAGAAAAGGATTTCACAAAAGTCAGGATGGTGGTTCTCTCTAGAAGGGAAGGAGGAGGGTGCAATGGGAAAAATAACTGGGCCTCTCTAAGGCAGCAGCAAGGCTGTTTTTGCTTACTTTGGGTAGAGCTGACCTGAGTGATAGCTGTGTAATTCTTTGAACTGTATGAGAGAGTATGTGTATGCAGTGTGTGACCTACACAATTGACTATGGGCATGACATACCACATTATTGTAAAGGCAAATACACATACACACAAATGTTTTTTCTGGGTTTTAAAACCAAATTGGTTATCTAAAACTCAGGCAAAATATATTAGATGTGGTCTAAAATTCAGGTAAGGTGAAACAAAAGCAAAAGATCTCACTTCTGCTCAGTGTTTAATTTACTTACATGAACCCAAAATTGGTTCACTGTTTTATTATTACTAACACTAAACACAGTTAAGAGTTTCATATAATCCACACTTATTTAACCCATCATATAAACCTTATTAACAGCCTGAGCTGGAAGATAACAGGCCACAGTAGAAAGTTAAAGGGCCAGGGATTAAAAAAAACAACATAATGTGGGGTAACGAGACCACCATTCCCGCTTCCAGGATGAATCCTAAGACGATGGCGATTGGTGTAGTGGTCGTCTGGCGCTAGCCTTCGTGGGGCCGGACTGAGTCACTAACATTGCCAGGCACCCTGTACTGATATAGCTGACAAAATGAAAACATTTTAAAACCTCACCTACAAATATCCTTTTACAGTAATCTTTTTTTTTTTAGGTTTTTAACGTATAGGTTCATGTTTTCAGTCAGACCTCAATATTTCTGACTCTCAATGGCCTAAAACAAAGGTTAAATCGTTATTTTAAGACTGAACAATTTGCTGCTTGTGGCTGCAAGGGGAACAGCAAGACTTTGTCTTTTAGATACATTTTTAATTTGTTCTAAAAAGTCGACTGATGAGCCCCTCTTAGACATTAAGGAAAAAGCATTACCCCAGGTGTGTATGTGTGTCAGTGTGTCAGTGTGTGTGTGTGTGTACATGTATGTGTTACTGAGAAGAGAAAGATGGAAAAAGTGCTCTGAATTTTCTGAATATTGAATTGCCAATCTCTTATCTGGAGAGTTCAGTAATTGGGTTCTATTTCCAGAAAATAAGGACATTTGTAAGTGTTTTTATAAGTGCTCCTATTTTCCCAGGCTTCTACTTGAATAGGAGACTATGAACTTTACTGTCCAGTATTTTACTGAAAATCATATATTGCAACTCTATGGGTCTACTGTGACATTCCCGCAGCCAAGAAAAATACGCGAGAACACTACTCCTCTCCATCCATGGGATCCCACCTCCATCCTGTAAAGCTGCACCACTGTCAAGACACCTACCTCTACACAGTGCTACAAGGTGTGAGATGGGGTTCTGCTGCTCTTTCCTTCCAAAGAAAGTGAGCTTTCCCCAGCCCCCCTTTTAAGGAAAGAAACCATAAATGATTTTTATCATTTAAATCCGTGCATGCCATCCTGAGAAATAAGTTATTGGTTGTTTTTTTTCCTTTTACCTTTTCTTCTTGTGTAACATTTAAATGGGGAAAAACCCCAAATGTTTAGACTAGACTTTATTGTTTAATCTGTTTATATCTCTTCTTCTGGGAGCTAATTATAACAGTAGTACTGGGACTTCCCTGGTGGTGCAGTGGTTAGGAATCCGCCTGCCAATGCAGGGGACACGGGTTCGAGCCCTGGTCTGGGAAGATCCCACATGCCGCGGAGCAACTAAGCCCGTGTGCCACAACTACTGAGCCTGCGCTCTAGAGCCCACGAGCCACAACTACTGAGCCCGCATGCCACAACTACTGAAGCCCCCGCACCTAGAGCCCGTGCTCTGCAGCAAGAGAAGCCACCGCAATGAGAAGCCCGTGCACCACAACAAAGAGTAGCCCTCACTCGCCGCAACTAGAGAAAGCCCGCGTGCAGCAACGAGACCCAATGCAGCCAATAAATAAATTAATTAAATAATTTTAAAAAAATAGTAGCACTACTGGCAAACTGACTAGGAAAGTTAGACAACACAAAAACCAGATGGACTGTATTTTCATGGGCATAAGTGCACAAAAAGCAAAAAATAGATAAAAGTGGAAGTTACAGTGAGTCTCCAACTTGACTGCTCAAAGATTATTAAACCAGTAATAAAACATCAAAATCTGAAATTCCACATAAAAGAGGTACCTTTCAAGTTTAAAGGGACATATTTCCCCCCTCCCTTGAAAAGAACCATTTTTCTTCAACTATACATGCACAGCCTGACACTAGTTGGTTTGTGCTAACAGGTGCCTTATACTGGCCACATAATGGTCATAATGGTAATGGCACAGACACCACCTGATTCACTCAGGACATGAAAATTATTCCCTCGACTTTTTAAAAGCAAATGTTTGGGAACAAATACTAGGTAACAGTCCCTTGGCTTCAACTGCATTTTTGTTATGAGGCACTTTCACGTGCCTGATAATGTGTGCAGATGACTAGAGTCCCCGGTGAAAGGAACATTTATCAATATTACCTGTGTGGTTCTGATGCAGCTTTTCATATATCTGATTTTTATGCCTATGGACTAGAGATTTGCTAATTTGCTAAAAAGGTTCTGAACAGAGGAAAATCATGCATTTAAAAAACAAAATAGGGACAATAGCCACACCACATTTTAAAAAGGACCTCTCTTTCTATGAGTGGCTTTTAGTGAATTTAGAAATATCATGCATCATATGAAACAACAAAATGTACAGATTATTTATTACCTTTTAGGGTCTCCAGCAAGTTTTTGGCTACAAACCAACATATGGCTTCAAAGAAAGGGAATTTGAAAAGATCTGGTGTTTTTAGCCTTTTTTCCATCTCATAACACCTAAATAAATAAAAGTTGAAGAAATTTAATATTAATATTAGCATTTCAAAGTTAAATGGAGACAACCAACTTAACTAAAATAAGCAGCCCACAACGTGTAAGACCAATCAAGTAGTGCACATCGCTCAACACCACCACACGTGGGTAAGACTGAGCTATGATCTTACTCAGGTCCGCCCTTAACAGATTTGACAGGATACCGAAGAATTTACACTGGTCTTCAAAAAGATCACCCCTTGGGATCTGTAGCCTAGTTTTAACAGAAGGAATTTTACAAGGGTTCCACTATAATAAATAGAACGATGTGTTTACAAACCAGCTCCCTGTGTTGGACAGCACTGCAACACCCTCTCATGGCATTTTCTTTAGGCTCTACTAAGCATTCAAGCTCAGGACCACACTTGGCAAGGGTCAAGGTGAGAAGACGGAAACCACAGCTCGCCACAGGGTGAGTCTTCCGTGGGAGTCCTTGCAACAGTCCACACAGCCAGGAGCCGTCTTTCCCCAGGGACAGCTCAGGTCCAAAGAATCAAGATTCGCACTTGGCGAGTGTGGGAGCTGCCCGGGCTTAAAGCTTCATACCCCCCCTAAGAGCCAGAATCTCTTGTAACAACTCCACAGATGCATGGCTTCCGGGGCTCCCCAGGGGCATGCCAAGTTATAACAGTCACACTCAGGAGAGCCCAAAGACACGGCTTCCTACTAGGTATTTCTAGTTCTGCCAGTACTGATGTGGTTTATCAATCAGGAATCATTTTACCATAAGCAATGTTGCCTAGTAACATTCTTCTCTCATTAGGCTACCAGGGGAAGTTATTACCCAAAGGTCAAATTCTCATGCAGAAGGGGAAATAGCTGTTAATCCTTTACCACAGCAAAATTAAAGCAGGTGTTTTGACAACAATCCTAACTTAGGGTTGCTCTGCCCCAGCACCATATGTCACACCTGAGTCTGACTGGTTTTAGTTCAATTCCCTCACTGTAAAAATAGCCAAAGGAGAGCCTATCCATTTCTACAAAATTTTGAAATTTGGGGAGATGTCTAGTCTCAAATTGAATAAATTATTCTTTTTGTTTTAGATTAGAAAAGCATCAAGGTGTTCTCCTGTCAAAATTTTAAGACAATACTTTTGTTAAAAGTTCCTAATAACTTCTCAGGGCCTATCTCCATGAGATCTCAATTAAGTATGTTGCTGAATTTTTTTTTTTTTTTTGACTTTCAGAACTAAGTCCTATTTAAGAAAGGACAAAAGATCCTATAAATACTGATGACACAAACCTGAGCTGCATGCCAATGTTAAGGTTGTGCAGAAAGTTCCCCCCAAAAGCCATACAGTCCTGAGAAGTGAGCACAGCATGAATCCACCCTGAAATGGTTAAAAGTATATAAATCAGTGATTTTTCAATATTCAAACCACACAAACGTGATATATACCTGTTTTAAGAAACACAAAATATCAAAATCAGTTTACCTCATACTTCAGTGCTAGAGAAGCTAATGTCTATTACCATCTAGAGGTTCAATGATTCAAATATGTATTAAATGCCTATTATATGCCAGCCTCTGTGCTGCGTTTAAGATAAATGGATTGACCGAATTAGACAAAATTACGGTGCAGGATAGGTGAAGGTTTTTGTGGTTGTTGCTGTTTCAGTTTTTTAGTTTAAAAACACAATCTACTCTATATTAAAGATTTTACTCTGAGACAAGTCAAATCTGGTTAGAGTGAGGCAAGCACGTTTTCATTAAATGAACAATGGGATTGGCTGGGCGCTTTGCCTCCCTAGTGTCATCCTGAAACAAGTGTCCTTAGGGACCAAGCAGAGGAGGATCAGTGGAACTCAACCTGGGACTTTCCTCTAAGAAAGAAAAAGTAGATCACCCACATTTCATTAGGCAGGGTTATGGTCCTATAAATATAAATGTTGGCAATCAAAATGATATTTTCCTGCAAAGTCAAAATGTTTTCCCATAAAAATGTTTCAAAGTGAGGCTCATTTCTGAGATGATGTTAAACTTTTGAAAGAAAGGTCCGTAGACCAAACATAAAGACTTCATATAAACATAAATAAATATACACACATACGTTTGCATGTAAATATTGACTGTTAAAGTAGACAGATCCCATTTTCCTTATACTTTTCATATTCTGATCCCTCATTGTGCTGTAACACAATATCAAAAAACTCCCCCCCAAGACTGGCTTTCAAGTGGTGACCACGTGTGTGCTCAAAGGCACAAAAGCCTTGAGCTTGACCCTGAAATCACAAATCTGAGGTCTCTGTTGGCTTCAAATTCTGTAGATCAGTGGTCCTCAATGGAGGCAGTACCGCCTGTAGAGTGTGATCTGGACAGTCTGGTGGGCTTTTTTGGTCACAGTGATCAGGAGGCACTACTGTCATTTCGTGAGCGGGAGCCAGGGATGCAACATGCAGGACGCTTCCACACAGTAAGAAATTGTCCTCCATTAGTCAGGACTTTCACATTTCTGCTGGGCATTCAGATAGGTACAAAATCTGTTATTAACTGTCTGAGCCCAGAAACTATAACTCCATTCATATGAAACAAGGATCTTTTGCATGGTTTTGGCACAATTTTCCAGGAATACAACTAGGTAGCCTGTAAACTGAAGGAAGTATATCAGTTGCCAACTACCTTGGGGGGGAAAAAAAAAAAAAAAATCACACTATCTATGGCAGCAGTTCTTCAAATGTGGTCCCCAGACCAGCAGCACCAGCCTCAGTCGGGAACTTGTTAGAAATGCAAATTCTCAGGCCCACCCCAGAGCTACTGAATCAGAACCGCTGGGGTTAAGGCCCAGCACTCTGTTTTAATAAGCCCTCCTGGTGATTCTGATGGTCAATGAAGTTTGAGAACCATTAATCCACACCAAAGCTACAGACTTTGAACTACCAATTACACACCTGTACTGGCTAGCTGGCCTGTGCATCATCCTGACTTCTAATGCTGCTGTGCCTGAGCAGGGACATTGTAAAATGGTGTTTTATTATAAATTACTTTTAATTTCTTCTTTATATTCTAATTAGGTCATTACATCAATTGGGGGGGGGAATTACTGGTGCAGGAGGTTATATTAATGATAAATGTGAATTCAAGATTTTTGAAGCGGGCATAACAAAATATTTGTTATAAAAGGGAGCTTTGGGGGGCATTAAGGGAGGGGCTTTAAGGGAGGAGCTTACCCCATTCACAGTGAAAATATTGATACGTATCTAGATTTATAAATTCTGGTAGTTCTAGACATTTATTCATTCATTTGCTCAACACATACTTCTTATTATATACTCCAGAGGCAAGGTAAGAAAGCAGGGCCTGTAACAGATCCTTGCAAACTGTGTAGCCATTAAGGTCATCCAAATCAGAAGAACACAATTCTCAAAACCACTGACCTGGAAAGTCCATACCCTGCATTTAGTCACGTCTCAAAATGACAGACCTGATACCTATACTTGAGGCTACAGCTAAGGCTGGTACTCAATCCCTTCCTAGGGTCCCTCAAAACAGACTCATTGCCTCCTAACTGCCCCAGGACAGCTGCCCAGATTCTTACAGCAGGCTTGGGCCTTTGACATCAATGTAGAGCTGACCAGTTAAAACTGAAGGGAATTTCATCAAAATTTTATGCAAAGGACATTATCAAGAAAATGAAAAGACAACCCACAGAATGGGAGAAAATATTGCAAATCATATATCTAATAAGGGGCTAGTGTACAGAATATATAAAGAATGCTTACAACTCAACAGTAAAAAGACAACCCAACATAAAAATGGGCAAAGGATTTAAACATACATTTCTCCAAAGAAGATATACAAATGGCCAATAAGAGAAATGCTCAGCATCATTACTCATTAAGGAAATGCAAATTAAAACCACAATGAGATACAAGTACTTCACACCCACTAGAATGACAAAAATAAAAAAAGATAATTACAGTGTTGGTGAGGATGTAGAGAAATTGGAACATCTGTACATTGCTGGTGGGAATGTAAAATGGTGCAGCCACTAGGAAAACAGTTTGGCAGTTCCTCAAAAAGTTAAACATCATTAAACCATATGACCCAGCAATTCCACTACTAGGTATATAGAACCAAGGGAAATGAAAACAAACCTCCACACAAAAACTTTCACACAGATGTTCAAAGCAGCACTATTCATAAGAGCCAAAAAGTGGAAACAACCCAAATGTCCATCAACTGATGAAGGGATAAATGAAATGTGGTACATCCATGCAATGGAATATTATTTGGCCATAAAAGGCAATGAAACACTGGTAAGTGCTACAACATGGATGAGCCTAGTAAACATGATGCTAACAAAAGAAGCTAGGTACAAAAGGCCACGTATTATATATGAAATGCCCAAAATAGGCAAATCCACAGAGACTGAAAGCACATTAGTGGTTGCTAGGGGCTCAGAGGAGGGGAAATGTGGAGTGACTGCTAATTGGCATGGGCTTTCTTTCTGAAGTGATGAAATGTTCTGCAATTAGATAGGGGTAGGGTTGCACAGCCCTGTTAATCTACTAAAAACCACTGAATTGTACACTTTAAAAGGGTGAGTATTATGGTATATGAATTTTTCTAAATAAAAATAAAAGTGAAGGCAAATGACATAAAACACAATGCCAAAACAAGTCCTAACTACAAGAGAAGCCCTCTAAGGCACAAAGAAGTGAAAAGTCCAAGATCAGAATCATCTCTCGGGCTATGCAAAACTCCTTTCCAAACACGTTAAAGTCAGAGATTTCAATCAAAAGCTGACTCCATGTGATGAGTATCCACTATGGGGAGCGGGATGGGATTAAAACCTTACCTGTAGGAACAAATAAGGTATGTCCCTGCTTTACCACACATTTGTAGCATTTATCCACCTTATCTCCAAAGAACACTTCACTCTGGGTCACAGATGAACTCCAAGATTCATAGAGTGCCAAATTGTCATCTGTTGGCTTTATCAAATAAAAAACCTTCTCGCCCTAGGAGGAAGTAATCACACTATTTTTGAAAAAGGAAATGCCATTCTTAGGATGGCCTATATTGATGTAATTTCCCAATACAATGTTCTAAATTAAATTAGATAATTATCAGATTTTTTAAGGCTCAAAAAGACATATTTCACATACCTGATCAATAGCTATTGCCCTTAATAAGCATCTTCAAAGGAGCTAAGGCTCCCCCTCTCAAATACGACAAGGGGTCAATAAAGTAGTGATGGAGAAATAGTTACAAGAGAGGAGGGTAAAGAATCACAAACATCCTACTGATCTCATTTTCAAGGTATAGAAGTAAATACATGTTAATAGGCCCCAGGTTACAGAGAGTCATCTCTGAAACTCTGCCCTTTCTCCTAAGACATATAATAATACAATTATTTTTAAAGATCTGTGAATAAACTTTCTTTAATGAACTAAACCTTTGCTTTCTCATGGAGGAAAGGAAGAGGAGCTCAAGGGCACAGCATCAAACATAGTCCAGAGCATTGCTGATGCACAGGCATGTGACATTGACAAAGATCTGGTTCTAGATCAGCACTGTCCAAAAGAACCTTCTGTGATGATGGAAATGTTTTATATCTGTTCTATCCAATATAGTAGTTATAAGCCCTATGTGGCTACTGAGCACTTGAAATGTGGTTAGTGCAAATGAGGAACTGAGTTTTAAATTATATTTAATTATTTAAACGTAGCCACATGTGCCGCATGGCTACTGTACGGAATAGCACAGTTCTAGATAAAGCAAGGTGAATATAAGCTCCTGAGGAGAATTCGTATTTTTATGGGCATTCCTGACTTATCCAACTAGCTGTCTTTAGCCTGACCTTAAGGTCAGAAGCAATTATTACTATAATTTTGCTCCTTCTCAGGTATTAGATTCAGGGATTAACTGGTAATTGACTAGGGGGAAGAAGAAACAAAAAGAGACAAAAGGCTAAAAGAGATTAATTTATAAGGTGGGGGCAAAAAAAGGGAATCTATATAAATTAAGAATTCATGGCTCCTCCATTACTTGGGATTAAAAAAAGAAAATCATAATGCTTCTTTAAGTATTTAAAATGATAGCTCCCACTGAAAAAGTACAAAAAACTTCCCTCTTTACAAATGTCATTTATAGCAAATGAATATACCCGTGGAAAAATAAGACTGTATGTTTTTGTGATTAAGTGAACAAAGAAATACCCCAAGCTTACCCAGAGGACATGGTACCAAACTGAAGTCCCACCAAAGTCAATGTGGAAATCTGTGTAGCTGTCTTGAACTCCCATTAAGCAGTATTTCTGAACAAATGGCTTGGGAAAGACTGAATCATCAGGCCAATAATTTTCCACCCAGGAAAGTTTTCTGGCTATATCAGGAACCTCCACCAATTCAGACATCCTTTAAAAAAAAACACACACACACATACACACACACCCACATCATGCAAATTAAAACTTCTTAAAATTTCATCTCCCATCTCAACCCAAACCAAGAAATTAACTGGAACTCACAGCTAGCAGCAATACTTAAAGTCTGAGGGAACCAAAGCAAAATTTACAACATAGCTGTATCACTGGGCCACTTTAGAAGTCACAATTATGTTTTTTACTAAAAGAAATTCATCATTTAACTACATTTTAGCTAACACTCAGAAGGCTAAACCAAAATGTCCAGAACTACTCACTTTGTATCTGAAAATTCAAGGCTGATCACATTTAACACTTTTGGTCTGTTAGGATTCATGAAGTATTTAACATAATTGTGAAGTGTCATTTTGCTGTCTGCCTGCCTTGCCACATCAATGACATCTATCACTTTGTCACCACCTGCAGAGAAAAATTATAGTCTTATTATTGGGCTTAAGAATTTCATCAATAGATGCCCTAAACAAAAATATTTTAAAGACCATATTTACTTGTATGATAATTAAGCCATCTATAAAAACTATATAGCCTAGACAAAGATTCTTCCTATATCCTTACTTTTTAAATCCAACTGGAACTTTTGAACAAAAGGATGATTTTTGAAAGAAAGAATAAAGCAATTAAGACAGAGCTGCATAATTAACACTGAGTGTAAAAAGTTATATGTTTACAAAGCTTTCTACACACCAGTGATTTCTTGTGCAGCTCACAACAAAAATACATATTACATTGGTAGGTAAGAACTGTGCCGCATTCCTCATGCATAAAATAAGGGGACTGACTTTTCCCTTTCACTTCTTTAACACCTAAGATTCTGAGTCCATCATTTTGAGAAACCAATCGGTCATTGGGGAATTAGTGAACAAATTAACCAGGACAAACAATTCCTGCTTGCCTGGTAGTGTCTTCTCTTCTAATATTCTGCTTCAAGAAAAAAAATGAATGGTTAGGAAGCAAAAACCAGTTCATATTAGGGCCTGTGAAATGAGTTCTGAATTGGGATTAATTTACAATTTTCCTATAAAATCATGAGGTATTGCTTGCTCAACACTGCATCACCCTAAAAAGCATAATTAGTTTTACAATGTCCTGTAGGATAAGGTGAAATTCAAAATATGGCAATACTTAATATGAAATAGGAAACAAGTGACATTTTCTTACTTTAATGTAACTTTATATAAGTTAAGAAAGTATTGCTGAATAGACTATTTTATACTTACGAGGCAAAACAATTCTGTTAACTGAAGCATTCCGCGTACTAAAAAGTTAGCTATCAAGTAGTATGAACGTTTTTCCTACACTTACATTACACTAGCCACTTACTCTACAGTGCTATCTATGCAAACAGGTTTAGGTGAAACCTCAGCCTCATCCTCTAATTTATCAAATAATTCAAAACTAGCTGAATGTGAAGTCAGACAATTTAATTGGACTTCCTCAGTGAAACAATTATCAATGTCAACCAATGGATCAATAAAGGGACAAGTTCTCAGATACTTCATGCTCAGGAGATAACATACTATAAAGAATAGACAGTTTGAGTCAAGATAGATTTGAGATCTAATCCTCAAATAATCTCTATTTCGTTGACAAGGAATGAGACCTACATAGAGTCAGCTTTATCTCTAAATACCCTGATGCAAATGAAAAAAGTGACTGAAAATGTCAACAATATTGCAACAGATGAAGGGTCTTCCACCTTGTTTCTTATACCTTTCCGGGCCTCAATATAAAAAATTAGGTCCAGACATCGTTAAATGGCAGTATCACCAAGTCATTAATATAAAAACAGGTTTGAAAGTGAGCTCCTCTTTTTCACAGCCTTTCTCTAGGCAGCAGGAGGTCACTAAAGCAGGATCCAGAAATCTTGTACCTGAATGTTGCTACAGAGGCCTAGAACCAACCCGATTTCCCAAAGCCTTCTTCCTCAGTCTGTAGCTACCCCTCCATAATAACTGTTCCTAAGCAAGTATCAGGAAATTTGATGACAACAACACCAAAAGCAGTAGGATGAGGCTGAGTAAATAAAAATATGCAAAATGTTTTTTTCTGTCTTTCTGAATGTAGGTCTGCTGAGAGAAAAATAGTTTTCAACATAGGTAATACTGAATTTCACTTTTCCTGACCCAGAAACGGAACTAAATTAACATCTATTCATTCAACTTTTAGTATTTTTAGGATAATACCAATTTTACTTTTACCATGTTTTCCCAAGTAATTAAAGGAATCAAGTTCGTACCTACATAACGTTCCACATCCATAACAGAAAAAGTAGGTGGAGGGAGCCTGAGTCCTAGATCATCTAATTTGGGGACCATAATAGGGACCTCAAATCCATGTTTCTCCAGGTATCTTTGTGTCAGCTGGCTGCCATGCATCTTTACAATGATTTCATCGGCACTAAGGAAAGCATAAGAGTAACATGTCATCTTTGTTGATAAGTTCAGTTAAAAAAGATAATCTGATAATGGGTTAATTCATATACTATATTATTATCTACATCAGTGGTTCTCAACCTATCATACCTAATCCTCCTTTTTATAACAAATGTTTTATAAAGCCCCTTTTAGTATTCTAAAGTAAAAGTCATAGATAATCACTTCAATACTACATATAATTGGAAGAATATATATGTATTATATAAAATGCCTTAACTATAACAAGAGAAAAAACAAATTAGTTTCCAGCAAAATACGTATTTCAATATGTAAATGTTCAGGTAAACAACACTAGAAAATATAACAGACTAATAGGATGCTTACAATCAATTGTAATGAGTGGTTGGATTTAAAAGTAACAAGATCAGAAGCCACTCAACACAAGCTGCATAGAAAACCAGAAGAGCAAAAGGGAGGGGGTACAATAGAATAAAAGCTGGTTACGATAAGTAAAAACAGACCAGATTTTATCTGGCTATAAAAGTCTACACAAATATTTGTTAGGCATTGCAAAGTCTCACCGGACATAGAACAATTCACGTTGTCCTGCACACTGGGGGATGACTAGCATCTGTGGTCCCTACTCTTTGAGACAATGTCCAAATGCCCCAACTCCTGGTTTCAAAGATCTGCTATCACCAGTATTTAATACATTTTAACACGCAGTCACCTTAAGCCACTAAAAAGGGTTGCTGAACCTCCAGCTGCCCTCTTTAATGATTAACACGTTCTAGGCATTACACTTAAGTGTGGTTTGTCTGTCCCTTTTCACTATCCCCTATCTAACCATAAATCAAAGATCTCTTTAAACGGGGATATTCTAGATTTTATCTTCCAATTGCTCACAGAATGCAGCTGCTATACATTCAAAGTTAAGTGCAACACTTGCATCATAGGTTAAACACAACAGTTTCCATTTATACAGTCAGATCTTAATAGTCTTGATGTCATCTGTAGCCTAGGTGTCAAGGAGAAGACAGGAGAAACTGGGTCTCTGAATTACTGAGCTCAGATCGTCCCACCTCCTCAATAACAGAAGGTCAGTTTAAGGCCTAAAAAAATCAAGACAGACTTTTCTTGGATAGTCTTGTAAGTGGAGGGCTCAGAGCTCCTTCACCCGACTCACTGAGTTCTGTACTGCCTTTTATTTTCCCCATAAGCATCCACAAGTGTTCCTTCTTCCCCAACCGCTGAGAATTTAACAATTCCTTAAACTCCAACCTAAGGGAGAATCTTAAATCACTTGTACTCCTCCATCTTAAATGTCTGGTGCTTTACCTCCCCCCGTTGATCAAAAATATATAGGTACAAGTGCTTAAAAATACAGGCACATCATTACTTACAAGAGGAAAAAACTGGACACAAACTAAACATACACCATAGTGGGACGGTTAAGTAAATTACGGGATATATTTACATACACACAACACGCGCACACACACACACACACACAATTGCATACTACACAGCAGTTAAGGAGTGAGGTAAATTTGTGTATACATACAGAAAGATATCTATTAAACATAACAGTAAAAAAAGCAAGTTGCACAACATATGCATAACATAACCCCATTTTATTTTTTAAAAATAGATGTATATATACATCCATACACCTATACACATAATTGTTTTAAAAGTTATCATTTATCTAAAAAAAGGGTCTCAAAAGACTTTGTCTTAAAGTGGGAGGGTCGGGGTAGATAACCCCTTCACTTTATTTTATACACTTCTGTATTAATCACATTAAGTATGTATAATTTAGTTAATTATTGTCACCCTGCCATGGTTTTAAATGATGTGGCGGTTTATGGAGTTACATTAAATAAAACCAAAGACCTTTAATTAATGGTAAGTACAGTGTGGACACTTGTGACCGCCTCTGTAACCTGCTCACATCTGTGTTTAATACTTCGGCCGAGAAGCCACAGGAATCACTGGGCCAGGATTTTTAACACTACACTTTTGGGTTACAAACCTATTTTAAAACATGAAAGCTAAGGCTCCTCTCCCTGAAAAATTCACATTCACATGTCAACATGTCAACTGTTCATACAATTTTAGGAAACTCACAAGCCTCTCTGAAGCCAGCCCATAGACCCTGGCTGAAAACTCTGGCCCTAGGCTCCAAATCAATCAATGAAAATAAACAGACATTTCTCCAATGACTTTGAAACTGATAAAGGAGAATATTTGAGAATAAGGCCTTTAATATCACAAAAATCACGTGGAAATCACCGTGTTTCATATTTTTTTTTTTCTCTCAGTATGTGAGGGAGCCAACAGTAGCTGCTTATAATTTATGTTTCTGTTTAAGGGAGGGGAACAGCCAGGTATCCTAAAGACTATGACGAAATAGCAAGAGTTTTATAGTTACAAGATCTGAAATAATTCCATAATAGGCTGCAGGTGATATTGTGATTGAAATTTAAATTGTGCTTCCCCTTTTTAACAAGCCTGGATATGATCTCGTGTAAAAAGCCTATTAAGCATTATCACTTTAAATAGATGTCAGGCAGCGAGTAGGAAATGATCTAAATTAGCATGGTTAAATGCTGTATAATGCTTTTGACGTTTGTTCTTTGAGCCACAGATAACTCAAATACTTTCCATTATCTTTAAAAAAAATAAAAAAAGCCTACTCCTATTGCCACCAGACGCTAAGCAACGGTTGTGGGGACTTCTGGCAGACGTAGGGTGGAGGCAGATAGGAAAATAACATTAGAAAAAAGCAGAGTATGAAAATAGGTGTAGGTGAGGTGAAGGAGAAAGAGAAGCAGCAGCTGCACAACATAAGGAACGAAGCACGGGAATAAGTGCCTTAGATCCGCGTCTTTCAAACTTTTTGGACTGAGACCTACAGTTAAATACATTTTTACCCAGTAATCCAGTACACATGCACATAACAAAGCTTCCATGAACCTATGCTTATTTACTCCTATTACTTGCAATGTACCAATATTTTCTATTCTGTTTTACTTTCAAAAAGTAAAAAGCTGATTAAGAATAATAATGGCTTGTAACCTGAAGTTTGAAAATGCTGCTTTAGATAATGTCACCTTATTGGGTAACATTCTTAAATGTTCTTTGGTCATAAGAGGTTTCCTACCTTGGGAAGACTCGAGAACGTAACTCCTTCACAAAAGTTCTAGTTCCAGCCTGCACTGGTTTGGAACCATCATCAATTTCTGTGTAGTCGTGCCTGTGCCAGTTCCTCCTCTTTTTCACTGGATTTTTAGAAGATTAAAAAAAGAAAGCATTTTTGTAACTGGTGGTACTATGTACTTTCTATAATCATTATAGTCTATATAATCAGAAACAACAATTGTCAAGTACAATAATACTCACATTTTTAAATGCATTTCTAAGGCTGAAGAAGTAAAATTTAATGCTGCAATTATAGGCAATTAACTGTGGGTTTTAAAAAATCTTTTCATTTCAAAAATGATTTTAAAATTAAATCAACAAATTCAAATTAGCAGACTGAGCCTTTTATAATATCCACATTTACACATATAAAATCTCACAATTATCTAAAATCATGATTTTCACTAGAACATTAGGTCATAATACGATTTTTATGGGTCATCCAAATCATCCCCTCAGGACAGGGCCTTTGATCCCACATCGGAAATCTATTTTAACAGCACAGTTCCCTTCTCTTTTATGTCAAGATTTATTCCCAAAATAAGCGTGGTTACACTGACACAAAGAATAGCAGGTGACGGCATCATAACGAAAGGAGGACAAGTAAGATGACAGAATGAATAACGTATGGTCAGTTCTAACGCTCAGATCCCGTGATTCTATGGCTCTGGGAGGCTACAATCTTGAATAAGCACAGCAAAACCAAAACCAGGGCACTTGGCTTTGACTCCTAGTTTAGTCATAACTTGCTCTGCAACCTCGGGCAAATCTCTTTAACATGTCTGGGTCCAGTTTCCTCAATGTGGAAATGAAGGGAATGAGTACAGCTTTTCAGACTGTGTTGAGGAACCCTTAATAAAAGGGAAGATGGAGAAGAGGCTGAGGTAGGAGCTCTGGACCTCATTCCTCTTTCCCCCAGGGGGCACCACCTACATGTCTTTTGTGTGGTATCAATGTAAGATTTCAGTTTTACTTTTTTTTTCTTTTAAGTTTGAAAATCACTTTTAAGCCTAAAACCTCCATGATTCTGGGAAATGTACTGATGTCTATAACTTACTTAGAATGAATCAAAAAATAAGGTGGATAGACAGTGGGATAGTTACACAGACAGATATGAGATAAAGCAAGTAATGTAAAATGTTAATAGTGGAATCTAGATGGTGGGTTTAGAGGTACTCACTGTAAAATTCTTTCAACTTTTCCTGTATGTTTGAACATTTTCATAATAAAACCTTGGGGGAAGGATACAACTCTACGAGTCTAAGTTATTTCAAATCCTTCTCCTTACAAAGATCATAATAATAAAATAATGTTGGATCCTCATATGGATAAGAAGTCACACTAAATAATCAATAGGGGTGGAAATCAGGCTTATTCATATCTAAGAGTCTAAAACAAGATCCTCAAGTAATTTATGGCAGTCAGACCCCCAAGATGGAAGAGAGTAAATCCCGTTTTTTAAAAATGTCATGGAAAAACTGACAATCATTAAGCAACCTTCCTAGAAAATACCATTAAGGTGTCCTTTGTGTGTTACTATTTTTTTTTTCTCACTTAAAATCAATTCTAAAATTCAAGGGTATTTCATTCCAGGCTTTTTTTTCCTACAGATATATAGATACATAACCCCATTTTATTTTCAACTGGGATCATAATGTTTATCTTGCTTACCTTTCTTATCATGGGCATTTTCTCCTTATTAAATATTCAAAAACAATTTAAAGGCAGCCTAGAATTTTAAGACGTAAGTGTAGAGGCATCTTTCAATAAAGATGAAATTAATATTAATATTTATATACATAAATCTGTTTCTTGCTACATATTGCAAACCTGCCTCCAGAAAAGTGGTAAGTAACTCACATTCTTAACAATATATATGAGCAGCCTATTTGAAAGCCCCAGGTCAACAGTGGGAGGGAGGGAGGGAGGGAAAAAGGGAAAAAGAGAAAAAGAGGGAGAAAGAACAGACTGCCCATTTGAAAATAAACAATGATGTTACAGTGTTTTAATTTTCATTTTGGCATAATAGATTAGAATTCAAACAGATTTGGGATTGGATAGCTATGGGCTCAAACTCCAGCTCTGCCAAATAGCTACATGAAAGACCTAGTAAGATAATTTTTCTCACATCAAGGTGTTACAAATATCAAAGGAGATAACATAGGTCTAGTCTTTCTTAGCACAGTGTCTGGGGCAACCAGTAAGCTGCCAATTACTTTTCTTTTAAATGTGCTGACTTGCAGGATGTTAACAGAAGGCTACACCGTCCTGTTGGGCCAACATCCTTAACACATAAAATCAGCTGCTGCAGGAGCTGACTGAATTTCTTAAAGGAAGGAGGCCAGTGAAAGAATATTTTAATAGGGAATGGAGAGAGAATTTTGAGTTTAGGTTGCATGTGCCTGAGGAGCACTGAGAATATGTGTTTAAGTATCAGGCTGGTTTTTTTGACACTGGACCTCGAACAAAGTTCTTAATTCCCATTAAGAGGGTAAAGTCTAAATTCACCATATTTATGGATATTATACTGTCTCAATGGTATCTGTAGTAAGGATTCCTGGGGAGCTCTCAAAGAAACAGGAAATCGTTGGTGGCAAGCAAAAGAGGCTTAAGACCAAAAGGTATGACCCAAATTAGGGGCGCGGGTGAGGGGTGAGGGGCAGTGGAGCCTTAAATCAAGATAAAACAGATTCCTGGATCTTGGGCATTTTCCTAAAGGGTACTTAGAGTTGGACTTTTGCCCAGAAGACAGCCAATGCCTGATCTTATGTTATTCAACGATGAGAAGCATATGAAGGGGCAAGTAACAGTCAAGCTTCTCTCTGAAGTATTGTTATTCAAAGTGCAGGTCATGATCCATTATGGATTGTGAAGTCAATTTAGTGAGCATGACAAGCTTTTAAAAAAATTAAATCATATAGGAAAAAAGAAAATAGAGTGCATTACATTTAGTAGTGTTTTCTTTTTTTTTAAGTATTTTTTTAAGATTTTTTTTTTTTTTATGTGGACCACTTTTAAAGTTTTTATTGAATTTGTTATGATATTGCTTCTGTTTCATGCTTTGGTTTTTTGGTTGTGAGGCATGTGGGATCTTAGCTCCCCGACCAGGGATCGAACCCACACCCCCTGCACTGGAAGGTGAAGTCTTAACCACTGGACCACCAGGGAAGTCCCTGCAAGAGTGTTTTAAACACTACATTATCCTGACTCATAGTAACCCCTTTAACATTTCATGGAAATTAAATTCAAATTATTTCATTTTGGGGTTATTTACTTAAATTCTAAGTTGAAACTTACATTTTAGTTTTGTTTCCCTTCTTGACAGAACAACCCAGTATTATTTATTTCCTCAAAGAATTACACTTGGTCAATAATTACTTCAAGTTATATACTACATACTTCAGTGCTACACAAAATAAGAACCTTTAAAAACATTTATATTAACAAATTAGTCAATTACACGTGTAACAATTCTACCAATTTGCTAACCCCAAATTTTATACTGCGTAACTAATAAAAAGGATAATCTGTATTTTACAAAAAAAATTTTAATACATTCATATAGCTTAAATTGTTAAATCTCTTAGAAAGAAACTGATAAATTATTAATATTTCTAACAAAACAGATAAGCAGTCAGTTGCTCCTAAGTCTCTTTTGAAAAAATCACTTGCCCATAACCTCAGAACAAAATTTCTATTTTAAAAAAGCATTAGGAAAAAGGCTGCACTCTAAATAAAGAGGTTGTATAGGCTACCTACATCTGACCCAAGTGTGTATCAAGGTATGTTCGGGAAAAGTTCAGTTCTAAAATGACTAAGTCTACAGTTTTTCTCTTTAATTTTATGAACACAAAAAAGCTAGCATGCAGTCTAAATTTTTAAGAAAGGAAACAGTTACAATCCAAAGGCTTTAAAATCTCTTCTTTACTCTCATATTTGTACAACAGTTAATATTCCCATCTATTCCTGTAAAGCATCTGTAAAAGGCTGACAATAATATCGCTTTGTACGTGTTGTTGGTGTACTCCAGAGGACGCGTGAGCTTCCCTGCCCGTGCCCTCACCCCTCAAGAAGACTGCAGGCAAAGACTTGGTCTGGCCTCTGCCTTCCGTGGGACGGGGACTGTGGGGAAGTTGCTCCCATCACAGAGGATAGCTGGGCAGGACTCTAGGCCATACTCAATAGCATGACTTAATTCGGACAACAGAAGTAGTACTTTAGCATATCAGTGCCCTAATTTTCTCCTAAAAGTATAATGCACGTGTGTGCATTAAAGTCTTATCCTATACTGTTCACTGTCACAAATAGTACTGGAAGATTTTTTCTTCTTCTTCCAGTTTTATTGAGATATAATTGGCATACAGCCCTGAATAAGTTTAAGTTATACAGCATAATGATCTGACTGACATACATCATGAAATGATGACCACAATAAGTTTAGTGAACATCTGTCATCTCATGTAGATAAAAAATAAGTGAAATAGGAAAAAAAAATTTTTTCCTGTGGTAAGAACTCTTAGGAGCCACTTTCTTAACAACTTTCATAAAGAACATACAGCAGTGTTAATCATATTTATCATGCTGTACATCCCTAGTACTTATTTGTCTTATAACTGGAAGTTTGTACCTTTTGACCATCTTCATCAAATCCTCTCACCCATCCCTGCTTCTGGTAACCATAAATCTGACCTCTTTTTCTATGAGTCTGTTTATTTGTCTTTGAAACATAAATGACCAACAACACTGTGTTAGTTCCTAGTACACAACATACTGATTCAATATTTCTATACACTTCAAAATGATCACTATGATAAGTCTAGTTACCATTCTTTTTTTTTTTTTAATTTATAGAGATAAAAACAGCCAGAATCAGAAAAATTTTACTTTATTGCACTTCGCAAATTGAAAGCTTTGAAAATATGTATTTGAGTTTGGGGGCTTTGCGCTGGCAATTAAGAAGGATAGTATTTTTTTCACTTAATGTTTTGACTTGTTAAATAAGTTATTTAATAATTCAAACAAAAACTGTATTCTCAATATCTTCAGAAAAATCTTCCTTATAGTTCTTGGTGGGTATAATATAAATAGTCAGAGTATCATTAAAGTATTGTCATGTACATATTAAGTTCTAAACTTCAATTTTTATTTAAGCTTCTAGTACTTACTCAAGGAGGAACCATGTAGAACTGCACAGTTGGGACAGTGATATAGGTCAATGTCAACAGCATGATGTTCTTCTACTCCAACACAGCTAAGATAAAGAAAAATAAAGCCAATGTGTGAATAAGGTGAAGATTTTCACTTAACTATAACAGATTGGTTAGAATTTAGCTGAGAAATGTACAACCTCACCAATAAATTTTGTAAAGTACAGAAACACATGCAAGAATAAATTTTATTCTCTTCCTTACATACTTGCTGAATAACTGTGGGGTTGAATACGTGGGAAGTGATTCACTATTAGCAGCAGTAGAGACAGCAGAAGTAACATAATTATAAACCATAACACCCTCAAACCATTATGTAAATACTACCTGTTATGGACTAAATGTTTGTGTCCCTCCAAAATTCACATGCTGAAGCTGTACACTCCTGTGTGACTGTATTTGTAGATAGGACCTCTAAGAAGGAAGTAATTAAGGTTAAATGAGGTCATAAGGATTGGGGACTTAATCCAATAGGATTAGTGTCCCTGTAAGAAGAGACACCACAGAGCTCACATACCCTCTCTCTCTCCTCTCTTCTCTCTTCCTCTCCTTCTCTCCTCCCTGAGCAGACTAAAACACCACTTAACTTTAAAATATGGCTGTCATCAGCAGAGGTGATTAGTAAATTTGGGTAACATCACTGACATGGTGAGAGCACTGAGTCTTAACAGTTCTGCTTTAGGTCTCATATCCCTAATTAACCAGTTAAATTAGTTTGAGGCACTGTATCTGGCATACTCCATATCATGGAGTATACAGCAGTAGCACTTAAATAAAAATAAAGTTTAAGGGAACCACCTAAGAACTGATAAAACTACATAGTGACATCTTGAAAACAGGAGTAGTTCATCAAAGAAAGACCACAGCAGCTTTGCTCACTTCCCAAATAACTTATTAGGGTAAAAATTTATACATGTTTGTACTCCCAAAAAGTTTCAGAACAAAAACACAACCACAACTAGTACTTGAAAAAGAACCAAAGCAGACCTAACACAGAATTTTGGGGCATCAGTTGACAGGTGTAACAGTGGAAGAGAAAATTAGTGAAATGGATGACAGTCATATTATTCAGAATGTAGCAGAGAGAATAAGATGGTGGGAAATACAAACAAGACTGTAAGAACCATGAAGGATAAAATGAAAAAGTAAGTGTATAACATACATTTAACCACAGCCTCAGAAGGTAAAGAGAGAATAGGGGTAGAAGCAATATTATGAGCTAACAGTTACAAATTTGCAGAAATAATGAAAGACACTGATCTCCAGATTTAAGAAACCCAACATATCCCAAGCAGGATGAATAAAAAGTCTGCATCTAATCACATCATAGTAAAACTGCAGAAAAACAAAGTCAGAAAATTTCAAAGCCATAAGAAGAAAAAAGCACAGATTACTTGCAAGGATGAGAGACTTCTCAAAGCAATAATGGAAACTGGAACACATTAGAATATCTTACATGTGCTTAAAGAAAATATCTGTTAACCTAAAATATTAACCAAGCGTTCAATATTCAGTTAAAATGTGTTTCAAGAAGGAGGGGGGGTAAGTATTTGTACAATCAAAAACTGAGAGTTCACCTCCAGCCAACCCACAGTAAAGAAAATGCCAACAGATGTACTTCTGGCAGAAGGAAGATGATCACAGAGAGGTCTGGGATGCAAGAAAAAAATGGAAAAGCTAAGAAAAGTAGAGTAATAAATATGTGGGTAAATTTATACGAACACTGACTACATAAAACAAATAATGTCATGTGAGGTTTAAATATATATATAAAGAGCTAAAACACATGACAATAGCAGCATTTGAGTCAGGAGAGGACAAATGGAGTTACAGGGTCCCAAGGCACTTATACTAGAAGGAAAGAGAAGGTAATGATTACTGTTAGACTTCAATAATAATGAGTTGAGGACCCCTATTATAATTTCTTGGGAGACAACTAAAAGAACAGAAACAGAGAGCATAGCTCCCAAACTAGGTGGGGGCAGAGGGTGATTAAAAAGAGGAGGGGAGGAAAAAGAGAAAAAGAAACAAAAAGACCAAAATAAGGTATAAATTCAAATATATCAGTAATTATATTGTATGCAAATGGACTAAATGCTCAAGTTAAAAGACAGATTATATGGCTGGACTTAAACAATACAATTTGCTGGTTATAAGAGACATAAAACAAGGATACAGAAAGACTGAAAGTAATAGGATGGGCAAATAAATACCACAAAAATAGTGATCAAAAGAAAGTACAGCTATATTAAGCAACACAGAATCTAAAGCAAAAAATATGAGATAAACATGTTCACTTTATAATGATAAAAATTTCAATTCACCAGGAGGACAAAACAGTAGTGGAGATTTTGACAATTCTCTCAGTATCTGATAGAATAAACAGGCAAAACAAAAATCTATGAAATATACAAGATTTGAACTGCAGGATTAAAAAAACATGGCCTAATGAACATTTATAGAATCTTACACCCAACATCCATAGAACACACATTTCTTCTCAAGCACACATGGACCATTCGTAACAAGTGATCATACACTGGGCCACAATCAAATTTGAAGGTCTGAAATCAGAAATTCTCTGGCCACAGTTCAAGATAGAAAGCAATGACAAAAAGTTAACTAGAAAATCTTCATGTGTTTAGAAATTAAGAAATAATATTCTAAATAACCCGAGTCAAAAGATAAATCATAATAAAGGCTAAAATTAATGAATAAACATCTACCTCAAAAAGTTACAGAAAGAATAGCAAAATAAACCTTAAAAATACAGACAGAAGGAAAACTAAAAGAACAGAACTGATGACACAGAAAACAAACATACAATAGAGCACTGAAGCCAAAAACTGATTCCTTGAAAAGACTTGTAAACCTCTAGCAAGCTCAAGAAAAATGAGATAAAACATAAATAAACAATGGTAGGAATGAAAAGAGGGAGGAAACTATAGATTCTATACATGCTAAATGCAAAAGAGGGTATTATGAACAATTTTATGCTAAAAGATTAGAAAATATAGGTAAGACAGGCAAACCTGGGTCACAAAGAAAAAAAATATTTGAATAGTCCTAAAATTGTTACTTATATTAAAAATTATTCCCCCTCCAAAAAAAAAAAAAAAAAAATCCCAGGCCCAGATGGCCTCACAAGCAAGTTCTAGCAAATATTAAAGGAATAAATAATTCCAATATTATATAAAATTTGCACCAGCAAGTAGGAAAAAAAGACTTACTTCCTAACTCATTTTATGATAGCATGACCTTGATACTAAAACTTGGAAAGGATGATACAAGAAAGGAAAATTATAAGTCACTCTCATTTATGAGCAAAGATGCAAATAGCAAGTTTGGTCTATCTCAGGAATGCAAGGTGGTTTTAACACTAAAAAATTTAATCTGCGAAATCTGCCACATTGACAGATTAAAAGAAAAAACCATATGACCATTTAAAAAGAAGCAGGACAAGTATCTGATAAAATTCAACATTTACTTATGATTAAAAAGCAAACAAAACCCCTTAGAAAATTAAGACTACAAGGATATTTCCAAAATCTGGTAAAGGGTACTTATAAAACTCCTATGCAAATAACATGAGAGCAGTCTCTTTGAGATAAGAACAAGACAAGAATGCCTGATGCTACCATTTCTAATGAAACTTATCCTGGTGTAGTAAAATAAGAAAAAGAATTAAAAGGTATAGAGATTGGAAGAGAAAAAGCAAAGCTGCTATTGCAAATGCTGTGGTTACACATGTAGAAAATGAAAAAGAATCTGTGGATAAATTACAAAAATCAATAAAGGGGCTTCCCTGGTGGCGCAGTGGTTAAGAATCTGCCTGCCAATGCAGGGGACACGGGTTCGGGCCCTGGTCTGGGAAGATCCCACATACCATGGAGCAACTAAGCCCGTGAGCCACAACTACTGAGCCTGCGCGTCTGGAGCCTGTGTTCCGCAACGGGAGAGGCCACGACAGTGAGAGGCCCGCGCACCGTGATGAAGAGCGGCCCCCGCTCGCCGCAACTGGAGAAAGCCCTCGCACAGAAACGAAGACCCAACACAGCCAAAAATAAATATAAATAAATTAATTAATTTAAAAAAAATCAATAAAAAGAAAGATTGCTAGATACAATAGCAGCACATAAAAAGTAATCATATATCCATATACCAACATTATAAAGCTAAAAAATGAAATAAAACACCATGCACAAATGCAGAAAAAATGTCAAGTACGCTGGAATTTAACAAAAACTATGCAAAGACCCCTTTAAGGAGAATTATAACACATTATTTTTTTTTATAACACATTATTAAGAGACTTTAAAGAAGACCTAAATAAATGGAGATATACATCATGATCATGGATTTGAAGTGTAATATGTAAAGATATTAATTCTCCTCAAATTGATTTATAGATTCAATTTAATCTCAGTCAAAATCTGTAGAACTTGACAGGTTGATTGTAAAACTGATATGGAAACATAAAGAGCCAAGGATACGTAAGGCATTCTTGGGGGTGGGGGGGGAAGAAAAAAGCAAACTCTCTACCAGGTATCAAGACATATTTTAAAGTTGTAGGAATGAAGGTAATACAAAACTGATGAAAGAGCCCCCAAACAGACCCATGCATATGTGGACACTTATGCAGCAAGGACAGACTTTTCTGTAGGAGGTCCTGAGACACTATTTATATACCTGTATGGGGAAAAAATGAAATTAGACACCTGTCTCACAACATAAAAATTTATTCCAAAATAGATTAGAAACACGCATGAAAACACACGTGAAAGGAAAACTACAAAGGTTGTATAACATAAAATCAAAATATCTTTATGACTTTATGGTAGGAAGTGTTGTCTTAATCAAAACATAAAATGTACTATCCATAAGGGGAAAAACTGGTAACTTTAATTATACTAAAATATATAGTTCATTAAACTATAAAGAATGAAAGGGGGGCTTCCCTGGTGGCGCAGTGGTTGAGAGTCTGCCTGCAAATGCAGGGGACACGAGTTCGAGCCCTGGTCTGGGAAGATCCCACATGCCGCGGAGCAACTAGGCCCGTGAGCCACAACTACTGAGCCTGCGCGTCTGGAGCCTGTGCTCCGCAACAGGAGAGGCCGCAATAGTGAGAGGCCCGCGCACCGCGATGAAGAGTGGCCCCCACTTGCCACAACTAGAGAAAGCCCTCGCACAGAAACGAAGACCCAACACAGCCAAAAATAAAATAAATAAACTAAAAAAAAAAAAAAAAACAACAAATGTTTAAGAATGAAAGGATAAGCCAGAGTGGGAGAAGACATTACAAGAGAGATAACCACCAAAGGAATTATACCCACAGTATAATAAACTCCTACAAATCAATAGGAAAGGGGAGGGGAGGGGAGGGGAGGGGAGGGGAAGGGAGAGGAGGGGAAGGGAGGGGAGGGGAGGAGAGGAGAGGAGAGGGGGAAAGAAGAACCCAGTAAAAAAAAAATGAACAAAAGATGTGACTAGGCACACAATAAAAGGAAATACAAGTAACTGATATAGACATGAAAATATATGTAACCTCATAAATAACTGGAGGAATGCAAACTAAAACCACAATATGCTCACCATATTGGCTAAAACTAAAAAGTCTACTGATACCAAATGTTGAAGATGATGGGGAGCAATGGAAACTCATATACCACTGGCTGGAGTAAATTTGGTACAGCCATTTTGGAAAACAATTTTGTAAAAGAACTGAAGAATCCTATATTCTATGACCAAGCGATTCCTCTTTTAGGTACATGTACCTTAGAGAAACTCATGTATGTGTGCACAAGGACACTATGCAGGAAAAGTTACAGAATCATTATTTCTAATAGTCCATCAACAGTAAAATGCATAAACTACAGTATAGTCTCACAATGGAATTCTGCATAATAAAAATGAAAGAACTATAGACCCATGCAATAACTGAATGAATTATATGAATGTCAATATTATGTTAAAAAAAGAGACAAGAATATATACAATGTATTCTATTTATTCCTAAAGGTTAAAGCCAGGCAAAGCTGAAGTACAGTGTTTAGGGATTAAACTATAAAGAAAAGCAGAGATAGATCATAACAGTAGGATCGTAGATTCCTCTAGGGAGTTGTGATCTGGAAAGGATTGGGGGGAGGTGTCTGGATCCTGGGTGGTTGTTATTAAAAGGGTATATGTTTTATAATCATTCATTAAGTTATACATTTATGTTTTAGACATTTTTCTGTATTCTTTCACAGTTAAAATACTTTTTTTTTTTTAATTAATTAATTTATTTATTTTATTTTTTTTGGCTGTGTTGGGTCTTCGTTTCTGTGCGAGGGCTTTCTCTAGTTGTGGCAAGTGGGGGCAGCTCTTCATTGCGGTGCGCGGGCCTCTCACTATCGCGGCCTCTCTTGTTGCGGAGCACAGGCTCCAGACGCGCAGGCTCAGTAGTTGTGGCTCACGGGCCTAGTTGCTCCGCGGCATGTGGGATCTTCCCAGACCAGGGCTCGAACCCGTGTCCCCTGCATTAGCAGGCAGATTCTCAACCACTGCGCCACCAGGGAAGCCCTAAAATACTTTTAAGGATAAAATTCTATCTACAATCATATAAAAAGATTAAGCAAACAAAAACCTTGTATTAATCTAACAACTACAGCAAAATATGAAAAACAATGTATCTTAAAGATCTGTGGATACCCCAAAATAAACCTGTTCTCATTTGAGGACTCCAGTACAATTGCTTCCATAATGTCTTTGGGAGTCTGAGTAGAGTTTGATGCCATCAAGACAAAAAAAAAGTCAAAACCAGTTGTCAAAGCTAACATGATATTTCCATTTGAATATTCAATCCCTGTAACTGAATCAAGTACTTGCAATTTACTTCTATAGAACTGAAATTTCTTTGGTTTTATCTGTCCAATTTAGATATACTTCATTTATTTCCACAGAAAGCAAAGGTGAATATGCTAATTGTTTAAAAAGTTTTTTTAACTGAAAAACTATCAATTTCCAATCCAATAAAATAAACCTTATGCAAAATTTTTTACTTATTTATGCACAACCTACTGGGTCCATGGTTTTTTATAAGACACCCAAAAGGGTTTCTGTAACCCAAAGAAAAGGTTAAGAATCACTGGATAATGTATTCACACTTCCCAATTTCAAAACTTACTCACAAAGCTACAGTAATCAAGACAGTATGGTACTGACATACAGATCAATGGCACAGAATTGAGAGTCCAGAAATAAACCCTTACCATTTAGGAGCAACTGATTTTCAACAAGGGTGCCAAGATCATCCAATAGGGAATAGTCTTTTCAACAAATGGTACTGAGACAAATACATGCAAAAGAATGCAGCCACACACCATATATAAAAATTAACTCAAATGGATCATATATGTAAATGTAAGACCTAAAATTATAAAACTCCTCAAATAAAGTATAGGAGTAAATCTTCATGGCCTTGAATCAGAAAATGGTTTCTTAGATCCAGCACCAAAAGCACGAGGGACAAAAGAAAAATAGATGAATTGGATGTCACACTACAATCTGAAGGCTTCTGTTTTCTCAGCTTAGTTTAGTATGAGATAATCAGCCGAGTCTAGAACGTGGTAGAGCAGTGTGAGGAAAGGAAATACAAAATAGTTGATCTGAGGAATGAAGACCAAGAAACAATAACACTGCTAGGTAGCACTGAGACTCTACCTGAGGTCTGTGATAATGAATTCCAAGTGAAATCATCTCTGCACAGCTGTGTGATTGTTTTCATTTTCTCAGCAATGTTCAACCATATCTTCAGGTTTTGACCATTTCTAATCAACTGGCAAAACATTTATAGCTTACATTTATCAAAAAATTTCAGAACTTAATGGTAAGTTTGGTAAATTAATAAAAAACAGTACATCTGATAAATTAGTAAATCTGAAAAACAATCCTTTATATTAATCACATAAAATATAATTTTAAAAATCAAATTAAACATAAAAATTAAATGCCCCTAGACCAAGAATATTTCAGATCTTTGGACGGCACTAAAAGGAACTACTACATACATTTCAGTTTCTCTCTCAAAGGGAGGGATAACTTCTCCCATCCCTCAGCCCCCGTTAAAAGAATTCTAGAGTCACTGTAGCTTTAACAGATATGTTAAGAGCAAATGCAGTAGGACACATAAAATGCAGAACTCTGAAAGCAAACTTTCTAAGAATAACTTTCAAATCCCCTTCAGTCTCTCACTCCATTTAGTTCTCTTATAAAACTTTCCTTCATATACAAATCGCTCCATTTTTTCCTAATGGCAAAATGTTCAATGTTTATTAGACCATTGGGAGTGTGTGTGTGTATGTGTGTGGGGGGTTTCCTATAGCGGTGACAATCTGAGCTTTTCTGAATAGCTTCCATCTACAGAAGAACAGCCTCATTGCCATTTGGTGAGTGGGACAGTGACAACTTTAGCACTTTCTATTGTCTTAATCTTCTGAAGTTGTTGCTTAGCTGGCATTTTTCTTTTTTGACACTTAACGAGAACAGAATTGAATTAATGACTAACCAGAATTCCCTGGGATCTGCCAAACACTCTCTTTCTTCCGCTTGGATAATGCTCCCATTTATATTCCCTCCTCTTGGTGTTAGAAGAGTAGGTGGCCAAATTCTTTAAGATCTTTCTGCCAGTGGACTTCATTAGATATTCCTCTTGCTTCAAATGTTCTCCCCATTCCTCAACAAGGAACCTTACACTACCTAGGCTTCAAAGCTCAACACAAATTCCTCCTCCTTGGTGAAACATCACTGGATCACCCCATAGAAAGTCCTGCAACATTTGATTCATACACATTTCCACTCATTGATGTCTAATATTGAGCTATTTTACACACCCTATTTCCTGAGTTGAGCTCAAGACTTCTCTCAGGACCACCTACAGTGCCCTCTCAACATGATGATCCCAGTAAATTTCTGTTGGTTATTAACTGTGCTGAAAACTTATTTTAAAATTGATCCGTTGTGGTAAAGTTATAAGCAGCTTAAAAAAAAAAAAAGTTCTGTTCTGCTTGAACTTTTTAAGAATTTGGTATAGGAACTAAAGGCAACACAGTTGGTAAAAAAGGGAAAGATCTTTCAATGTATGAATTAGTAGATTTATCATCTTTCCTTAGACGGTAGTAGGATGTAGCAATGAAATTCATTCATTTAAAATTTTGCTTCAGTGCAAGTTTTCGCCTGTGTTTCAAAAGTTCATCTTTCTACCCAGGCGATTTTTATGACTTCTTCATAGAGGACTGAGTCATCCATTGTGCAACCCTCAAAGCCTCACACTAATACCATCAAAGAGGATGCGGAGTGGCCTTTGAGATGAATTAACACCAGGAATATAGAGGGTGGTTTATAACCTGCTCTTCATATTTCCTTTCATATCATAACTCTGGGGTCAGCTGAGGCCTTGGGACAACTATAAGCCAGGCAAGGACTGCCCAGTCTTGTTTCACGCCACCAGAAAAACAGGTGTCAACTGGCTTCAGTGGGATGCATAGATTTTGGAATTAGAAAAACTTGGTTTGGGGACTTCCCTGGTGGTGCAGTGGTTAGGAATCCGCCTGCCAATGCAGGGGACACGGGTTCGAGCCCTGGTCCGGGAAGATCCCACATGCCACGGAGCAACTAAGCCCGTGCGCCACAACTACTGAGCCTGTGCTCTAGAGCCTGCAAACTACAACTACTGAGCCCGCGTGCCACAACTACTGAAGCCCGCGTGCCTGGAGCCTGTGCTCCGCAACAAGAGAAGCCACAGCAATGAGAAGCCCGTGCACCACAACGAAGAGTAGCCCCCGCTTGCCGCAACTAGACAAAGCCTGTGTGCAGCAACGAAGACCCAATGCAGCCAAAAATAAGTAAGTAAAATAAATAAATTAAAAAAAAAAAAAAGAAAGACTTGGTTTGATTTCTAGCTCCAGTAGTTTTGACTTTGTGCAACTTCCTTAATTCCTCTGAGCAGGAGTTCTCCTAGGATTAAATAGGACAATGTATGTAAATACGTAAAGCATATGGCTTAGCATATAACAAGAAATAGTACAGTAAATATTATTAAGTAATGAATAGTAACCATTAATATTATTATGCTTCTATTAGGTACCAATCATAGCTTATACAGCTCTGGGCTTATTACCTATGAGGTTGGAGCCCACGCAGGAAATTTGGCTTTATGACTAGGCTTAATATTTTTTTCTTCAGTGATGTCTCTTCAGAGCACACATTAGACACTCAAACGGCCATTCTTTAAGGGAAAAAGAAGAGAATTCGTTTTCAATTTTTAATTCCTTTTTGACGGTTGAGTTCTCTGGAGTCAGTCTACCTATGTTAAAATCCTGGGCTACTACCTATATGTGCCTTCGGGTAACTTTCTCTGTCTGTTTTTGGTCTCATCTGAAAGGATGGAGATAATGACAGTATCTCCCTCAAAGTTAAGAAAATTAATTAAGTTAATAAACATAAAATGTTCAGAACTGAAACTGTAGAACAATTGTTTTGGTGGTCCAAAAATCTTACTTTGCTAACCGGTATTAGCTTAATAGGTTGATATTCCTGCTAAAAGTACTAGGATGCCAACAGGCATTTTCACTTTTAAATTGCATTTTATGCAGTGTTTTAACCCTAAGATACTTTATTATCAATTATCAGCTAAAGCAAAAATTTATAATTTGCATATATGAAATATTTTCAGTGAAAATCAACCTGGTAGTTTTTTATTAAACCTGTGGTTCAGAAAAACCCAACTTCCGTTATTCTCTTGCTGACATGTAAAACTCTTTTCAAAAAATTAAGTGCTTTTCTTTACAAGTTGAGTATGGCATTGAAGATTTTATTTTTTGACACATTAAAGCTATTTACTGGCATATAATATGCTTAACTATACTTAATAAGGATTTTGAATGAAGTGCATACTCTGAACCAAATTCCTTTGGTTCATAATAATCTCAGAAAATTAGATAGTTTTTCTACCTCTAATAGCCAGTTCATGCTTCCAACTGTCCTAGGGCTTCCTGAATTATTTCCAACCAGCTGACTCAGAACATCTATGCTAATAAGGGTGAGGGAGGAAGACAATATAAAAAGGAAATGAACAAAGAACATGAAAGGAAAATAAGAGGGACTGAAGAACCAAGAGGTGAGCTCACTGATACAAAATGCACCCCTTAAAAAGCTGAAAATCCTGTTGACATGCTTCTAATAAAATTTGTTCCAAGATGAATGTGTGAAACATATACATCAAATATAATTTACATGCTGAACATTATACTACTTGCCTCTAGAGCACAGAAAACATGCTTGTTCTTGTCACTGTCTATCTGACACCTGAGTACACAGGGTAGGCAACGTAAATGGTAAATGGATTAAAGTATCTTTACAAATAAGCATAAACAAACTATTATCTCAGGAAGGTAATAATTTCTATTAGGATGCTCTAAAGAAAGAAAAGTTGCTTTAAATTTCTGAAATATCCAAAAAGCTAAGTGGATTTGCTTTTCACCACTTTGTGGTCGTTCCACTAGCTCTTCAGTCTCTCAAACTAACACTCTCTTACTCCTCTTTAGGAATCTACTTTCTGCCTGTCCGGCTATGCCTGAGGTATGCCAACAGTGACTAAGGAACGCTATAGTGCAAATGGTGCCCAGCATATCTGCTATTTCATGAAGACAGACCACACTTCTACTTATAACCAGTGAAACAGCAAATAAATGCCATCCCAAAATGAATATTATGTGAGAATTTAATAAGAATTTTGTAAATCATCTTAGGGGAGAAAAAACTTGCCATGATGATAAAGGATAAACAGTAGCAATTACATAAACGTTTGCTTGGAAATGTTAAGTTAATAAAGGAAGGAATTAAAAACTGTGCCATCATTATGTACATTACTGCCTTCATTTTTTTTTTTTTGGCTATGTTGGGTCTTCGTTGCTGCGCGCGAGCTTTCTCTAGTTGCGGTGAGCGGGGGCTACTCTTCGTTGTGGTGCGCGTCCTTTTCATTGTGGTGGCTTCTCTTGTTGCGGAGCACGGGCTCTAGGCGCGCGGGCTCAGTAGTTGTGGCTCGCGGGCTCTAGAGCGCAGGCTCAGTAGTTGTGGCGCACGGGCTTAGCTGCTCCACAGCATGTGGGATCTTCCCGGACAAGGGATCGAACCCGTGTCCCCTGTACTGGCAAGCAGATTCTTAACCACTGCACCACCAGGGAAGTCCCCGCTCACAGAATATTTACTGACGGAAAGCAGAAATTCCAAGCACATTAGGGAGGCATTAGTTTGGGCTACTATCCTGGCTAATACCCTATCATAGTCAAAATTAAGTATGAATTTTGCAAATATAAAGGGGTAGAAAATGGATGTGAGGAGGAAAAAATAAATAATGGATGACTTTTTCTTTCGAGATCTTAGTTTGAAATATCCATACTTTTTGTCAATGAAAAAGGATGCATTATTCCTGAATGTTCGAGTTTAGTCGCAGGTATATAGTCCCATTGTGCAAAAAAGATCTCTGTTCATTACAGATTTATATATTATGCCCATTTATTCTGTTCTCCTTTCTTGCAGCTTCTAAGTGTCCTTATGTTAACTTGATTTTCCAAGTAGGGTATCTACTAAAAGAATACATAGATTAAATAGATAAGTAGAAATAGATTTTTTAAAGATAAACCAAAAAAAAAAAAAAAAAGATAAACCAATAGCCATCATGCATTTTCATTTCAACCCAGCTGACAGTTTTAATTCCCATTGTGAGCATGGTAAGGAAAGCTATATTTTCCAGGGTCTAATGACACTTACAGAAGATTTAATATATGCACGGCTAAGAGATCACACCCTGGGATAAAAGACAACAGCAAGTCATAAACTTTTATATTGCGGACACTTAGTGATGAGTCAGCTACAAAGGACAGGAGTCACCTCAAGCCGATCCAGTTCCCTAATAACTTTTCTCCTCTTGTAAACAGTCTTCAGTGCCAAATCTAAGGGGAGAGACTACATTCTGAGTGAAGCCAAGAGAAAGGATTCATCTTAGAGAACTTTCTGTTGGGACAGAAACTAAGGTTTCTAAGGGGGACTACTTAACACCTTTAGCAGGTTTCTTCATTCTCAATGAAGGATGAGTTAAGAGTAGAGGTTTGGATCATGGAAACCCTGACATAATCCTTAACAAACATCCCTACATGAAGATTTCAAAGAACTTCAACAAAATTACAAATCAGAAGTACCCATCAAAAGCAAAACGGGTAGTGCTGAGTTGTCCAGAAAAGGTCAACAGCAAACACTGGACCATCCTATTTCAAAACATACAGTAAGGGCAAAGTGTTAAGTGTATAATACGTAGGGGTTTTTACCTATTAGATCCATTCAGAAGATAATTTATCATTATAGGTTCCTCAAGGTTCACTTTGTAATTCTTCTTTATTTCCACTAGAGGTCAGATGATAAATGATTGGCAAATACAAGAAAAATACAGGCAGTCCTTGCTTTGCATGGTAGTGTGGGAGCATAAAAATAATTATGCAAGTTGAAACTACGCAAAGCTATCTTCGTAATCAATGGGAAAATTACAGTTGTCCCGAGTTTCAAAAATGTTCGTTAAAACATTTAAAACTCTCTTACTGTTGGTTATAATGTATGGAGAAATGAAAAATTACTAAAACATCTACTTAGTACACTGTAATTTAAAACATTATGCTCTTAAGGTTGCCTTCACTAAGTGCTCCTGGCTGCATATCAAGAATCTCTCAAATGGTGGCAGTGTCAACATTCCTACCATCAGTTACTCATTTTATTATTTCATTTATGCTCAATTTAAATTTCACTTCCAGAAACATCACTGTTTGTTCTTTGCTGGACTTTCATCTTTATTGACCACTTCCCTCTTGTGATTACCCAGCTTTGTAGTACGTCACCCTTATCAGTGGGAAACAAGGAAGCAGTACAACAACACCCTTTCCTGTCTGTGTGTGAGCTGAAGAACAGATGCCCAGCTGTTGTGGACACACTGACTTGCTGACCTGCATACTGAAGAGCTAGCAGCAAAATCTATACTTTATTAGCACAGTTACCATATCATGATGACCAAAATTTGAATCGTGTCATGGGGGACTAGTATTTAACTAAACCATGGTGATAGACCGATATAATGAGAAATATATATTTGGTCTTCATCCCTGGCTCCTGGCGCAAGAGCACCTAAAACCCTGGTAAGTTCCTGAGTGACAGAGGAGTGTCTTTTGTTATTCATAACAAGCCCCTTTCAACCACACCTGAGTTTATGCTAATACGGTGGCTCTGGGTGGGTCCCTGGATAGCTTCAGGATGGCTGAGTTTACCAGAGGAGCCAACCAGGATTAGAGAGTGAGAACTTTCAGCCCCACCCCCCAACCTCCAAGGAGGGGAGAGAAGCTGGGAATTAAGTTAATCACCAATGGTCAATGATTTAATCAATCGTGCCTACATAGTGGAGCCTCCATAAAAACCCTACCCAAAGGGGTTCGGAGTGCTTTGGGGTTGGTGAGTGCATTCACGTGCCAGAAGAGTGGTGTATCCCAAACTCCAAAGGGACAGAAGCATGTGGGACCCTTCAGGACCTCACCCTATGTACCTCTTCATCTGGCTATTCATTTACAACCTTTATAATATCCTTCCTAATAAACTGGTAATAGCAAGTAAAGTCTTCCCTGGGTTCTGTGAGCCATTAGAGCAAATTATCAAACCTAAAAGGTCGTGGAAACCCCCAATTTGTAGCCAAGTCAGACAGAAATTTATGTAACCCAGGAATCCACTATTTGCAATTGGTGTCTGAAGTAGGGGGGCAGATTTGTTGGACTGAGCCCTTAACCTGTGGGGTCTACACTAACTCCAGGTTATTACTGTCAGAGTTGAATTAAACTGTAGGATACCCAGTTGGTGTCTGCAGAGAACTGGAGAACTGCTGGGTGTAGAAAACCCACACATTTGGTATCAGAAGTGTTATAAGTAGCGAAACAGTTTTCCTTTGTATGGTGACCAAAATCTGTGCGAATCAGAAAGGACAAGGTGCGGACTACCTACACAGCATCCTCTAGAAGAGCATTTCTTAAACTATCCCACAGGAGTTAAGGGTACACACACAAAGATTCCACAGTCAAATAAGCCTGGGAGATGCTGGGCTAAGATCAAATCACTTTACTTACCAGCAAGACTTCTTGGAGAATTCAACAAATTGATGTGCACTTTGCATTTACCAGATGGGGATCTAGATGGGGGCTATTACTTCCCACCTTAGGAATGTGTTATAGAAGTTAATTTTCAGACTCACCAGCTGTGAAGAATGTACTATAAATTTAATGTTTTATAATTACAATTGTTACAATTTTACAATTTAAATTCACAAACTTTTTTTTTTCCCACAAACTTTTTTTTAATTTACAATTTTACAATTGGTACAAAGTACCAGCACATTAAGTGTTTTGTGAAACCACTCCCTTAACAACAAAGGATACCAAATTCGTGACAGCATTACCAAGCATTTACAGCACACACTATCGGAAAGCACCTGAGCAAAAACAGTCAATAATCGATAACACACTAAAACTTTTTAAAACTATCATTTTAAACTTAAGAGAAACTTAACAAGATATTTGTCTCAGATTTCCCTTATCACAATATAATTAACAAATATTTATAGGGCACTTTCTAGGCTCAAGCCTGAAGACTGTGTACCCTTACTTTAAAGAGCTGACAATTTTGTCAAAATACACAATCTCCATAAGAAGCAAGATACACCATATCTCTATGCCAGCCATCTGATTTTCTTCTGGGCAAAATTCCCTATGAGCCAGGACTACCCTTCCCCACAGAGCTTCTGTCCTAAGGTAAGAATTCAAAGCTACTATCTAGCACCATGAGCTCTCTGACTTCAAAAATTATAACCTTGCCTGTCAAAACTATTTAAATGATATTTGCCAAGTCCCTTTTGCATAGCTTGACTCCATTCCTGGCTAGGCCCATCCTACTGTCACCAATGTATCAGAATGACAGAATGGGCAATTTAGGAAGACCTCTTATCAGATTCCCCATCAAAATCTTGAAGTTTTTCTCTAGTTAAGAAAACACAGAAAATTAGAAGCAGCAGTGGGGACTGGTTAAAGTAGATAAGAGACAGCAGGAAAAAGATATAGCAAGGAAGGAGATGAAACACTATCAATGAATTGCTCCCACTGGCCTGGAGCAATTTAGTGCACAGATGAGATGGTCCAACACATGCCAACAGCTCACGGGGCACAGAGAATAACTAAGGTCCATGATGCTTAGACATTAAATGATATAATATTCTATCAAGAAGAGCATAATATATTGTTAAAATCCTTCCAAAAACAGTTGACACATAAAGAATTTTATCTTCTGAGTAACTTTTCTAGGATACTCAGCCACATTTCACAAGTAGAATCTTTCAGTTACAGGAAAATCTTACTTAAGTAGACCATAACATTCCCCAAAGATGGCAATGCTGTTGCTAGTTTTTTATATGCTAATTAACCTGTAAAATGTTAACACTTCATTGCAGTTGTTCCCAGGCTAAAAGATTACTTACTACTATGAAATGCTTCTAGCATTTTAAAAAGTAGGGATTCAAAAGGAATAAAGGAAGGGAGAAATCAATTAAAACAGCTTCAAATTAAAACCCTATCACACATAAACTCCAAGTCAAGGCATCTTTTCAAGGTTGTACCAGAAAACTATTCAATGAAGTAAGCAAGCAGCTTTCATATCCTACTTTGATAGTCATGGTCCCAAAGCATCTGCACACAGACATAAGTAAATGAAAACACACTTATTATATAGGCATTAACACATGAACATGACTATCATGTAAAAAATCTATCTGCTATTTAATAAGTGGAATCCAAACTCTACTTTCAAATCCAATTGTCTTATGATCACTCACTTACGGTCACTCTTCACATTAACAATTTTCTACCCATTTAGGTTGGAGTGTCCCAGAAGCAGACCCTGACGCACGAATCTGAGGGGGTGTCCATATTGGGAGGTGGTCTCTGGAAGCACTGGTAGGGGAGCGGAAAAGGGGGACAGGGAAGGAGAGGAAGCCATAGCGGACACCTTCACGAGCATTTGCCCCTTTGGGGACATCTGGAAGACTAGGCAGAAGGGGCTTCAGGGTGGTCCCAGCAGTGGAAGAGGAAGCTAGGTATTTACCCACTGTCTCCTAATCGACAAAGGTTGAGGGCTATCCAGAGGCATTAACTCCTCAGAATTTCCAGCCTGCTTCAAGTACAAGCTGCTGAGCACCTGTAGCCAGAAGAAGCCCTCAGGTCAAGTCTCAAGTGCTTTCAACAAGAAGTATTCCAGAGATGGAGACACAGACAGAGCTAGAGATAGAGATGGGAACACAGAAAGCCAGGGGAGGGAGATGGGGCTTCTGCAGAGCCTGCTACCTGTGCAGCATTTTAGTCCAGCCAAGCTAATATGCAGACATACTGACATGTGTTCACTCTTTGTACACATACGCTCACCTTAACACTCACTGTGTTCTTCACCCTTCTGTCCATTATCCCTCCATCCTCTCTGGGATGAATAATGAACAAGTATGTACATAAAATACATATGATAAATAAAGTTATTAGCGGTAAATAGGTATAGACTAAGTAAATAATATTACTAATTAATAAGTAATATTTAATACTTAATTCCTGAACAAAGATTAAGGACAAAATAGTCCAGCTTGATGAGGAAATCCACAACTGATTTGTATACGTGGGAAACCATCACTGGAACTCAGCAATTCTCCAGAGGGAGAAATAATCATTCCTACCAACTTACTATATATCAGTTCCAGAGACAGACATAGAAGTGGTGGGTTTTAAAGACAAATTTTGTCCCACCTCTGAGAGCAGCCTCAAGTCTGGGTTCACCTACCATGAATCCCTTGTGAGACTGGATCACTGTGCAGAAACTGGACCAGGGGAGCAGATGGAAAGAGGGCAATCGTCTTTTAGACAAAAGGGATTAAAATATTTTAGCTATTTTAAGTTCCACAGAGAAAGTAGCACTTCAGGAACTATTTTTATATGAAGAAAGAAATCATGGTGATGACCAGGGAATTTCCAGAGAAATTTTTTTTGCTGAAGAGGAAAGTGTTACGCTAAATTACACTTATGTACCTGCGGTGAGGGGTGGGGGGAGGGTTAGAGGGAGGGTAAACTCTTTGAAATGCGGTGGGTCTTAGAATGAGGAAGGAAAACAAATGAAGCTAGGATAGGTAGAAGAGATTAGGTCATGAAGAGACAGCTAGAAGGCAATGTAAAGCATGGGCGGTGAAAGCAGGGAAAAGGCATATTAGCAGGTGGAGGTGCAGGCCGTAATATTAGTTTCTTCTTCGTTTAGTATGCCACAATATTGTACATGGGTAAAATACACACTTGACACTACCTGCTTTCCTTCCTCAAGAGACGAACTTTACGCTGTAAAATGAACCCAAATGCCTTCTATGGCTCAACCATTCACTCATTCAAAGCACTATCAGGACACTGGAAATACAGCGATGATAAAATCAACAAATCAAGTGTCTGTACTCTTGAAGCTTACATTTTATTGGGGGGAGACAGACACAAAGGAGGTTAGTAGAGCCCAAGGGAGCAGTGGCAGGAGATGATGCCGGACAGAGAGTGTGGGGACCATCTGCAGGGTCTTTCAGGCCACAGGAAGGCTTCTGCTCTGAGTGGGATTCTTTAGAGGGTTTCAAGCAGAAGAGTCACAGGGTCTGACATTTTAAAAGCACTACTCTGGGGTTTCCCTGGTGGAGCAGTGGTTGAGAATCTGCCTGCCAATGCAGGGGACACGGGTTCGAGCCCTGGTCTGGGAGGATCCCACGTGCCGCAGAGCAACTAGGCCCGTGAGCCACAGCTGCTGAGCCTGCGCGTCTGGAGCCTGTGCTCCGCAACAAGAGAGCCCGCGATAGTGAGAGGCCCGCGCACCGCGATGAAGAGTGGCCCCCGCTCACCGCAACTAGAGAAAGCCCTCGCACAGAAACGAAGACCCAACACAGCCAAAAATAAATACATAAATAAATAATTTTTTTTTAAAAAGCACTACTCTGTTTTCTGTGCCGGCAGAAGGAGGGGGATTAGTTAGGGGGCTACTGCAATAATCTCAATTTATATAGGAAAGGGATGTGAAAGTGATGAGAAGTGGTGAGATTCTGAAGGTAAGCCAACAGGATTTTGCTGAAAATGTAATGCAGATTATGAGAGAAGAAGCAAGGGTGACTCCAAAGATTCTGGCCCGAAGGAGTTACCACTGACTGAGATGGAGAGGACTATGGGGTGTGTAGAGCTGATTGGGAGGGGAGCTCTGGAGTCTGACTTTAGATACACTAGAGGGCAGGATGCCTGCTGTTCATCCAAGGAGAGACATTAAGTTGGCAACTACATATTTAAGACTAGAGCTGAGGGAAGAGGTCTACAAAGGAGATAAAAATTGAGGGATCATCCACATACAGATGAAAGCTGAAGTGGTGGGACCAGATAAACGCTAGAAAAAGAGAACTATTGAGGAATGAACCCTGTGGTACTCCAGTGACAAAAGATCAGAGAGATAAGAAGGAACTGCAATGAGGAGTGAGGGGGAGGAAGGAAGAGCGAAGCAGGAGGAATATCAGTATAGGGATTTCCTAGAAGCCAACTAAGGTGAAACTCATTGGTAACTTTGATAAGAACTGTTCCAGTGGAGTAGTAAAGATGAAAGCCCCATTGGACTGGGTTGAGAGAGAATGGGACCTCAATTAAATAAAGAGAGAAGGGAAGAAAAACAGCTGGAGGCATTAAATATGGACAATTCTTCTGATGAATTTTGCTATAAAGGGAGAAAAGAAATGAGGCTGCAGCTGAAGGAGGACTATAAGGTCAAGGACTTTTCTGTTCAATGAAGTTATATATTATTTGCACACTAATGAGAAAAACAATGATATTGTGAGAGAGGGGGTAATGCTGAAGTCATGTCCTTGAATAGGGGAAAGGAGATGGGATCTAATACATCTAATACACCTAAGGATAATTTCCAATGACTTAGCAGTTTCCTTTTCTTCCTGAAATTACATTTCCAGAAATTTCCTAATTCTGAAAATAGATCTCTCCATACTAAAGCAAACTTTGGCTCACATACAAACGACTGAATGCAAGATGTGTAGCACTGACACTTCAAAAACAATGACTAGAATAAAAAATGTCTAAAGGGAAAAAAATGTCATTTATTTGAAGACTATATGCTATTTTGACAAATAGATATGCTACTTTTCATCATTTAAGGATCCCTTCTTTCTGTGGGTGTGTACAAACCTTCTAATTACTTTTTATTGATCTAGTTCAAGGTCTACCAGAGTGTAGAGTTATGCATACCTGGAGGAATAGACTTCAAGCAGGCTTGAAGACTGTTAGAAAGATGGCACACAAGAGAAGAAGCTGATCCACAAGTCATCCAATCTTGCCATAAATACTGAGGAATATGCTGAGGTTGTGAGCAGTTACTCACACCTGCTGGGCAGACAAGGTCACCATTAAAATAGGGAGGAACCCAGAGGAGCCCAGCACCGTCAACACTGTGAGAATGGTTGAACCTGATGGGATCCAGTTCCCAGATGGCATCATCATTGGCAACAGGGCACCTTTATGAGAACTGCAGGCCGGGGAAGCTTGTCCTGCCAATGGGACAAATTCTGCTGGGCCTCCTGCTTTATAGAGCCATTCTCATTTGGTTAAGATCTTCAACTCTTTACTTCCATTAAAGAAACCTGTATCCTTTCCCTGTCTCTGTATTACCCTTTTATCAATCACCATCACCCTTCTGACAATCTTACACATAAACATTTTAGATGATGAATACTCTTTATCTCAATAAATATATCTTTTCTCACAAATATTAAAATATGTAGTGAGCACTGCAAACATATGATTTAACAGAGACCACTGTTTACAACAAAATTAAATTTAAAAAACCAAAATCCATTTAAAGTTGTTTTAAAGAAAAATATTAAACAAATATTACAAGTGCTACACAGATATGGTAGAAACCATGACAGTGGTCAATAAAAGCTTGAAATGTGACAGTGGTAATGAAACCAAAAATCACTGATGTGGTGAAGAAAAAAGAAAAGTCATGCATATCTTAAAATCATTTGATCTTAAAGTCCTAAGAAAGCTTGTACCACAGTCTTCCTCTCTCCTGTCCAAAGAAACAAAAGATCCTTTCAAAGCACTGGAACTGGTGAATGAATCATGCAGCAGCCCTGGGGCCAGGATAAGACTAAAAACAAACCACCCTGCAACTGGCAGGAGGTTAAGTGGGTAGATTCCCTGGGTAACACTCCTGAAGGGACAGGCAGCCCCAACGAGGTGATCCTGAGGGAAAGAGGTGTGTGAAAGACTTTGGAGCTTTCAGAGGATAATCATTTCCAACAAGGGGTTCAAGAAATGAGAAAACAAGTTCAGATCAGGGATTCTGATCTCTCCTCCCACAAAGGGAGAGGCAAGAATAGGAAAATAAGGCAAGCAGAGCCCAGTGCTGACTACTTGGCATTTGGATGGTTGGAAAAGCAGGCGTGAGGAAAGAAGTCCCTGAATTGAATAGAAGGGACTCTGCTCTCCCAGTAACCATGGCATCTAAGGAAATGTTGATCCTCTGATATGCAGAAAATAAGGACAGGCCAGCAAAAAAAGGAAAGTGACTTCAAGAGCCAGACACACAGAAAGCCAGCCTTAAAATAGGAAGAATGTAAGAGAGGAATATGAGTCAGACCTGTGAAAAGTTAAATTAAGTAAAAAGACTAGAATTCCTCTAATCTGCAGAGAGCTTATATCCCAAGGTTCCTTCATAAAGTAGTAAAGTCAAAAAAGACTGATCACATGTCTACAGTGTGGCGTGCGTGACAGGTGAGGCACTGTAGGAGGAGGTCACAGAGAAGAGGAAAGCCCCGGGAACCCACAAACCCAGGCTCTGGGAGAGAATGCTCCCCTGTGGTCGGTCACCACAAGAAAGCTTCTGAAGTCATTGATGGGAACTGGCCAGAGAGCCTCTGCTTCGAGGGTGCCTTTTGCCCTCTACTTCGTCACTTAATGGCTCAGTCAGGATGCTTTCCAAACTGCTTCATTGTTCTGACTTTTGTTCATGTGTTTTGTTTTGTTTCAATAATCTGTGGGGTTCCTGGGCAGTGTGAATATCTCCAGGACTTCCAGACAGATTCCAGGACCATTTTCTTTTCTTTTCTATATTTATTAATATTAAAGTATCCATAGGACACTGTATAAATCAAAAGGACCACAGTGGACTACATTCCAATTTCTTTGTCAAATAGGACCACTCATCTGACAACAGCTTTTGTGCATTAAAAAACACCAAATTACCTACAATGGTATAGCTTCCTCCAGCTTTTGCAGTTTCGTGATTTATTGCATGATATCAGACTGTTATGATTACTAACTGATAAATAGAAGTCAATATTATGTTTGAATTTCTGTGTTTTGTGCTCAAGTAAAACACTTCCAGTTTACAAAGGAAGAGTTCAGCACTTCTCCACAAAGCATTATGAAAGAGTTTTATTTCCCCCTCCCCATAATAAAATACAAATTGGATATGTCATTGTATTGCCTCTAACGATGATTTTTTGATGTATTAGAATTACCAGATGAATGCAACTTACATACTGGTAAAGAAGTATCTTATGTGTGCATAGTTAGTATGTTTAAGTTCATCAAACTTATACTTCAGTACCAGTGTTCCTTATGCTTCCCGTCTTTGATCCACAGTCCCTTTAGAAAATAAATTGTAAATAGGACTACAGCTAAAAACAATTTCAAATTGTATAATGTAGGAACTTACCTTAAGAATATGTAAATGCTCATCAAGAATAAAGATAAACACACAAATATATATACATTGCAGCACTATTAAGTAAATACAAGAAAAAGAGAGGAAGAGAGAGAGAGAGAAGAGAAACCAGCTGAAGAATTCCTCAACAGAGAACCAGGTAAATTATGGTAAATCCACAGAATGGAATTCTACACAGCCATTAAAAAGAATGAGATATCTGTATATGCTGATGTGAAAATCTCTCCCAGACCTGCAGAATATTTTAATAAATGAAAAAGAGCAAGGTACAAAACCATGTATACCGTATATGAACCCTTCCATCTGGATGGAAATTCAAAATTGTTAATGGTGTTTACCACTGGGGAAAGAGGACTGTAGGAAGGAGACAAGAGACTTTCACTTTTCACTTTTTTTTTTTCAGATGTTTATAGCATCTTTTTTTTTTCCACACACACACACACACACACACACACACACACTGTATTTTATTTTTACAAGAGATAAACAGACTGACACCAAGCATTGTAAATGGATGACCACAACAAAAGCAACAATGACTGCAATTACCAAACACGAAACACACTTATACTATGTTATAATATTGACATTCAATCCAGTAATCCTCCACTGTAACAGCTCCTTTACTTTGCAGTGAAAATTGATTTCTATATTCTTTGCCTCTGAGTCCTTGTGGGATTTTTTTTTTAATTCAAACAGAAAGTCACAAAAATTATAATCATCCTCATCAGTTCACTCAGTCCCATGTAATTAATTTTTTTTTTCATCTTGACCTTTTGTTAGCACTTTTATGAGTTCATCAGTTTTTCATTAGAGTTCTGAAAATGCTTATTCATTCAGTTCAGCAGTACAGTTACCAGAAACCTGTACTTGTCAGAGTCTTTCCTATGAATTCCTTGACGATGAAACCCTTTTATAGGAACATATTTGCAAAAGCATCAGAGTACACCCAGAACTGTCTGTAACTGACAAAAGACTTAAAAATGACCACGGTTAAAGATTTGATGAAAGTTCATAATAGTGCAATTGACAAGGACATTAAGTTTTTTCTGAGATATACATTTTAAAGTAATAACTAGAATTATGACATAACATTATACCAGAACATATAAGATTTTTAGAAATTTCACATAATGTCTGAAACATTTATATTAACATATTTCCATAGAGATAACCCAATGAAAGTTTAGTATTAGTTGTTTTGTTTGTTTTTTTATACTGCAGGTTCTTATTAGTCATCAATTTTATACAAATCAGTGTATACATGTCAATCCCAATCGCCCAATTCAGCACACCACCATCCCCACCCCACCACAGTTTTCCCCCCTTGGTGTCCATATGTCTGTTCTCTACATCTGTGTCTCAACTTCTGCCCTGCAAACCGGTTCATCTATACCATTTTTCTAGGTTCCACATACATGCGTTAATATACGATATTTGTTTTTCTCTTTCTGACTTACTTCACAATGTATGACAGTCTCTAGATCCATCCACGTCTCAACAAATGACTCAATTTCATTCCTTTTTATGACTGAGTAATATTCCATTGTATATATGTACCACATCTTCTTTATCCATTCGTCTGTCGATGGGCATTTAGGTTGCTTCCATGTCCTGGCTATTGTAAATAGTGCTGCAATGAACATTGGGGTACATGTGTCTTTTTGAATTATGGTTTTCTCTGGGTATATACCCAGTAGTGGGATTGCTGGATCATATGGTAAATCTATTTTTAGTTTTTTAAGGAACCTCCATACTGTTCTCCATAGTGGCTGTATCAATTTACATTCCCACCAACAGTGCAAGAGGGTTCCCTTTTCTCCACACCCTCTCCAGCATTTGTTGTTTGTAGATGTTCTGATGATGCCCATTCTAACTGGTGTGAGGTGATACGTCATTGTAGTTTTGATTTGCATTTCTCTAATAATTAGTGATGTTGAGCATCTTTTCACGTGCTTCTTGGCCATCTGTATGTCTTCTTTGGAGAAATGTCTATTTAGGTCTTCTGCCCATTTTTGGATTGGGTTGTTTGTTTCTTTAATATTGAGCTGCATGAACTCTTTATATATTTTGGAGATTAATCCTTTGCCCGTTGATTCGTTTGCAAATATTTTCTCCTATTCTGAGGGTTGTCTTTTCGTCTTGTTTACGGTTTCCTTTGTTGTGCAAAAGCTTTGACGTTTCATTAGGTCCCATTTGTTTATTTTTGTTTTTATTTCCATTACTCTAGGAGGTGGATCAAAAAAGATCTTGCTGTGATTTATGTCAAAGAGTGTTCTTCCTATGTTTTCCTCTAAGAGTTTTATAGTGTCCGGTCTTACATTTAGGTCTCGAATCCATTTTGAGTTCATTTTTGTGTATGGTGTTAGGGAGTGTTCTAATTTCATTCTTTTACATGTAGCTGTCCAGTCTTCCCAGCACCACTTATTGAAGAGACTGTCTTTTCTCCACTGTATATCCTTGCCTCCGTTGTCATAGATTAGTTGACCATAGGTGCGTGGGTTTCTCTGGGCTTTCTATCTTGTTCCATTGATCTATGTTTCTGTTTTTGTGCCAGTACCATATTGTCTTGATTACTGTAGCTTTGTAGTATAATCTGAAGTCAGGGAGTCTGATTCCTCCAGCTCCGTTTTTTTCCCTCAAGACTGCTTTGGCTATTCGGAGTCTTTTGTGTCTCCATACAGATTTTAAGATGATTTGTTCTAGTTCCGTAAAAAATGCCATTGGTAATTTGATAGGTATTGCATTGAATCTGTAGATTGCTTTGGGTAGTATAGTCATTTTCACAATATTGATTCTTCCAATCCAAGAACATGGTATATCTCTCCACCTGTTGGTATCATCTTTAATTTCTTTCATCAGTGTCTTATAGTTTTCTGCATACAGGTCTTTTGTCTCCCTAGGTAGGTTTATTCCTAGGTATTTTATTCTTTTTGTTGCAGTGGTAAATGGGAGTGTTTCCATAATTTCTCCTTCAGATTTTTCATCATTAGTGTATAGGAATGCAAGAGATTTCTGTGCATTAATTTTGTATCCTGCAACTTTACCAAATTCATTGATTAGCTCTAGTAGTTTTCTGGTGGCATCTTTAGGATTCCCTATGTATAATATCATATCATCTGCAAACAATAACAGTTTTACTTCTTCTTTTTCACTTTGTATTCCTTTTATTTCTTTTTCTTCTCTGATTGCCGTGGCTAGGGCTTCCAAAACTATGTTGAATAATAGTGGTGAGAGTGGACATCCTTGTCTCGTTCCTGATCTTAGAGGAAATGCTTCCAGTTTTTCACCATTGAGAATGATGTTTGCTGTGGGTTTGTCATACATGGCCTTTATTATGTTGAGGTAGGTTCCCTCTATGCCCACTTTCTGGAGAGTTTTTATCATAAATGGGTGTTGAATTTTGTCAAAAGCTTTTTCTGCATCTATTGAGATGATCATATGGTTTTTATTCTTCAATTTGTTAATATGGTGTATCACATTGATTGATTTGCATATACGGAAGAATCCTTGCATCCCTGGCATAAATCCCACTTGATCGTGGTGTATGATCCTTTTAATGTGTTGTTGGATTCTGTTTGCTAGTATTTTGTTGAGGATTTTTGCATCTATATTCATCAGTGATATTGGTCTGTAATTTTCTTTTTTTGTAGTATCTTTGTCTGGTTTTGGTATCAGGGTGATGGTGGCCTCATAGAATGAGTTTGGGAGTGTTCCTTCCTCTGCTATTTTTTGGAAGAGTTTGAGAAGGATGGGTGTTAGCTCTTCTCTAAATGTTTGATAGAATTCACTTGTGAAGCCATCTGGTCCTGGACTTTTGTTTGTTGGAAGATTTTTAATCACAGTTTCAATTTCATTACTTGTGATTGGTCTGTTCATATTCTGTTTCTTCCTGGTTCAGTCTTGGAAGGTTATACCTTTCTAAGAATTTGTCCATTTCTTCCAGGTTGTCCATTTTATTGGCATAGAGATGCCTGTAGTAGTCTCTTAGGATGCTTTGTATTTCTGCGGTGTCTGTTGTAACTTCTCCTTTTTCATTTCTAATTTTATTGATTTGAGTCCTCTCCCTCTTTTTCTTGATGAGTCTGGCTAATGGCTTATCAATTTTGTTTATCTTCTCAAAGAACCAACTTTTAGTTTTATTGATCTTTGCTATTGTTTTCTTTGTTTCTATTTCATTTATTTCTGCTCTGATCTTTATGATTTCTTTCCTTCGGCTAACTTTGGGTTTTTTTTTTGTTTTTTTTTTTAAACATCTTTATTGAAGTATAATTGCCTTACAATAGTGTGTTAGCTTCTGCTTTATAACAAAGTGAATCAGTTATACATATACAATATGTTCCCATTTCTCTTCCCTCTTGCATCTCCCTCCCTCCCACCCTCCCCATCCCACCCCTCTAGGTGGTCACAAAGCACCGAGCTGATCTCCCTGGGCTATGCGGCTGCTTCCCACTAGCTATCTATTTTACATTTGGTAGTGTATATATGTCCATGACACTCTCTTACCCTGTCACATCTCACCCCACCCCCTCCCCATATCCTCAAGTCCATTCTCTAGTAGGTCTGTGTCTTTATTCCCGTCTTGCCACTAGGTTCTTCATGGCCTTTTTTTTTTTTTTTTCCTTAGATTCCGTATATATGTGTTAGCATACTGTATTTGTTTTTCTCTTTCTGACTTACTTCACTCTGTATGACAGACTCTAACTCCATCCACCTCATTACAAATACCTCCATTTCATTTCTTTTTATGGCTGAGTAATATTCCATTGTATATATGTGCCACATCTTCTTTATCCATTCGTCTGTCGATGGACATTTAGGTTGCTTCCATGTCCTGGCTATTGTAAATAGAGCTGCAATGAACATTGTGGTACATGACACTTTTTGACCTATGGTTTTCTCAGGGTATATGCCCAGTAGTGGAATTGCTGGGTCGTATGGTAGTTCTATTTGTAGTTTTTTAAGGAACCTCCATACTGTTCTCCATAGTGGCTGTATCAATTTACATTCCCACCAACAGTGCAAGAGTGTTCCCTTTCCTCCACACCCTCTCCAGCATTTATTGTTTCTAGATTTTTTGATGATGGCCATTCTGACCGGTGTGAGATGATATCTCATTGTAGTTTTGATTTGCATTTCTCTAATGATTAATGATGTTGAGCATTCTTTCATGTGTCTGTAGGCCATCTGTATATCTTCTTTGGAGAAATGTCTATTTAGGTCTTCTGCCCATTTTTGGATTGGGTTGTTCGTTTTTTTGTTATTGAGCTGCATGAGCTGCTTGTAAATCTTGGAGATTAATCCTTTGTCAGTTGCTTCATTTGCAAATATTTTCTCCCATTCTAAGGGTTGTCTTTTGGTCTTGTTTATGGTTTCCTTTGCTGTGCAAAAGCTTTTAAGTTTCATTAGGTCATATTTGTTTATTTGTGTTCTTATTTCCATTTCTCTGGGAGCTGGGTCAAAAAGAATCTTGCTGTGATGTATGTCATAGAGTGTTCTGCCTATGTTTTCCTCTAAGAGTTTGATAGTGTCTGGCCTTACACTTAGGTCTTTAATCCATTTGGAGTTTATTTTTGTGCATGGTGTCAGGGAGTGTTCTAATTTCATACTTTTACATGTACCTGTCCAATTTTCCCAGCACCACTTATTGAAGAGGCTGTCTTTTCTCCACTGTATATGCTTGCCTCCTTTATCAAAGATAAGGTGACCATATGTGTGTGGGTTTATCTCTGGGCTTTCTATCCTGTTCCATTGATCTATATTTCTGTTTTTGTGCCAGTACCAAACTGTCTTGATTACTGAAGCTTTGTAGTATAGTCTGAAGTCAGGGAGCCTGATTCCCCCAGCTCCATTTTTCGTTCTCAAGATTGCTTTGGCTATTCGGGGTCTTTTGTGTTTCCATACAAATTGTGAAATTTTTTGTTCTAGTTCTGTGAAAAATGCCAGTGGTAGTTTGATAGGGATTGCATTGAATCTGTAGATTGCTTTGGGTAGTAGAGTCATTTTCACAATGTTGATTCTTCCAATCCAGGAACATGGTATATCTCTCCATCTATTTGTATCATCTTTAATTTCTTTCATCAGTGTCTTATAATTTTCTGCATACAGGTCTTTTGTCTCCTTAGGTAGGTTTATTCCTAGATATCTTATTCTTTTTGTTGCAATGGTAAACGGGAGTGTTTTCTTAATTTCCCTTTCAGATTTTTCGTCATTAGTGTATAGAAATGCAAGCGATTTCTGTGCATTAATTTTGTATCCTGCTACTTTACCAAATTCATTGATTAGCTCTAGGAGTTTTCTGGTAGCCTCTTTAGGATTCTCTATGTATAGTATCATGTCATCTGCAAATAGTGACAGCTTTACTTCTTCTTTTCCGATTTGGATTCCTTTTATTTCTTTGTCTTCTCTGATTGCTGTGGCTAACACTTCCAAAACTATGTTGAATAATAGTGGTGAGAGTGGGCAACCTTGTCTTGTTCCTGATCTTAGTGGAAATGGTTTCAGTTTTTCACCATTGAGGACAATGTTGGCTGTGGGTTTGTCATATATGGCCTTTATTATGTTGAGGAAAGTTCCCTCTATGCCTACTTTCTGCAGGGCTTTTATCATAAATGGGTGTTGAATTTTGTCGAAAGCTTTCTCTGCATCTATTGAGATGATCATATGGTTTTTCTCCTTCAATTTGTTAATATGGTGTATCACATTGATTGATTTGCGTATATTGAAGAATCCTTGCATTCCTGGGATAAACCCCACTTGATCATGGTGTATGATCCTTTTAATGTGCTGTTGGATTCTGTTTGCTAGTATTTTGTTGAGGATTTTTGCATCTATGTTCATCAGTGATATTGGCCTGTAGTTTTCTTTCTTTGTGACATCTTTGTCTGGTTTTGGTATCAGGGTGATGGTGGCCTCGTAGAATGAGTTTGGGAGTGTTCCTCCCTCTGCAATATTTTGGAAGAGTTTGAGAAGGATAGGTGTTAGCTCTTCTCTAAATGTTTGATAGAATTCACCTGTGAAGCCATCTGGTCCTGGACTTTTGTTTGTTGGAAGGTTTTTAATCACAGTTTCAATTTCAGTGCTTGTGATTGGTCTGTTCATATTCTGTTTCTTCCTGGTTCAGTCTTGGAAGGTTATACCTTTCTAAGAATTTGTCCATTTCTTCCAGGTTGTCCATTTTATTGGCATAGAGATGCCTGTAGTAGTCTCTTAGGATGCTTTGTATTTCTGCGGTGTCTGTTGTAACTTCTCCTTTTTCATTTCTAATTTTATTGATTTGAGTCCTCTCCCTCTTTTTCTTGATGAGTCTGGCTAATGGCTTATCAATTTTGTTTATCTTCTCAAAGAACCAACTTTTAGTTTTATTGATCTTTGCTATTGTTTTCTTTGTTTCTATTTCATTTATTTCTGCTCTGATCTTTATGATTTCTTTCCTTCTGCTAACTTTGGGTTTTGTTTGTTCTTCTTTCTCTAGTTTCTTTAAGTGTAAGGTTAGATTGTTTACTTGAGCTTTTTCTTGTTTCTTTAGGTAGGCTTGTATAGCTATAAACTTCCCTCTTAGAACTGCTTTTGCTGCATCCCATAGGTTTTGGGTCGTCGTGTTTTCATTGTCATTTGTCTCTAGGTATTTTTTGATTTCCTCTTTGATTTCTTCAGTGATCTCTTGGTTATTTAGTAACGTATTGTTTAGCCTCCATGTGTTTGTCCTTTTTACGTTTTTTTCCCTGTAATTCATTTCTAATCTCATAGCGTTGTGGTCAGAAAAGATGCTTGATATGATTTCAATTTTCTTAAATTTACTGAGGCTTGATTTGTGACCCAAGATGTGATCTATCTTGGAGAATGTTCCGTGCGCACTTGAGAAGAACGTGTAATCTGCTGTTTTTGGATGGAATGTCCGATATATATCAATTAAATCTATCTGGTCTATTGTGTCATTTAAAGCTTCTGTTTCCTTATTTATTTTCATTTTGGATGATCTGTCCATTGGTGTAAGTGGGCTGTTAAAGTCCCCCACTATTATTGTGTTACTGTCAATTTCCTCTTTTATAGCTGTTAGCAGTTGCCTTATGTATTGAGGTGCTCCTATGTTGGGTGCATATATATTTATAATTGTTATATCTTCTTCTTGGATTGATCCCTTGATCATTATGTAGTGTCCTTCCTTGTTTCTTGTAACATTCTTTATTTTAAAGTCTATTTTATCTGATATGAGTATAGCTACTCCAGCTTTCTTTTGATTTCCATTTGCATGGAATATCTTTTTCCATCCCCTCACTTTCAGTCTGTATGTGTCCCTAGGTCTGAAGTGGGTCTCTTGTAGACAGCATATATATGGGTCTTGTTTTTGTATCCATTCAGCCAGTCTATGTCTTTTGGTTGGAGCATTTAATCCATTCACGTTTAAGGTAATTATCGATATGTATGTTCCTATGACCATTTTCTTAATTGTTTTGGGTTTGTTTTTGTATGTCCTTTTCTTCTCTTGTGTTTCCCGCTTAGAGAAGTTCCTTTAGCATTTGTTGTAGAGCTGGTTTGGTGGTGCTGAATTCTCTTAGCTTTTGCTTGTCTGTAAAGCTTTTGACTTCTCCATCAAATCTGAATGAGATCCTTGCCGGGTAGAGTAATCTTGGTTGTAGGTTCTTCCCTTTCATCACTTTAAGTGTATCATGCCACTCCCTTCTGGCCTGTAGAGTTTCTGCTGAGAAATCAGCTGTTAACCTTATGGGAGTTCCCTTGTATGTTATTTGTCGTTTTGCCCTTGCTGCTTTCAATAATTTTTCTTTGTCTTTAATTTTTGCCACTTTGATTACTATGTGTCTCAGCGTGTTTCTCCTTGGGTTTATCCTGTATGGGACTTGCTGCACTTCCTGGACTTGGGTGGCTATTTCCTTTCCCATGTTAGGGAAGTTTTCGACTATAATCTCTTCAAATATTTTCTCTGGTCCTTTCTCTCTCTCTTCTCCTTCTGGGACCCCTATAATGCGAATGTTGTTGCGTTTAATGTTGTCCCAGAGGTCTCTTAGGCTGTCTTCATTTCTTTTCATTCTTTTTTCTTTAGTCTGTTCTGCAGCAGTGAATTCCACCATTCTGTCTTCCAGGTCACTTATCCGTTCTTCTGCCTCAGTTATTCTGCTATTGATTCCTTCTAGTGTAGTTTTCATTTCAGTTATTGTATTGTTCATCTGTTTGTTTGTTCTTTAATTTTTCTAACTCTTTGTTAAACATTTCTTGCATCTTCTCGATCTTTGTCTCCATTCTTATTCCGAGGTCCTGGATCATCTTCACTATCATTATTCTGAATTCTTTTTCTGGAAGGTTGCCTATCTCCACTTCATTTAGTTATTTTTCTGGGGTTTTATCTTGTTCCTTCATCTGGTATATAGCCCTCTGCCTTTTCATCTTGTCTGTCTTTCTGTGAATGTCTCACATTTCACTTTTTTATCCTTCTATATTGCTTGAATTTCTCACCAGATTTTTGGGGGTTTGTTTTTGTTTTTTAATTACAAGTTATGTGGTCAAAGGAGACACGGACCTTTTTTAAAATTCACCATTTTACTTCATATTACTTAAAGCTAATAAATATTATACACTGAATTTTTCCTTTAATAACCAATAGAGGATGCTAATGAGCCAATGAATTTCAAAACTAGTGATGAAGGGAAAGAATCAAGCTTTTTTTTTGTTTTTAGGGAATTCCCCCATCTTATTATCATTTTTTTTAAATTTATTTATTTTATTTGTGGCTGCGTTGGGTCTTCGTTGCTGCGCACGGGCTTTCTCTAGTTGTGGTGACCTTTCTCTTCGTCGTGGTGCGCGGGCTTCTCATTGCGGTGGCTTCTCTTGTTGCAGAGCACAGGCTCCAGGCATGCGGGCTTCAGCAGTTGTGGCATGCGGGTTCAGTAGTTGTGGCTCACAGCCTCTAGAGCGCAGGCTCAGTAGTTGTGGCACACCGGTTTAGTTGCTCCGCGGCATGTGAGATCTTCCCGGACCAGGGCTCAAACCCACGTCCCCTGCATTGGCAAGCGGATTCTTCATCACTGCGCCAGCAGGGAAGCCCGAATCAAGCGTTTAAATCTACCTCTCCTATACAAATGGTAACCAAAGGAGTAGACGAAGGAAAGTTTTCTCTTTATAGAAGTATTCCAGCTAACAAATGAAGAAGAAATTTTATAATTAAAATATCATTTTGCAACTGCTAATGAATGTATGAATGGATACTGGCACTGATCAATGGCAGCAAACATGACAAAAAGAGAAACAACCAGACATTTCATGCCTCCTGATAGAAGACTACACCACCCACTTACAAAATATTCTTGGCGGGAAAAACCTGAATCTGATCAAGCTTATCTAGCTCCAACTACCAATTTACAGGAAAGAGAGGAACATGTTGAAAGATACTGCAAGGATGTAATAAGCAAAATCCAGAAAGTGGAAAACTTTAGAGGATAAACAACCACTTTCTGCAACAAATAAATTGCAAAGGAAGAAAACAAACATGAGGAAAATCTACAGATGAGGGTTTTCCAACAGCAGCACTACTGACATTTAGGATCAGAGAATCCTCTCTCGTAGGAGCTGCTCTGTGCGGGACATTTAGCAGCATCCCTGCCCTCTGCCTATGACACGCCAGGAACAACCCCACCCCATCCCCCTGCCAAAATAAAAAATGTCTCTAGACATTGCCAAGTGTCCCCTGGGAGGCGAAATCGCACCCAGTTGAGAACCACTGCTACGGATTAAGAGACACATCAACTAATCATAATGTGTGGACCTTATTTGGACCTTGATTCAAACTATAATACCAAAAGTTACTGTATTTACCATTTACTACACCAAAATACTAAAAAATATTATGACATTTATGATACAACTGAAAATTTGAACACTGAATACTGATATTACACAATTTTCAATTATTTTTAGTTGTTTTAAAGGTATTGTAGTTTTTCTTAAAAGGGGCCTTATCTTAATAGATATACATGCTGAAATGCTCACAGATATAATGACACATCACCAGTTCGCTTCAGAATAACACCAAGTGCAAGGGAAATGGGGGCAGGGTTAGATGAAACAAGATTGGTCATGAATGAATTGATAATCACTAAGGTGGAGTGATGGTTATCTGGAAGCCTATTATATAATCCTATTTATTTGTTTATGTTTGAAATTTTCTCCAAAAAACCCACAAAAATTGAAATTAAAGTCAAAACCATCATGGTGGCTAGCAATATTGAGATGAATGACAAACCAACCCAGTAAGTGAATCTTCTTTTTTTTAACATCTTTATTGGAGTATAACTGCTTTACAATGGTGTATTAGTTTCTGCTTTATAGCAAAGTGAATCAGCTATACATATACGTATATTCCCATATCTCCTCCCTCTTGCATCTCCCTCCCATCCTCCCTATCCCACCCCTCTAGGTGGTCACAGGGCACCGAGCTGATCTCCCTGTGCTATGCGGCTTCTTCCCACTAGCTATCTATTTTACATTTGGTAGTGTATATATGTCCATGCCAGTAAGTGAATCTTAACGTTCAACTAGTTTCCATTAACCATCCCATGGTATGCTTGCTCAAACACATGCAGGGGCTCTCAGAATATATAAACAGATGATTCTAAAAAAAAAAAAAAAAAAGAAAAGAAAAGAAAGAAAGAAAGAAGGAAGGAAAATGGCCCTCAGCCCCATGAAAAGTTGTTCAAACTCATTTGTAATTAGAGCTATGCAGATCAAAACGTGGATACCATTTGTCACCTATCAGATTGGCAAAGATTAAAAACATGACAACACATCCTGATGACAAGAATGTGGAGAAAGCTGCACTTTCCTACACTGCTGGTGGGAATGAAAGCTAGTCCAACCATTCTGGAGGGAAATCTGGTAATCCTGACAAAACAATGCACTTAATCTTCTGACCAAGTAATCCCACTTCTAGCAATCTAACCTGAAGATATACCTCCATTAATATGAAAATACATATGCACAAGGTTATTCATTACAGCATTGTTTATAACTATAAAATGTGATAAACAACCTAAATGCCCATACACAAGAAAATGGATGAATAAAACAGGGTACATGCACACAAAGGAGTACCGTACAGCTGTTAAAAAGAATAAAGAAGAGCTCTATGAACTGACATGGAGTGATTTCCAGTATACACCGTCAAGTAAAAAAAAGCAAAGTGAAGAGTATTCATCGTATGCTACACAGTGTAAAAAAAAGTAGATATAAGAAAACACACAAGGATCTGCACATTTGTGGGAAAATGAACAAAAAACTCCACACAGAAAGGATAAACCAGAAACTAAAGAGAATGATCACTCGTGGGGATCGGGGAGATGGGGGACCGGGAGGGGTAGGAGGAGTGAAGAGGGCAAGACACTTGTGAGTATACCTTTTCATGTAACTTCTGGCTTCTTAGAACCACAGTAATGTTCCACATACCCAAAATATAAACCAACAATTAAAACCAACCAGGACAGAGGAGGAATCCAAAATGCAACATAAACAGTAACAAATAAACCTGAACTATATTACAAATAAATAACACACTAAAGTAGAAGAAAAGAAGTTAACTTTAGAAAACGGTTTTCTGCCTAGATATTATAAGGCTAAAGACAAAAACAAAACAAAACAAAACCTACACACAAATACTGTAATCTACTTAGCAAACTGGGTTTCTCAGAAGGGTATGGGTTAGCAATTTGAGAACTACTTTATGTACTTTATGTATACACTAGGATTGAACAAATAAATATATTGTAGATAATGAGAGCTGCGTTTCTGTTAGTCAACAAAGTCAACAGTAAGGAAAGGAGGAAGTTTAAAATGAACCCTGTGGTGTTAGATTAGAATCAAAGGTATCACTATAAAGTTTTATGGTTTTAGTACAAATAGACATAAACACAAATACAGGTGTGTGTGCATGTGCGTGATTAGAGTATTTCCTAGTTCTGTCCACTGAGAACGTCTAGAAGCAATGAGCCTACCGAGTGCCAGACCTTGGTTTCTAACAACCATTCTCCAATAAAAGGAACCAGGGCTCACACAAATACATACAAAAATCATATGTCGGACTTCCCTGGTGGTGTAGTGGTTAAGAATCCGCCTGCCAATGCAGGAGACACGGGTTCAAGCCCTGGTCTGGGAAGATCCCACGTGCCATGGAGCAACTAAGCCCGTGCGCCACAACTACTGCGCCTGCGCTCTAGAGCCCGTGAGCCACAACTACTGAAGCCCACCTGCCTAGAGCCCGTGCTCCACAACAAGAGAAGCCACCACAAAGAGAAGCCTGCCACTGCAACGAAGAGTAGCCCGGCTCGCCGCAACTGGAGAAAGCCCACGCACAGCAACAAAGATCCAACACAGCCAAAAATAAATTAATTAATTAATTTTTTTAAAAAAATCATGTTACCATTTATTCACACCATAATTAATGGAAAAAGTATAATATTAATATTAATGGAAAAGTAAGTAGGCAATCACTACAGTAATAAAATGTGACTTCCAAAAAGAATTAGACACTTGGTAGCAGCTGCAACATCAGCACTGACCAACTGTTCAAAAACTGTGCAAATTATTGTGGGGTTTCAACTGCTCAAACCAACCAAAGCTTGCTTTATAATCAAATTCCTTTACTTACTCCTGTTCTGTTCTTATTCTTGAGCCCCACCATGTCAGACCATCAAATATAAAGGCATTCATCCCCTTTACGTGTTCAGTAAACTCAATTTCATACCTAAGAATGCAGGATATGACAGCATACCAAGCAGAAATCTGCCCCAAACTGATGGTTTAAAAAGTTTTAAAGCTTGATGAGAGAACTATATGTTAGTGCCACTAAGCATTCTGAGAGAAGACTCCATTTCACAACATATTTTAGTTCAAATAGCAAAATTGAGTATATATGTAGAATACTATTATAAGTGAAACATATGAAGAAAATACTCATATATTCTCCTATGATAAACTGTCACATCAAAAAAAGATGTTGAGAAACTCAATAAATGGACTTTTTGTCTCTTACAGGGAGATACATGTTCACCTATTAAGTTTATAATACTAAAAGACTTGATCATTAAGCAGAAACGTAGATAAAACAAATTTTAAAAATAATTCCCATCCTTAACATTAAGAAAAATCAAAATACGCTCCAATAAGAAATCCATTATAATAAGGATGAAACAGAGTTAATTATAAAACTTTTCAAATAATGATTTCATACTCTGTTCCCAAGGCAGTTATGATCATTGTAAACATATTTACGCCAAAGAAAATAATTTTAATAAAGGGAAAAAAGGAAGATGTTTACAGATGTATTTCTCTGGAGCTCTGGCACATCTGTTTTACCTGCATCACACCCCTCCCCCACCCCCACCCCACGACAGAGACAGAGATCAGGTCTGGCTCTATGACCTTCTAGCTCTGCAACCCTGGGAAAGTTACCAACCTCTCAACCCTCAGATTCCTCATCTGTAAAATGGAGATGATAATAACACTTACCCAGCAAGGTTACAGTGAGAGTTAGATGAGTTAATTAATACAGCTAACGCAGTTAGACAGTGCCTAGAACTTGGCAAAGCATTCATTAAGTGTTCGGCTGAGTTCCTGGGACTCTAAGAGTGAGTAGCTGAGAAACTCCTATCCAGTAGCATTATTCTAGGTAAAATGCTTCTATCCCCATAAACCAGGCTCTTCGTTCATTCAAACTTCAGGAATGAAAATTAATATAGGACATTTGTAAATTACCAAAACCACTCAAACATTTAAAATCATCCCTCACCTGGATTATCACAATAGCTTTCTTACTCACCTGCCTGTCACCTTTGCCTCCCCCTCCAGTATTTTCTCCATGTAGCAGCCAGAGTGAACCTTTTAAAGGTTAAGTCAGATCGTTTATTCCTCCACTCAAAATATTTGACTATTTGCTCTGAGTGAAATCCAAAATTTTCTAGTGTTCAAATGGCTCCTTCACAAAGCCTTCCATAATCACACCGTATGAAAGCAGCCTTATACCACCCCCAGTCCTCTCTCTTCTCCTAACTCAATTTTTCTTCACAGCACTTAGCATTCTTTTGCCATGTATATTTACTCAACTATCCCACTTCCCCACCATCCCCACCTCCACAGAATGTAAGTTACAGGATAGCAAGGACTTTGTTCATCGCTATATTCCTAGCACCAAGAACAGCGCCAGGCATACTGCAAACTGGGCCAAAGCCAACAGCATACTTGATAAAACACAAGAGGCAGTCCCTTGTGTCCGGAAAAAGAAATGAAGTAAAATTACAAAATACTATGTGTCAGCTACTAAAGTGGCAAATTTTTAACTTTTTAAACTTTTTATTTTAATGTTTGAAGTGTAATAAAGTTTTAAAAAAATCTTCAGTGCCCATACAGCTCAGTGAACTTTTCCATCTGTATACACTCATGTAACAACAACCCAAGACCAAGATATAGAACATTTCCTGCACCTCAGAAGCTCCCTTGAGCCTCCTCTCAGTAAATACCCCCAGAGAGGTGAGTATCAATACTAGTCTGACTTCTACTCAATTATGCCTGTACTTGAACTTCATATAAGTAGAATCAAACAGTATATGCTTTCATGTCGGTCTTCTTTTGTTCAACCTTATATCCGTGGGATTCACCCACGTTGTTGCATACAACAGTAGTGCATTCCTTCTTTATGGCTAAGTAGCATTCCATTTTATGATTATACCACAGTTTATATAATCGACTATTGATGATAGTTAAGTTGCTCCAGTTTGGGGATAATATGAATAGTGCTGCCATGAATGGGCTTCTGGGTTCATGGGTATGTCTTTTGGTATCTGCAGAATGGCAACATTTTTGTTTGTTTGGGGGTTTTTTGGGGGGGCCGGGGGGAGGGAGATAATGGTTAATAATACCTTAGTGAGAATCCAGGGAAACGCAAGTAGGCAGTAGGTGGGAGTATAAACTGAAATAACCTTTCTGAAAGACATTCTGGCAATAGGCACAAGAAGTCTAAAAATATCTATGCCCTGTGACTAATAACTCTACTTCAAGGAAATTTCTTACTGAGTATTTACATGGGCCAGATCTTCTTCTAAGTGTTTTACATGTATTAACTCATTTGATTTATTCTAAGGAAATGATTAGAGATGCTCAACAATGGTTTATTCAGAAGGATGTCAATCAACCATCCATCATTAGGAAATAGAAGAAAAACTAGTAAACAAAGTAAAAAACTAACATGAGGAGAATGATTTTGAAATGTACTGTACTTCCATGAAATTAAACTCTATGCAGCCACTGAAAATGTTTCTCAAAGAACATTAAAGATATAGGAAAAAGTATACATTAATGAATGATAGGTAACAGTAGAACGCATAAATAAATTCCTAGTTTTGTTTCATTTTTAAAAATACATATGTATACCTTAAATGTTAAAATACTGGTAATCACTGGAAGACATGGGTAATTTCATATTCTTGATTCTCTTCTATACCTCTCAATTTTTCTACAATATGTTACTTTTGCCAATCAACATGAATATATGACTAACAAGACTAATAAATAAAGGTGTTTACATTATAATGGCGAGACAAAAGACATTATAATACAACTGAATCAGGGCAATGATGCCATTTTGCATAGGATGATATAAAAGCTCTATGAAAGACATCTATCCTAGAGATTAGTAGGGGGTAGGGCATTGTCAAGAAAGATCTCCATTGTCTTACTTCCACCAAGGACTCAGAGAGGAAAAACTCCATCTCTAGGTTGGAAGGAACCTGCCCAGGAAAATCCTGTTAATTCCTCAGCTTGCTGCCCCTAAGGTATCAATTATATGTTGTACCCTGGGCACATGTTCTTTTCCCCTCTCACTTACAGAAAAGGCTTAGGCAGACTGAGGGACTGGAATTCCTGAACACCAAGGATGCAGTCAAAGTTCAAAAGCCTCAAACCTGGAGGAAGCTGATTCCATCTGCCCTCATGCCTGGCTAAAAAGCATCAAGGGAGGATCTTCCTTCCCACTCAGGATAAATTAGGGCAAAAACTTTTCGGATTTCCAGATGTCAGAAACTCCAGGCAGAGTTAACCCAAATTTATACCAAAATCTACTGACTCCTTGAGTTTAAAAAATTCTTCTACTCGAAAAAAATAAAAGTACCAAGAAGTTATCCAGGAAAGACAATTCTCTGTATCCACCCTCCTACCCTCTCTTTCTCTTCTGCAGATGGACCATCCCTGGAAACCAAAGGAAAGCTGAGCATGGGGGTTAAAGTTGTACTTTGGTACTTTAGGGGCCAATTCTCACATAAGCAAATGACAGTTGTTTAATAATTAATACCTGAGGAACATTTTGCTGTGTTCAACAAAGCATTCATTCTGTGGTACAATAAACAAAGTAAATATTGATTACAGGAAAAACATATGGACCCCAAATTACCAATGTTTCATTAAGAATTAAACTTGCTAATAAGCATGGCAGGACATTATCACTAAATTTTCTAACTTTTGACATCTGAATCACATTAACTTATCAAGGATTGCTGGTCAAAAAAGCCCTGGGTTCAAAAAGCACTTTTCAAAGTCACTTCCACAGATATAAAGTCACACAAATCTATGTGACAAAGGAGACCATACTTGTTTTGGCCCTGCTCTCCCTCCTTCACACACAGCCTCTTTATTCTCCCTTCAACTCCTCCTATTTATGAATTTGTATTTAAATGTATTAACAAAATTCTCCATAAACTACCTGCAGCTTTTCATGGTTATAGTGTTACTTAAATTAAGATAAATAAAATTGTAGCCAAAAATTTATTAACCCATCAAGTCTCTACATTGTACCATGGGACAAATTTCTTATGCAGCTAAAATAGTTCTTTGAAAAAAATAAGTATTTACATAATCACCAGGGATTTGGGTTTTATTCTATATGTAACCTAGATTTTTGGATAATCTCTATTCTGGTTGCCTATGATGGGAAAAGAGGATGTAGAAATAGAATTGGCAAAACTTGGTATCTTCATATTTCAGTTTTACATACAATCAAAATATAGGCGAAACATCGGTTTCAAGTAATAAAGAAAGCACTTTACATAATTTATTCTTATTACAAAGCGGCACATTTGCAATAACATTCCCAGCATACACCAGACTATTAAAAGATTATCTGATATACAAAATAAGGATGCTGTCCTTCTTTTACAGTGACAATTTGTTGGGTTTTTTCCCCCCCTCTGTTGTTGTGCTGTCAGAACTGTGCAACCTGAAAACTGATGAAAACTAGCTGTAGCTGAAAATTAAATAAAACCAACTGTACCTAGCACTAAACACTGACAAGAACGCTGTAATTTAACTGGTTTTCTCTCCCAGGTCCAGTAGAGGGAGACTAAGACATCTGGCCTGGTCGTGTAGCGTTTCTGCAAAATTGGGGAGGGGGGGAGCGGAGGCTGTATTTAAATGTCCTGCTGTCAATCAAAGGACACTTCCTACAATCACAGTCACCATATCTGCTCTTACCCGCGAGCGTACTCTCGCCCAGATACGACATGAAACGGTGCTCGGGAAACCTGCATCACCTAAAAGTGACCTCAGGCTTTGCCACAAGACCCAAATAAGGACTTTGGGAGCCCAACCTCAACTAGTTTCTTTGTTTAAATGCCTGCGAATCCCTCCCACGCCGGAGTCAAGAGGCTGTGGCGCCGCCCTTTATTAGCCTCACACTTTGATTACAAAACACACGAGTCGGCGGCTCGGCGGCGGAGGCGGCCCAAGCTCTCACAAACGTCAAACCCGAAACACAGGCGGCGGCCGAGGCAGAGGGCGACGCTCGCCGCCCCCGCCACCCGACCCGAAATCCCCACCGTCCGGCGAAAGTTCGCCCGCACCAGGCCCCCGGGCGCTAGCCCCGGGCCGCCCGGCTGTCGCCGGCCCCTCGGGCGACAGGAAATTTCACTCTTTGTAAAGTTTGGGCTGCGGCGCGGGGGCGACGCGGGGGGTTGGGGACGAGAGGCTGTCCCTTCGGGCCCCGCTGCCCACTCCATCCGCTCCACCCCCGCCGGGACGGGTTGCGCCCGGGTGGCGGGTGGAGGCCACGACCCGAGCCGCCCCGCCGCCCCGCCCGGGACCCCCGGCCCGAACTTCCGACTGGCATCTTTCAAGTCCCCGAGAGTGCCTCATCTGTTGCTCTGTTTACTCCGCGGAGCCCCGCCGGGCTGGCGCTACCGACGCCCCCGTCTCAGCGCCCTGCGGCCGAGGAAGTTTGATAAAGACCGGGGAAGGGGGCGCGACCGCGACCCGCGGGCGGAGGCGGGGGGAAGGAGGGCAATTTCTGGAGACCCCGGGCCGGGGCCAGCCGGTCGCCGCCCGGAAGGAAGGCGCGGCGGCCGGCCGGGCACGGCGGCCGGCCGGGCGGCGACTCCGGGCCGGGAGCCCCGGGCGGGCGGGGCGGCGGCGGGCTGCGGGTGCGGCGAGGGGCGGCGGGCCGGGCCGGCGCTCCGCCCGCCGCCTCCGCCGGCGCCTGCCCCGGACGCGTCCCCTCGCCCCGGTCTCCCCCTGCCAACTTCTCGGCTGGTCCCCTTTGTTCCCGTTTGTTGTGGCGACTCTTCGCCCGGCCGGGCGATCCCACCAGCCCCCGTAGCCCGCCCGGCGCCCGGCGAGCCCGGGGCCCCGCGCGCCCCGCTGCCCGGGCCGGGGGCTCGGCGCCGGGGCCCCTCGGCGCTCAGTGCGGCGGCCGGGCGGAGGGCGGCGCGGGCGGCCGGAGCGGCGAAGGCGGCGGTTGGCCGGTGGCCGGCGGCGGCGGCGGGGCTAGAAGGGGCTTATTTACCTGCCGTGGAACCAGTCCTTGCAGATATCGCACTCGATCATGAAGCGGTTCACGTCGTACGGCTGCCGGCACACACAGTACACCGGCGGGGGCGGCGGGGGCGCCGAGGCCCGGCCCGGAGCCGCTACCGACACGGCTGCCGCGGCGGCTCCAGCTGCTGCTCCCGCGGCCACCGCCGCCGCCGCTCCGGCCATCTTTAAAAAACACACACACGCTCGCTCGCTGCTCCGCTTGCCGACTGGAGCGAGCGCAGCCGCCAGCCAGCGCCGCCTCCTGCAGCAGCCGGAGCAGCAGCCGCGGCAGCGGCGGCGGTGCCTCAGTGCGCGCGCGCGCGCGATGCCACAGCCGGGCGCTGGGTGGGGGGGAGGGGGCCGCGGGCGGCTGGCGGCGGCGCGCGCACGACGCGCGAGGTCCCGGCCCGGCTCCTTCCGGCGCTCCGCGCGGGGCCGTGCGTCTCGCGCACGTCGTCCTGCCGCCGGCGCGCGCGCCGCGCTCCTCTCGCGTCAGCCCGGCGGAGGGACAGGCTGAAGGGCACGCGGGGCGGGGGAGGCGGAGGGAGGCAGAGGCTCCCTGAGGACACGCGCGGTGGCGCGGGGAGCGCGGCCCCGGGAGGGGGACAGCGGGCGCGTGCGAGCAGCCGGCTCCGGCGTTTCTGAGTGAACGCAGAGGCCGGGGAAGTTCCTGCGCAGTGAAAAGCGGCGCACGCTGCGTGTGTGCTCTGGCTCTGCGAACCGAGGAAATTAGAGCCCCGCCAGGGCCACCTCCCGACCCGGGGAGAATCTTAAATCAATTAGCAGCCGCCCCGCGACCTCCGTGGGTCCGAGCCGAGGATTAACAGCACAGCGAGCAGGTTATGCCCTGCGGTGGGGCAGGAGTGTGCTGGGAAGTCATTCAAACTTCCAAAACGTCCCACCCGAACTCCCACCGACCGGCCAGGAAATTAGTGTTGATGGAACCACTGGTGGGTGAAGGAGGTTGTTCCCAAGAGGAATTCATTTAATGGCTGTGAGCCGAGAGGGACCAGCCTTGAAATGTGGGTGGAGAAAGGACCGGAGAGGAACCCGGCATGTTTATAAACAACACGACTTAGATGCGAATATTTTCAAGTTACCAGTTTGGAAGATAAGGATAAAATTCTAAATGACAGTGACACCTCGGAAAGGGACTACTACAAAAACCAGATAATACGGTACTTGGCACATAATTAGGCCACTAATAAAATATATTTGAATGAAAGATGAGATTGATAAGAATAAAAACAGCTAACACATATCGAATAAAAATAGATTGCCTTGTTATCATAATTACGCGAATTGGAAGGGATGTTAAGAATTATGGAAGCACAGAACATTGTAAATCAACTATACTTCAATAAAATTATATATATATACATGCATATATATAGGAATTATGGAATCAGATATTTGTAGCTAAATTTCGCAGGCATTTCTATCGTTGGTAAAATCCCTATAGCTCCCGTCTCATTCAGGTCCAGGCAGAGAACCACTGATCTAGTCTAGCCTTTTTATAATTGAGGAAAGCAATTAACTTGCCTAAAATCTCAGATCTGGGCTTGAGCTAAAGTTTTTAAGTGTCTTGGTTCTACAACCAGTCCTTTTTCTACCACACCATTGCTTGTCACATATTTTGCAGGAAAAGAAACACCTAGAGGTCAGAGTTGACCACAGAGGGAATGAGTTCGAAACATATTTCTACTGGTGAAAAGAGAAAAGTTACTGTAACTCTGGCATATGTTTAGAGGCATCCTGGATTCAGGTAGTGAAAAGAGCCTTACATTCAGACCCTGCTTTGTAGAAGCTGTGTGACCTTGGGCAAGTCACTCCATTTCTCTTGAATTAGATCCTTGACGATATCCTCAAAGAAAAATTATAGATAATATATTCCTTAACTACCTCACAGAGGCTTTATCATAAGCAGAAGAGATCATGTATTTTTAAAAGTACACTGTAGAGGATGTGTGTTGTCACGGAAGGGCAAGCAGTGAAAGCTATCATGTTGGAGCTGGGGTGAGAAGGGTACCACACAGGGACGTGGCTGGGTAGGAGGTGTTCTCAATGCTGGAAGGGCCGCCTGGCCCTGGGATGTCACCATGGGTGGAGTGAGGAGGGTAGCCAAGCAGAGGAGGAGGCAGCAGTGGTGATGGGAGATTGGTTATGAACAAGAGGATTGATCCAGTAAGTAAATATATTAAGGAAAATGGGAGCCAATTCCTCACTGTTGAGGAACAGGTTACAAATATGGAAAGAAAACTAGAATGAATCTTTCGGTAGTGAACTGGTAATGGAGGTATCAATCTATTTCTATTTATAGAAATAAATATAGGTATATAAGTACATGCACACTCTGTCCACTGAGAGGGTCTGGGGCACAACAAAATGATGAGTATATCTAGCCCAGATCTTGCCTTGTAAACACCATTCTCCTCTTCATTTTTCTTCTTGGCAAAACGGCCGATTCCAGGACTGGAGAAGAGAAGTACAGGATGAGACTAGAGCCCCTAATTGTGCCAGAAAAAAAGGGCATATGCAAAGAATAATGGGGCATGTCAAAAGGACACAGGCCAACTTGTGTCCCAAATCTGGGACAAAATAAAAAATAATAATGTATTTAAACACATTGAATAACATAGAAAACCATACAGATGTAAATAACATAAATTGAAAGTTTGAAAAGGATTGGAATATTTACAAAGTTTCAAAGTATCTCCCCACAAAATTCTTACTAATTACAAAGAGAATTAAAGTAACTTTACAGTGGAGAAGTCTGGCAAGCACCATCTTAATCAAGCGATCAAGGGCCATCAGTAATGGGACAAATCAGAATCATGCACCACCTGATAGGATCCAGTGAGGATACTAGCATCACTTCTGTGTATTTTTGCCTGGTCCACTTAGTTGAGTCTCCAGTTTGGAAACACAGCTAGTTTCAAAGGCACATCAAAAAATCAGCAAGAATAAGAACACCATAAGGCATACAAATCTGTAAGGAAAGGTTAGAAAATTGTAAACACAAAGATTTGACCTTGAGAAGAAAAGAATGAAGGCTGGAACTCTGAATAATGCCAAAATTTTAGTGACAATCTCCATGCCTAGTAATTAAGAGCATGTGTTTGAATTCCACAATCTACTATCTCTGTGACAACTTACTAACTATTGGGTTTTAGTTTTCTCATTTTAAGGGGTGATAAGAATATCTACCTCACACAGTTAGATGCATTAAATGAGATAACAAAATGCAGGTCACAATTCTTAGTACATAGTAACCCATATAGCTATTAGCTATAATTATGAGTAATTATTTTACTTGTTTATTAATAATAATAAGACCGAAGAGCACCTAGAAAGTTAGGAGGGAAGACTAGGAGAGCTAGGAGAGTATTATTACAAAAAGGGGGAAGAGAATTTCAGAAAGAAAATATCCTGAGGGAGGGATAAATTAGGAGATTGGGATTGACATATACACACTACTATATATAAAATAGATAACTAATAAGAACCTACTGTATAGCACAGGGAACTCTACTCAGTACTCTGTTATGGCCTATATGGGAAAAGAATCTAAAAAGAGAGTGGATATATATATATATGTATAACTGATTCACTTTGCTGTACACCTGAAACTAACACAACAATGTAAATCAACTATACTCCAATAAAAAATTAAAAAAAAAAAAATCTTGAGGAGAGACACCCAGCTCCACGTCAGCATTGGTTGGCAACGACTGTGGGGATCCCTCTGTCTTTCTCCTTTGCAGGTACTCTGGTACCTACCATACATCTTACTTAATTTTCATATCAAATCGAAGTCACTCTGTGGATTGTTTTTAACACTCCACTTGTCCATAAACCCTCATTTCTCTAAAAAGAAATGTTTGCTCCAGCCTAACAACTCTGCTTCCCACTACTACCAATACTGGTCTATCTCCAAGACCACGTCTGCTATTCCCTTCCTCAGTATTCCCTCTCCTTCCTTTTTCTTCAAAACACTGTTCATGACTTCCCTGGTGGCACAGTGGTTAAGAATCCGCCTGCCAGGACAGGAATAAAGATGCAGACATAGAGAATGGACTTGAGGACACGGGGAGGGGGAAGGGTAAGCGGGGACGAAGTGAGAGAGTGGCATGGACTTATATATACTACCAAATGTAAAATAGATAGCTAGTGGGAAGCAGCCACATAGCACAGGGAGATCAGCTCAGTGCTTTGTGACCACCTAGAGGGGTGGGAAAGGGAGGGTGGGAGGGAGGGAGACGCAAGAGGGAGGAGATATGGGGATATATGTATATGTATAGCTGATTCGCTTTGTTATAAAGCAGAAACTAACACACCATTGTAAAGCAATTATACTCCAATAAAGATGTTAAAAAAAAAAAAAAGAATCCGCCTGCCAGTGCAGGGGACACTGGTTCAAGCCCTGGTCCAGGAAGATCCCACATGCCATGGAGGAGCAACCAAGCCCGTGTGCCACAGCTACTGAGCCTGCACTCTGGAGCCCGCAAGCCACAACTACTGAGCCTGTGCTCTAGAGCCCAAGAGGCACAACTACTGAGCCCTCCTGCCGCAACTACTGAAGCCCGCGCACCTAGAGCCCATGCTCCGCAACAAGAGAAACCACTGCAAGGAGAAGACCGCGCACAACAACGAAGAGTGGACCCCACTCGCCACAACTAGAGAAAGCCCGTGCACAGCAACGAAGACCCAACACAGCCAAAAATAAATAAAATAAATAAATTTAAAAAGAAAAAAGAGAAAACATCACCCAAGGAGACTAGATCTTGAAGAGGAAGTGTATGGTTGGTGCTGGGAGGAAGGAGCGCAGGGTCCCAGGAGAGAAGGCAGGACCCCAGCACACAAAGCTCGGCAGCTGTTTTGACAGTCAGCCTGATTTTCTTTGCTTCTGCCCCAGGAGCTGGGGTAAATTCTAAACTGATGGCCCAGTTTAAGAAGTTATTAAAGGAAACTGTCAACATGTTGAACATATTCAATCGACGTGCAAATTTAAGAATAAAACAGTGATGAGAAAGTGGTATAAATGAAGGCAAAGCAGATAAGTGACATTAGTAAGGAAAGCGAATCAAAAATGTAGCCTGACATTACATACCTTCTGAAGGGATACAGTATAAAGTACACAGCTTCACTTATGAGGTATTCTTGCTAAAAATGTTTAACCTGAATGTAGTTAAGCCATTAGACTTAACTTCCGGTTTACAGGAAATTCAGGAGATAGAGCAGCAAGTTGCAAGATACCACAGGGAGTTAAGACCCATCCAATATGTGAAACCTTCCACAAGACAACTGGCTTCGTCTCTTTAATAAGGTGTCATTAAGAAAATGGGAGGGGAAGGGCTTCCCTGGTGCCTCAGTGGTTGAGAATCCGCCTGCCAATGCAGGGGACACAGGTTCGAGCCCTGGTCCGGGAAGATCCCACATGCCGCGGAGCAGCTAAGCCCGTGCGCCACGGCTACTGAGCCTGCGCTCTAGAGCCCGCGAGCCACAACTACTAAGCCCATGTGCCACAATTACCGAAGCCCGCGCGCCTAGAGCCCGTGCTCCGCAACAAGAGAAGCCACCGCCATGAGAAGCCCGCGCACGGCAACGAAGAATAGCCCCTGCTCGCAGCAACTACAGAAAAAAAAAAACCGCGCGCAGTAACGAAGACCCAACACAGCCAAAAATAAAGTAAAAAAATTTAAAAACAAAAAGAAAGGAAAAAGGGAGGGGAACAGGAGAGAGGAGGAACACTGTTTTAGATAAAAGTCTTAAGAAAATAACCAAATATAAATAGATAGGTAGATAGATGATGGATGATAGATAGATAAAGGAAATATTACTCAGCCATAAGAAAGAATGAAATAATGCCATTGCAGCAACATGGATGGACCTAGAGATTATTATACTAAGTGAAGTAAGCCAGACAGAGAAAGACAAATATCATATGATATCGCTTTATATGTGGAATCTAAAAAAAAAAAGATACAGATGAACTTACTTACAAAACAGAAATAGACCACAGGCATAGAAAACAAACTTATGGTTATCAAAGGAGAAGGGATAAATTAGGAGGTTGGGATTAACAGATACACACTACTGTATATAAAATAGATAACCAACAAGGACCTACTGTATAGATCAGGGAACTATCCTCAATATTTTATAATAACCTATAAAGGAAAAGAATCTGAGAAACAATATATATATACATATATCTGAATCACTTTGCTGTACACCTGCTGTACACAACATTGTAAACCAACTATACTTCAATAAAAAGAAAAGAAAATAACTAAATATAATTTATGAACTTTGATCCTGATTCAAAAAAATCTAGAAAATACAGTTTGGGGGATAATTGGGGACATCTTAATACAACCTGGGTATTAAATGACATTAAGTATACATTAATTTTCTTTGCTGTGTTACAGTATTGTGGTTTTGTAAAAGAATGTCCTTATTTTTAGGAGACACATGCTAAGGCTTGAAAGGTAAAGCATTATGATGTCAGCATTTGCTTCGAAAGGCTCAGCAAAAAAAAAAAAGAGGAAAAGAAAGATGGAGATGAATGAAGCAAATATAATAATATTAACAATTGCTGAATCTAGGTAATGACGTGTATATGAGTGTTCGTGGTACTAGCCTTTCAGCTTTTCTGTATTTTTGTAATTTTCCATAAGTTTAAAAGTCTAACCTTTCCTGAGTCTGTTCTGAAGTTAAATAAATGATATTTTTGTAGTGGATAATATCTTCTAGAGTTATACCTGTCTTTCATAAATCAAAGTGCTATGGGACTATTATTTTGTTTAAGCTTCACAACCCAAGGGGTTATGAAATAAGAGGTAGAATTTGACCCTTCTAAAGAGGAATAGGGAGGGGCACTTTTTACAGAGAAAGTTTCCTAAATGCTCCTAATGCTGTGTCCCCACCACTCCACCCCTTGTCTAATGAGAGATGATGTTACTCACGGGCGTGTGTCCCACGTGTTGATAACCACTCTGTTAGACTAGTCTCCATACAAAAACCTCTACCCGTGGGACTTCCCCAGTGGCACAGTGGATAAGACTCTGCGCTCCCAAAGCAGGGGGCCCGGGTTCGATCCCTGGTCAGGGAACTAGATCCCACATGCATGCCGCAACTGAGTTTGCATGCCACAACTAAGGAGCCCGCCTGCTGCAACTAAGGAGCCCACATGCCGCAACTAAGGAGCCCGTGAGCCACAAATAAAGAGCCCGCCTTCCACAACTAAGACCCGGTGCAACCAAATAAATAAATAAATATTTTTTTAAAAAAAGAAAAGCTCCACCTGTGCCCCATTCTAACCATGAGGAAAAACATCAGGCAAATTCCAATAGAGAAGCATTCTACAAAATACCTGAGCGGTACTCCCCAAAACTGTCAAGGTCATGAAAAACAAGAAAAGCCTGAGAAACTGTCACAGCCAAGAGGAGCCTAAGGAAACATGACAATTAAATGTAGTGTGCTAGATGGGATCCTGGAAAAGAAAAAGGACATTAGGTTAAAACTAAGGAAATATGAATAAACCATGAGCTTTAGTTAATTATGATGCATCAATATCAGTTTGTTAATTGTAGGAAATGTATTGGACAAGTGGAGGATGTTAATAATAGAGGAAACTTGGTACCTGCGTATGGGAATCCTATATTATCTTCTCAATTTTTCTGTAAATTTAAAACTGTTCTTTCAGGGGCCTAGAGCTTAGAGCTATCCCATAATCACAAATGCTTTGGATTTGTTATTATTTTGGTCTATCAAAAAGCTCTTGTGTACATTACCTACAAAATCTCCATGTTTCAATTACCAACCCATTTACTAAAAAACAGTTACAGAGGACACTAGATCATGGTTTCCCATTCTGAGTTCTTTGGTACTTCGATGCAGTTGGAGAAGATGTGCCTGGTGGGGTGAGCAACATGTTATTAATACTGATTCAGTCTGGAAAATTATGCATGTCTGGGTCTGTGTGTATTGTGTACCTGTTATTAGCCCAAGAGGTTGGCAAAATTTTCAAGTATTTATTCATCCATTCATTTATTATTGAGTGCCTACTCCATACATCTGGTAGTTGCTAAGAACACAAGAATAAAAGACACATCCCCTGTCCTCAGTGGGTTCTTACCATAAAAGAGATAAACAAGTAAATATAAAATTGTAACATAATATGTTAAGAGTTTTGATGGAGAAAAACACAAAGAGCTGTGGCAGCACATAGGAAGGACATCTAATCTGGACTGGGGTTGATCAGGGAATGTTTAGTCCAAAAGGACAGACAAATATTGAAAGAAATTCTATGTCCTTCACTATCCTTATTTATGAAATAGTAAAAATTTTACTTTCCAAGCAGTATAAAGAAGTTTCACTCCCACCTCAAGTAGAAGTGGGAGGTGTATATATTTATATACATGTTTTTGGTTTTTCAGGTTATAAGAAGCAAACCAAATAATCAAGGTAGTACTTACTAGTAATGAGGCTGGGGTGTGTATCTTTAAAGGGGACTGAATGAGAGGCAGTGGCAAAAATTTCTTGTATAACAACAACACCAAACATTTATTAAGCATTCAAGGTGGTGTGTGTAGCAATACTATAAGTATAAAGAAAAATTTAGTAAATAGAAAAATTTGATAAGTAGAGAATTATGGACAAGTTCTTTTTTATTTTTTTGGCCATGCCACACGGTCTGCAGGATCTTAGTTCCCCAACCAGGGATTGAACCCGCACCCTCCGCAGTGAAAGCACCAAATCCTAACCACTGGACCACCAGGGAATTCCCCAGTGGACAACTTCTTAATAAATTTTGTTTGCATTCTTATTTCAGGGGTGATTCCTCCTTGTTTCTGATTGATGCAATTAGCAGTCACTCCTAATGACCAATAAACAAATATTTTTAAAATGCAAAGAATCTCTTTCAAATTGAACCCAAATGACAAGTAATTCTTTTGTGACCTGAAAATTGCAGCATGAATATATATGTAATAAGTTTGGATATTGTCCACTGTCTTTGAATTCTTCATATATGACTTATAAATCTTTTGCCTATGGATAACTAATTTACAACCTATTAAGTCTGTAGATTTAATTAAATTGTGAGTCCTGCCTCTTAATTTTATTGCCTCACATATTTATTCTTTTATAGGTTGTAATTAAGAAATTAACATTAAAACCAAAATGGGTTTTAAGTTTTAGTTTTGTTTTCTAATTGCACAAAAGCTACAAAATACTACTAAATAACTTTCTTCATAGTATTAGAGATAGGGTTTAGAATTCCCAGCTATCTTTTCCTTAAGTACTTAAAAATAGGAATTAATGTATAGTCAGCCTGAATATTCAGGGCCAGTCATGGGAAAGAAGCTTATATTCTCTTATGTTTGAGGAAAAAATAGGAGGAAAAAATAGCTTTAAAGATGATTTTTAACAAAAATACTAAAAAGAATTACCTTAGAAAAGAATTACCTGCATTAACAAAAGTAAGTTTGGTTAATAAGATTTTACTGAGGTCTGTTTCATACTGGATGCCATGAAGAAAATCAAAGAAATGTATAAATGGTTCCTGTTTTAAGAAACTTATAATTTCCAAGAGTAAAAAAATAGTGAGCAAAGAGTTAACCATGTGGTACACAGGCAGCCCTGAAAATCCAAGATTTTCAAAGGACCTGGTGAAAAGAACATTCAGTCAAGAACAAACACAGAATTTCAGCACAGATTTGTATAAAAGCTGTGAGGAAGACCAAAGCCTAGGATGAGCTGGGCCTTGCCAAAATAAATTCAGGACAACTAAAAGGACTCTTTAATCTATATTTAGAGTGAGAAAAAGAACAAGGAAGGTGTAGGCATGATGGTAGGGGCGGATGGCGTAATATTGACAGATGATAAAGCAAAATTCTCAACATCTATTTAATTTTCATCTCCTATCAGAAGATGTCTTTGGAGCTAGAAAATAGTCTCTGCCAAAAAAAAAAAATGGTATGTGGAACTATGTATGGATTTGACCCACTTATTTGTAGCAGCATGGGAAGATTAGAAAGGTTCTCTATTTGAAACTAGATTTAGCTTATTGAGTGGGCCAAAGGGAAGTATCAAAGTACAGGAGAGGCGGAGGCAGGTGGTTCTAGAGACACAGATCCAGGTGCAGATGCACGAAGGATCAGTTTATCCACCGGAAATGGGAAAACCAGATGACAATGCAAAGACAGCTGTTGGTGGTAGGACCAGAGAGACAAGGTAGCAGAGAATGGAATCTAGAGCTAGTATTTATATACATTTAAAACAATCTTAATGAGAGTAGTAATTTGATCCTTGGACTTTTCCAATGTGGAAAATAAGACAATTGCTCAGGCTATGCTGCTAGCAAGAGGAGCAGGTGAGATTTGACCCCAGGTCCCTATGACTTCACAGTCTCTTTCCTCTGTATGCTGAAGATGGCCCAGTGATATGGAATCCGAAGGATAATAAACTTAAAAATCAAAGGCACCCATTGGCATCAAGGAAGTCTGTGAGCAGCTATGAGGGCTCCTGTCTTGGGACTGGAGTTTAGGAGTTGGGTGACCTTCTCTGGGCAAAGAGACTGGCAGGAAGAAAGTCAGGTACTAGGCCTATGTGATCTTGGATGTATCAAAAGCATGAGTTGTGACAGGGACTAGGACAGAGGCCAGGAATTAGAAATACAATTCAAGGAAGGATGACTTGTTGCTGAGCTGCTTAAGTACTTCCTGCTAAGATTCATGCGACCGGGAGAATGGTAAAGGGAAATCCCAGGATTGTAACCGAGCAGAAGGCCAGGAGAGCAATCTGTCAGATGAGAAACGAGGACAGAAGGACAGGAAGACAAGAGGAAGGTTTCCAGGGACTAAAAAATAATGAAACTGACAGATTGCTTGAAATGATCTTTTTAACATTAGAAAAAAAAACTGATGACAGACATATTGGCTCATTGGGGCCAATTAAAATGAATGAATAAGCACTTAGAAAATAAGCAAATTTAAAAACAAGTTTATTTATTTATTTATTTATTTATTTATTTATTTTTGGCTGCTCTACGCAGCTTGTAGGATACTAGTTCCCCGACCAGCAATTGCACCCAGGACCTCAGCAGTGAAAGCGCGGAATCCCAACCACTGGACCGCAGGGGAATTACCAAGTTGGTTTTAACTTTAGGACATACTAAAGTTGTAAGAGAAAGGAAACAATCAGAGTACACTATGGGGTTCTAGAGTGAATCCTATTTAAACTCTGATTATTGATCTTTTAAAACTGTAATATAACTGTACTTAGAAGATGGAAAGAATAGAAGAGGGAGAGGATGGATTGAAAGAGTTAAATCCTCAATAACAATAACAGGAAGTCAATAGGTAATGTCCAAAATGGATAAATAGCCATATAAGTATTTTATTTAGAAATATGGAGTTAAATAACAGAAAAGTGGTTAAAAGAGTTCAAAGTAGTTGCCAGTAGAGAATGGGCCTGGGTGGCATGGAGGTGGGGAGCAAAGGTGTAGCAATGACAGCAGAGGACTGCTTTTTTCACTGTAAGTCATTTCGTACTATTTGATTTATCACTTATACCCTTGTATTATTATGAAAAAATTGCTAACTTTTTAAAAGCAGGTGGGATTTGATTGACTGAAAAAGGGAAAGGGGAACCGCACCCAAAGTAATTGTGGATCTTCCCAAGAAAGCTTCAGAGAAGCTTCAAGCTCCAGTCAATATATTTAAAGACAAGGAGTGAGCCATGGGACAATCATCAGGATAACTCATTAAAGAACTTCTGAACCACCTGGAACAGGTGTACCCTCCCCTCTCCTCCTCAGAAACAGAGTGGCTGGCAGCAGCAGCTTTGCCCTAGGCCAATAGTTGTCAGACTACTGGCCTTGTTTTCAGGCTTGTTAAAACCTAGATTGCTGAGCCTCACCCCCCAGAGTTTCAGTAGGTCTAGGGTGGGGCAGAGAATTTGCATTTCTAACAAGTTCCCAGGTGATGTTTAGGCCGCTGCTGGTCTGGGACCACACTGAGAACCCCTGATCTAGGTGGAAGCTAGAACTGCTCTCTAAAGAAAGTGGGCAGCATGCCTAAGGAGGGCTCCTAATAAGGGTACTGAGGGCTGGGAGAGAAATGCAGCAGAGCTTAGGTAACTCCAGGCCTCCACAACAGACGCCAGGAAAAAGAAGAAAGAGAAGGAGTAAAGGATAAGGATAGAAATACACTGAGCTGCTATTTTCCCAGAATAAAGCCCTTCTTCCTTTGATAATTGAGAAGTTCCCCAACCTGCAGGCCTGATACAGACCTGATCTGAATGCCTGTAAACACTCCCTGGCCCACCTAAAACTCACAGTAAGGGCTCCCATTCAAGGAAGAACCATGTGGATAAATTGCAGAAAAAGCCCAAATCAGCTCATACTAATAAAGAGAAATGTGTATTATAAATGTGAAGGGACAAAAAGGCATGTGAGGAAAATCAACGGCATAAAAGAGGAGGACTAATGTGGAAAACAAACACACAAAGAAATAACAACTCACCCTAGAGGAAGCATAATTCAGGAACACAAGAGAAATACACCTTTTTCTTCATTCTAATGAGTAGCCTCAGAGAAAGTTGAGAGCAAATTTCAAGAAAAAAGAGCAAGCTGCTATGAAAAAGGAGCCTTCATAGCTCCTTCAGAATTCCTCACAGAGTTTGAGGAACCTAAAAATTATGACTACTAGAGTAAAAGAAAAAAAGTGAAGGAGTGAAATAATGAATGAACAAAGCTAAAGGCCAAATTAGTGATCTGGAAGATAAACCTAAGGACATCTCCCAGAACATAATGCAAAAAAGACAGGCAAATAGGAGATATGTGAGGGATACTGAGACATAGAAGATGAAGAAAGTCCAATATTTATCAAATGGAAGTTCTGCAAGGAAAAAATACAAAGAGGGGGGAAAAAAATCAAAGAAACAATAAGGAGAAAATCCCCTAAGCTTAGGAATGAAATGAATGATTTCAGATTAAGAGGGCCCACTGAATGCCAAAGCAAAGCAGTTGTAATGAGACCCACAGGGAGGTGCCCCTTGGTGAAAATCCAGAATAAAATTCAGATTAAAATTTATGTATGTATGTATTTATATTCAAAGTTTCCAGAAAGAGAAAGCATGTTACCTGCCAAGGAATAAGAATCAGTCTGACTTCACACTTATCAACATGGCTAGATGCTTGAATGTCTTCTAAGTGGGCCCAGCTTCATAATTTGCAGGGCTCAGAGAAAATGAAAATGTGGCATTCCATAAAAAATTATTAAGAATTTCAAGATGGTGACAGCAGAGACTTAAACCAAACGAGGGCCCTTTTAAGCACAGGGCCTCATTAATCTGTGCTTCCTTTATTTTCAGGCCATTCTCGGCTTCCAATGCTTGTTGTATTTCATGCCACTGTCTTTCTTGGGGTGGACAGGTCTCATGCCAGTGAAGGCAGCCCTGCTTCCAGGTTCTGAGAAGCAAAGACTTTGAACCTAAAATCCTATACTCAGCCAAACTGTCAATTAAGTAGAAGTGCAAACAGATGTTTTTGGACTTGTAAGAATTTAGAAAATTTGACACCTACCCTATGTGAAAAAAGTATCTGAGTAGTTTTCAAAAACAAACAAACAAACAAAAAACAACAAAAAAAAAACAAAAACCCCAGAGCTTCCAGAAAAACAAATCAAGGACTCCAAGAAATACAGTGGCTTGAAATACCAGAAACAGTGTTAGCTGAGAATGACCTAGAAGTAAAGGAAGTTTAAAAAGTAGGGGATACATTAGGCACTGATGCATAAATGATTTTTCTTTAAGCTTCAAAGATTTAATGACATTGGATTACATTCCTTCCCTACAGAGCCAATCATTGTTGGTTCAGTGATGAATAATTTAAATAATTATAATATTGTAATGGCTTTTTAAATGATTTTTATTTTTAGAACCAATCTATAGTCAAAACACAGAAAACTTTACCTATGGTCACAGAATGTAAATATTTTAAATCTTGATAATGTAAAAAAAATGTCTAATAAAGAAATGAGAGGCAGATGAGAAAAGAAAAGAAATGAAAGTGTGCAAATTTCTTCATCTATCAGCAGAGAGTCAATAGGATCTGCCTGAATTTGATAAACCCAGAAATAAAGGTTTTAGTATTTTATGTGAAGTTGTAAGATATCCCACAGAAGAACTAAAGAACTGAAATAACATATCTGATAGAAACTGGTTAGAGAAAGTAGGCAGCATTATAGATGTGTTAAATTCTTCATTTGCACAGCAAGGAATTAGTAGATACTTTCTACATTGATGAATCAAGAAAGAAAGTCATAAACAAATTATTTGGGGTTCTATAATAACCACCATAAAACATAAAACAGAAAATCATGACAATGGGGGCTTCTAAGGAGTGAGTCTGAGGGATCCGTTTGGGGAAGGGAATGTGATGTTTATTTTCCATCTTATACTTTTATTTTATACTTTTCTGGATCGTTCTAATTTTGCTATGTGCATGCATTGTTTCTATAATTACATGTCAGTTAAGCAAAAAAAAAAAGGAAACGAGAGAGAGAGGGATCAGTCGGAGCCATTATGGCTTGAACTTATCTCTCTTTCCTGGTTACTAGACTGGTAGATCACGGGAACTCATTACCACCATGTCCCAGACCCTCTTCTAGGAGCCAGGGGTGCAGCAGTGAACCTTAAAAGTAAAATAAAACAAGTAACTGTCCTCATGGAACTTGCATCCTAGTGTAGGAAGCTGACATCCTAGGTGATAAGGTCTAAATAAACTTCAATTAAGGAAAGGCCAAGGGGTTAACTGGGTGGTAGTTTTAGATTGAGGGAAGGCCTCATGAGAAAGTGACTAAATGACTAAGACGTGAAAGTGATGAGGGACTGGTCATCTGGCTACCTGGGGAAAGCATTCCAGACAGAAGAGCTAGTACAAACGTCCTGGGGCAGGAATATACCCTGTAAGTTCCAGGAACAGCAAGGAGACCAGAGTGGCTAGAGTGGAGAAAGCAAAAGGGAGTGTTGTATGGGGGAGAATATGAGAGAGGAAAGGGGATAGGAGCTAATACACCGTCAATATTTCCTTTTAACTATATGGGGCATTTATAATTCTATAAACTGCATTATCAAGCATATTCTTGACAGGCAAGAACTATCACTTCACCTAGGCATTGATGAGAACCAAATCGTCTGTGTACAAATTTATATGCCTGATGAGTGAAAGAATTTTCCGGACTAGCTTCTTGCTCCATACATTTAAAAACCTAGTTTCTCCTCAAAACATAGTTTTGATATGTTTCATATCAAATTACTAATTCTAACCCTGCATCTTCCTGACATGAAACATGGTGAATCAACAAAGTGGGCAGTGGGAGTGTACCTGGTTCACAGTCGTGTGATGAAGCTGGTTCATTGTGGCTCACAGGAGTACATTGGTAGGTTTTCAGGAATTTGGTGAGTCAGTTGTTAAACAGAGACATTATTAAAAATTAAATAATATAAACTTCCAATTAAATAAATAATACTAAAAACAAAGATAATATATACTCAAAACTCATCATTTTCCAATTATCTCACTACGTTTTACCATTACTATGCTCTTAAGGTTGTTTACATCTATTGAATCCGTATGATGCAAATACTACCTAATGGTGTATACTCTTCCCAACTCCACTTACAGTGATGTCACATTGACAGCTTGAAATGGGCCACGGTGGGAGTATTTACACCATAGAAATCGGCAAACTTTACAAATCCAGTTGCTAAACATTTACTAGTACACCACCACCTGGTAGCCATTCCTACCCCAGGACAGCTAGCCAGATCTGACTACAACCTATGTGCCTGTGTTCCACAAAAACAAAAAAATGAAACCCCAACTCAAATTTCCCTTAGCTGTGGCCACTCTCCCATCACTCAACAGGCGGAGAAGTGTGATGGAGAAGAAGTTGGAGTGGAAAGAGGCAGTGGTTTTAACCAATTGCAGTTAAAATATCTTTTGCAAATTTTTAAAAAACAAGATTATGTGGACACTTTGCTAGGGCACCTCCTCGGGCATTGGAGGAAGCTCCAAAAAGTTAAGGGCCCTGAAATGTGAGCTCCATTAGCTTCATGGTAAATCTGCCTCTGCTCCAGAACTTTCTAGATGTTTCTGCTACCAACAATGGCTCCCGCCCAGGGCCAAATTCAGGGCTGGAGGCAAGTGGGGTGTGGGGACATCGAAAGCCCTGGCACCAGACACATTCTCCATGCTCTTTTCTAGGGCTGCCCAGTGGCTCTCGTGCACATACTCTGGAAGGACTTTGCATTTCCTCTCCACTCTTTCTATCTGAAAGCAACTGCCCTTGTGGCATGTATTTCTTATTCTTAGTTGCCACATCTGTATTAATTTGCTACGACTGCTGCAACAAAATGCCATAGACTGGGAACTGTAAACAGTGGAAATCATTTTCTCATGGTTCTGGAGGCTAAAAGTCCAAGATCAAGGTGTTGGCAGGATTGTTTTCTTCTGAGGCCTCTTTCCTTGGCTTGAAGACAACCATCCTCTTGCCTCTTCACATGGCTGTCCCTCTGTGCTCTCATGCTCCTGGTGCCTCTCTATGTGTCCAAAATTTCCTCTTCTTATAAGGACACCAGTAAGACTGGATTAGGGCAGACTCTAAAGACCTCATTTGAGCTTAATCATCTCTTTAAAGATTTTATCTTTAAATACAGTCACATTCTGAGGTACTGGGGGTTAGGACTTCAACAGCTGAATTGGAGGGGGAACACAATTCATCCCACAATACTATCCTCCCTGGAGACACTAAGCCTCAGAGTCTTATCCTAGCATTAATAATAAAAAGACCTCTAAAGGACCTGACTTATCAAGAAGGAAAATACAGCAGTAAGCATTTCAAAATCTATCACACTGTTACAGAATTATTCAATAGAGATCCATAGAGAATAGGGATCAGAACTAGGGCCAGTGTTTGGAAGCTACAGGGAAGCAGGTTTTAGTTTTGTGTGCAAGTGCTGTGCAGAAGTGGTTCTGCCTAGTACCCAAAGAGCTCTCCATCACCTGATGCACTCAAATAGAACTCAGTTGTCAGAGAGAGGTGCCCGAGCAGAAGCTGGAAAACTAGTCAGAGGGTATTCACACACCAGATAAGGTTTTGAATTAGATGACCTTCAAAACTCTACTAACCCCATATTCCCCAATTTTTTTCACAACCAAGATGGCAAACACACCACTAGATTTAGCAAATCTCTTATTTAAAAAATGTAGAATAGGTTATAATTCAAAACTTACTTCATAACTTAGAATTATGGCTAAGTAAATTTAAGTCATTTTCCTTTAACATTTTATCTGGGAAAGATCTGAAATGATTGAAAAGCAAAACAGAAACAAAAATTTCCCAAGCTCCAAGATTTGAAATTCAAGAAAAAGATTCCAGATCTCAGCATGAAATGATCCAAAATAGGCAATATAATTTTCACATCTCTTGGAAAAATACTGAGTCATATTGCCCACCCACATCTTACAAAAATAACAGAAGTCCAATGATTCAAGCAAGATACACTCTGCCATTGTCTGAAGGAAACATTTGAGTCATTCAGGAAAATGAGAAGCAAAGTCCTGTCAGTGACAAAAGTTTAAATTCCATGTCCCAAGGAAAATTTTGGAGTGAGGAATTCTTTCCAGCTTCAAACATGCCTTTTCCTCGTACCCTGGGATACCCGAGGGCCAGAAATCGCCCTCTGCCATGAGAACAACACAGAGCACTTGTTGAACAGGCAGAGCACGGCCAGGAGTCCAGTGAGCAGTGATTAAGACTCGATAAACCGTCCCCAGGGAGAAGGTTAAACATCCTGGATGAAGGGTGCAAAAGTCTTGCTAGAGACCCTCACGACCCACAGGGCAGATGGAGGCCACACCTCGTCCACCCTCTGAACTCCCTTCCTCTCCCAGACTTCCTCTGTCTTCTTCTGGACTCAGAAGCCGCAGCCTAGCCCTCCACCCATGACTGTGTAACCCCTGCCCTCCCTCTTGCCAAGCCTGTTCGGTGCCTTATCCCCCTTCCTTGCTTGTACCTCCTTCCTCTCCTGCTCCCCATTAAGCCTTTTCTTTCCCTTCCTGCAAGCCCAGGTTTCCTTGCGCACTGCCTAGCAGAGGGTCTGATGGCAGTAACTGTCCAAGAAGTGTCTGACCTGGAGAAAATGACAGCAAAACTAGAGGAATTCTAAACAAGCTACCACTCCTCTAGGAACTGATCTAGCCACCCCCTTCTTCCATGAGAACTTGGGTGCCTCTCTTTCCTCATTATCCATCATTATCCAATCCCTGGTATTCCGTTTGCATCATGAGGACTTCACTGAAATGCCTCCCTCACCCCCAGTCAAATGAATAAAAAAGAGTCTTCACCAGGCCCTATGAATTCTTTCTTTAAAAATGTTTCTCTCACTGACCCTCTCTCTCTCATCCCCTCCTTCCTTCCTACCACACACCTGGATTCTGGCAGTCCCCAGCCCCAGAATTTCTCCAAAGCTTTAGCCTCTCACTCCTCCAGTTCAGCTTGAGGCATCTTCCTAAAGTACCTCACTGATCCACACTGGCCTGCTCATGAAACTTCAGTGGCTCCCCATCATCCCCTAAATGAATGAATGAATGAATATATATATGTCATATATATTCATATATGTATAAGTAAATGAATATATATATATGTCGATATATATATATCTTGACAAAGCCAAAAATCTGTAAGGTTCACTGGCAGGCTGGAGACCCAGGAAAGAGTTGATGTTGCAGCTCAAGCCTGAAGGCAGTCTGCTGGCAGAATTCCCTCTTCCTTGGGAGAGACTGGTCTTTTTCTTAAGGCCGTCAACTGATTGTGTCAGGCCCACCACCCACATTATGGAGAGCAATCTGCTTTCTCAAAGTCTACCCATTTAAACATTAATCCCATCCAGAAAATACTGCCTTAATACTGTCAGCTTGTGCTGCTATTTCAAATATCATAGACTGGGTAGCTTAAACAACAGACATTTACATCTCACAGTTCTGGAGGCTGGGAAGTCCAAGATCAAGGTTCTCGCCAATTCAGTGTCTGGTGAAAGCCTACTTTCTGGTTTGCAGACGGATGTCTTATTGCTGTAGCCTCATATGGCAGAGAGAGAGAAATCACCTCTCTCACATCTCTTCTTATAAGGGCACTAATCCCATCAGGAGGGCTCCACCTTCATGATGTAATCACCTCCCAAAGGCCCCACCTCCATATACCATCACATTGGGGATTAGGGCTTCAACACATGAATATGGAGGGACACAAATATTCAGCCCATTGCAAATGCCTTCATAGAAACATCTAGAAATATCTGGGTGTTGTGGCCTAGCCACGTTGACACATGAAATTAACCATCTCCAAACTCTGAGGTTGGCTTCCTCAACTCAAGACACCATTGAGCTCCATTTGGGTCCTCCTCCCTTTACTGCAAATGGAAACTCTCCAGGTAGTGATCTGGGGGAATTTCATGGTGCTCCTCATTTGTTTCTATTCTTTCAGGTATTATTGTCTTGCACTGCCTGTTGTACCATGGCTGAAAAATATTGCTTCATATATTTTGCCTGGTTTTTAAATTGTTTTAGGTGAGAAGGTAAATCTGATCTATGTTGCTCCATTATGGCTAGAAGCAGAAGTCTATCTCTGCATCATGCTATGAAGAGGGCTTTGTTCATCTACGTGATCAATAATAGTGTAAAATAGCATTTTTGTTTTCTGATTTTAAAATGAGTCTGTTTATCACAGAAAACTTTGTCACTACAGAAAAATACAAAGAAAAAAACCAGTTCACACATAATCTCCTACATTTTGCTGTATAATCCTCCTCTCTTTATGAATACGTTTATGAATATTACTATTATCATTAGCTCGGTAAACACTTTTCTTAAAAATTAAATTTATTTATTTTTGGCTGCGTTGGGTCTTCGTTGCTGTGCACGGGCTTTCTCTAGTTGTGGCGAGCAGGGGCTACTCTTCCTTGCGGTGCGCGGGCTTCTCGTTGCGGTGGCTTCTCTTGTTGCAGAGCATGGGCTCTAGGTGCGTGGGCTCAGTAGTTGTGGCTTGCAGGCTAAGGAATTGTGGTGCACAGGCTTAGTTGCTCCAAGGCACGTGGGATCTTCCTGGACCAGGGATCGAACTTGTGTCCCCTGCATTGGCAGGCGGATTCTTAATCACTGCGCCGCCCTCGGTAAACACTTTTGAATGAAACCAGTGAACCATGCACAAATTCTCAGAGAATCCCCTTTACTCCTCGCGGGGGAAGCAAATCGCTGCAAGCAGGCAGATAGAGCTGCTGAACGAGGCGGTCCTTTCTTGGGGAGATTAAAGAGCTTGGATGAAAGGAGTTTGAATATAGAGCCCGAACCTGATCAGCTTTTGAGGTGTGAGTTGCCCTAAGTAAGCAGGCCCCAAAGCCTCTCTTTCCAGAACAAAAATTCTTTCCCTCCAGGAGAGGAAAGCAGAGAGGGTGTCTTGTGACGTGCCAGGGAGTCTAGTCTGAAACGCTGGATGCCGGATAAAAGGAGGGCAGAATAGATCTGAGAGGGCACAGGTGCTCAGCCCTGCTGAGGCGACGCCCTCTACACCCCGCTGGAGAAAGGGTCACCCCGAGTTTCCTGACCTCACAGATAAAATGCCCTCATCCCCTCCTCGTCCTGCCCTGCTCACACCAGGTGGACCACGAATATTGGTTGGAATCGTGAAAGAAAGATATGATTAAGATAACAGAAGGTCTCTGAGAAGCCAAGTCTTTTTCTGGAAAGCTCTGTCTCTCCGTGATGGCTTCACCTTAGCATTTCGTTAGTGCTGCCCACACTGGATCTGAGGTGTCCTGCACTCACTCCACAGGGACAGGGCGTCTAATTAATTGGTTCACAGACGCCAAAGTTTTTATCACCCTTCGCTTTTCAATTGTCTGACCCTCAACCATTGTTTAGGGGACCAGGCCGGCGACCTTTGACTCCTGCCATTGACCTCTGACCTCTCAATTGCTTTCGGTGGCTCTCTGTCTGGGAGCAATGGGGGAGGCTGGGGAGGGGGGAGGGAAGTTCAAGTGTCTACCAAGCATAAGTAGAAGAAACTCTGGATGAGAATCCAACAGAAAGCCCTGAAATAAGATAGCAACAGAGTACCGGGAGAGCGTCAGAAAACCAGATCCTTTTCTGTGCATTAAACACCGGTGACCCTGAGGCTGGAGACAGCCTAGCAGCCTCAGCTCAGATAAGCTCATCGCACCCAGAAAGCCATCTTCCGTGGTAACCATGTTTCAGTTCTCACTGACAGGGCTTAAGCAAGAGCCCCCATTTCCCCTCTTTCTCATCTCGGTCCCGGAAGGCAGGCAGGACGTTATGGGATCTGAGAGCACAGGCTCAGAGCGTTACACACCAGAGTCTGCCCCTCAACCAACACCAGTGTGACCTTGGGCGAGACTCCCACGTGCATGGTGGGGCTGAGTTTAAGAGCACCTGCCTCACGAGGCTGTTGTGAAGAGTCAATGAGGTAGTAGTATAAAGTGTTTAGAATGTCCCTGGGACACAGCAAATCCCAGGAAATGTGAACTGCTATGCTTTTATTTTCCAGAATTTCTCTTTGCATGTTCCTTTAATTATTTGGTTTTCTTTAAAGAAATTATGAGGGTAGAGTTGTAGATTGTTACAAAAAGTTGAAGACATGATGAAACAACCGTTTCTGGTAAAAAAAAAAAAAAGGGAACAGGGACACTTGGGGAAAGAGAAATATATTTAATGGGAAAGACACACAAATGCCCTCTTAAAGACTGAAAAAACGTTGATATTTGGGAACATTAAAATGTACTATGTACAACTTGTTCATAGAATGCTTTATATAATAACTATAAGAGCATGGCTTACCTAAGCATGAACTGTAAACTTATCAGTTGACTTTATTGTTATATGTTTTGAATTCTTTTTGTGAATGAAACTCCAAAACGTGGAAGGGAACTGACTTGTCAGTTTTTGCCTATTGATGAGAATCAGACAAAATCTAAGAACTGGGGGTTGGGGTAGGGGTCATCCTCACAGTAAAACAAAGAAAGTCATTATGTTCTCTGCACACCGTGTCCTCTACTGTGTCAAAAAAGATACAGAAAGCCCTGGTTTCCAGAAAAGGAGCTGAGAATAAAACGAACCCAGATTCACAGAGAACATCTTTTTTTCCTCCCCAGTGCTCTCATCAGTCTTGTTTTGTGTGCTGCCACTAACGTCAATTTCTGCTTTTTCTTTGTTTCCTTTTTATCACCTTCAAGGACTTTGGAAGAATATCGTTTCATCCAAACTAAAATGAATTGCCTTATCTTTCCCATGCTAGATTATTTCTGGAACAAATATATGTAATTTGTTTGTTCACTCAATAAATATTAAGGCCCCCCCGCCCCAGTGTGCCAGGTACTGTGGTCATGGGTGTAAATACAGACATGGCCCCTGCCCCTGAGGAGCTCACAGGCTGGGGAGGAGAGAGACTTGTCCAGAAGTAAGTGCAGTGCAGGGTTACAGGAGCAGTGTCAGGTCCTCGGAGGGGGCCCTGGGGGACAGTGCCCGTCCAAAGGGAGAGGAGGCTAAGTCTGCCCATGGGCGGGAGGGTTAGGAAAGCTTTGTGGGGGATGTATTTGAGGACTCCTTTTCAGGTACACTTTCCAAATGGACTTCCTCTTTCATATTCTGCAGGACTCGGGGGGGTCTCTGGAGTCATCGGGGGCCACTGCTTGCAAAGGCCTCATGGAAGCACGGTGGGAATATTTTTAGTCTCAAAATAAGCTGACATCATCAGTGTTACTCGGGAAGAGATGACTGACAGAGAGCTCAGCCTAGCCTATGTTTCCTCACTCAGTCAGTGTCTGTTCAAAGCCTACTGTGTGCCTGGAGGTTAGTTTTCCTGATGGCCTTCACGGAGCTCCCCCAGTTCAACCCAGAAGTCATTCTTATCAAGGACAATGATCCTTATATCTAGAAGTCCTTTGGGCACCTCACATTTAACTTTAAAGAGCTTCTTTGCTTTTTATAAATGCTCATAGCACCTTATCAGGGGACCCCTTCCAAGATTCACTGCAGAGTGTCAGTGTTGTTTTTCTTCCAGACGTTCTTTTCTTTTTATCTTTTCTTGGAGATGGTATCTACCCGAGTGGCTTTTATGGGGATAACGAAAGGTCACGACTGAGAGATGAGTATCTTCTCAGCAGTAATATCTTAAGTCTTAGTATAAGGAAGGGTGTGAAAGGAACAGGAGTCTGGGTGGAAGCGGGGTGAGCAGATGCACTGCGGTGAAGTCTTGGGGGGGAGCAAGCTACAAACCTTGGGCTCCCCGGGTCTCAGGAGCAAGGGGCCAGCGCAGAGAGGGCGTGGAAAGGCTGCCAGACCCTGTCACTGCCCCATCTGCTTCCCCCTCTGTGTGAACACCAGGTCCTAAAGATAGAGCCCTCCTCTAACTTCTAGAAGCATTTATCCTCTGCACTACCTTCCCCAGATTTAGGGATAAATAGACGTAGATGACCTTGAACAAGGAGGGCAATTCCTGGAAAGGGACTCGACTCAAGAGCCAGCAGCCACCTGCTCCCAGCAGCACCCGCAGAACCCGCTACTGAGGGGTGTGATCACATCATAGGTGACTAATCGTTACCCCTACTTCTCACTTTGTGTCTACGCTGGATGATACACATGTTGCAGGAAAGACTTGCCCTTCCAACTTTAAGTGTCCCTTAACCACCACGCCATGCCTCTTGAAGGCCTCCCCAGACAGGATTACCAAATGGGCCTGCAATGACCATACTCAATCCTTCATGCTACAGGGATGCCAGCCACAATAAACGGGCATGCAGAGGACTGCATCCTGGTTTGGGATTCCTCGTCTTCCGATCAGGAAGCTGAGGGTCAAGAGTGCCTCTCAGAAACTCAACCTCCTGTTGACTCAGAGTGCGACACTGGGCTCCAGCCTCAGCATCACCTGGGAACTCGATAGAAAAGCAAATTCTCAGCACAGCCCAGACTTATGCATCCGAAACTCCAGGGATGGGGCTGGTGACGAGGGTCCTAACAAGCCCCATTGTGACTCAGGTCCACTCTTCGGGAACATGGCTTTAGTTATGCAGCCTACAAGGGCCCACACCTGGCTGGGGAAGACAAGGACAAGCACAGGAAGGGCAGGGTGTCCATCCAAGGACTCACCCTGGCCCAGGAAACAGGGGAAGGAGTCAGGCGGGCCTGATGCCACCTGAGATGAGGTGTGACAAAGGGGGACGGGCACCTCTGTGGGCGCCCCGCCTCCTGCTGTGTTCTAAAGGTCTCCAGGCTGGGCTGTCGTTTCCTTATTGCAGTTGAAGGGAGGTGCCCTGGGTGCTACTTCCTTGGCTGAGAAAAAACAAACTTCTGCCCAAGTCACTCCCCTCTGTGGGAAGCAGAAGTGACACAGAGCCGTAGGCCGGAGGAAGGGGGCCGACTGGGGTCCTCCGGAGACACCAAGACTTTCTGGTTTACTTTGATAGCATAACCCCCGCCATCCTAGGAAAACAGAAGTGGCTCCCTCAGGAAGCTGGTTCCATTTCTGTAACTGCTCACGAAGCAAGAATTTCCTGAAACCTGTACGTGTTCCGGACTCCGAAGACAGAGCTCTGTCTGATAGGTTCGTGGAGCCCAGTTAAGAGAGAGTGGAGTCACTCACCTGAATGAGCAGCGGATGGACTGGCCTGTATCAGGGGGAAGAAGACACAGGAAGACCAAGGAAGGCGCCGAGGCTGGAAGGAAGGAAAGGCCCTGAGGCCAGGAGGGGAGGAAAGGAGAGGAGAGAGTTGGGGGCATGAAAGTGCAGGACCAGAAGCCGGGAGGCTGGGAGGCCAGGGAGGAAACAAGCCCCACTAGAGCAGAGAATCCTGCAAGACGAGCTGGGCAAGGGGTCAAGCCCGCCTGGGAGCCCCCTCCATAGGGCTGCCAGATAAAATACAGGATGTTCGGTTCCATTAGAATTTCAGATAAACAAAGAATAATTTTTAGTATAAGTATGTCCCAAATATTGCAAGACTTTTTGTTCTAAAATATTATCTGTCGTTTATATATTTTATAGTTCCTCATTTGCTCCTCAGTAGTATCTTATGAGTTAGTTCTCATATCACCATCATTCCCATTTTACAGACGAGAAAACTGAGTCACGGAGTTGCCCTCAGCCACACAACTAGCGAGTCTGTTTCCACAGTGTGTGCTCCTAACTTCTAGGCTACCTTGCAGAGTCTGGAGTCCCTCTGACCTTGATTCAAAGTCTGGCTCTGCCACCTACTAGGTGATGACCTAGTAACAGTGACCTCTGGCAAGTCACTGAACCTTGCTGAGCCTCAGTTTCCTCAAATAGTTCCTGCCTCACAGCATTTTGTGCGAATTAAGTGAGGTAACTGAACAAAAGGGAAGTGCTCAATAAATGGTATTTTGATGAGGAGGAGGAGGAGGAAGAGGAGGATGGTGCTGATGCTGAGCCTTGAAACCCAGGAAGAGGAGCCACTTATGACGCTACAGAAAATGAGGAGCCACGGGCAGGCTCTGGGGTGGTAGCAGAACCTGCCATTTCTTCGGCCGTCTCATGCCGCCTCTTCCCTAGTACCTGGTCTGCTCAGTTCCCTAACTTGTCTCCCTGTCCCAACCTATAGGCACTGAGCTGCCCCATCCCCCATGTGTCAGAGGCTTCCTGTCCGGAGCTCCCAGGAGCCTCGAAGTCCAGAGTCCCTCGTTGCTGGTGGCAGGGCTTCGCTGCCTGCACTCTAGCTCACATTCCTGACTGGAAGCAGTGCAGGCTTTTCCCCTTATCTGTCAGCCCCTCATTTCTCTGTCCAGATGTTCCTACATCCCAGTTCTTGCTGCCATCAGGGGAAAAAAATCCAACAGATGGAGCATTTTGCGCCCATCACCAACCACATATGACAAACGGTTTCCCATCTCTGTTATGGAACTCAGCCTAATTCAGACTGCCAGTGCGCATGCTCTGAACTCCTTTAATCTACATATCTTCTGAGTAAGATCCAGAGAGAAAATATCTGGTGATTGGGTTCAGTTTTAATCATTTCCTGCCTTCTCAAGACAAGTCAGGTCTCGAGTTTCACTCTGGGCCCCTCAGCTTCCCACCGAAGCAGCCCCCCTCCGCCAGGTCTCCTTAGCAACGGGGCATCCCTGACCGACCAACCTCACATTCTCACACCTGGGCTGGGCGTCTGAGGTGCTGGGGACCCAGCCCTCAGCAAAGAGTGCCTTCTGCTAGGACTGTGACTGTTTACATGTTTATGCCTTATGATTTTTTTTTTTTTACCATCAGTGCTTCATGTAGGTATTAATCCTAGTAAATAAACTTTAAAAATGTCAGTTCTGTCATTGGAACGCTCTGCCTCCCAGGACTGAAAGAGCCACCATCAGCCCTGCCCTTCAATAGCCCTGACTGGCTCTCATTCTGATCTGTGTGACTCTTTTGTTCCAGGTTGTGTTTTAAGCAGTGTGGATTACAGCAGAGAAAAAGAGAGAAAAGATTCCTTCCTTCATGGGGCAAAGAATATTTTGGACCCAGATTCCAACCATGTGGTCACTCCCAGTCTGTAACTCACTTTCTTGTCTTGACTTTCAGGACCAGTGGCCCCTGTCTCCAGACTGCCCACCAGGCTCTGGTTCTGCACGCTCCTACCTGCCAACTGTGACGGGCATCTCCAGATCTCACCAGTTCTCGTGCCCCTCACCCATGTAGCCCTTGTAAGTCTCTAGCTTTTCTCAGACCCTCCCAGCCCTAGTGCTGAGTCCTACCCTGAAGACCCCCAGCCGCCCACCCTGCAACACTGACAGCACCGGAATCTGGCCATCTGGCCCTCAGAAGCCTTCCCCGGCTCCACGCCAAGCTGCACTATAGACTGGCCCTCGGTTCCCTAGGAAACCACAGGCTGAACTGGCTGCTAAGTCAACGGAGGGTTTTGACCGTGTGGTTGGCCACCTGGGCAGAAGCCTTGCTGACTGCTTTCTTACCTGGCACTCGCCCTTCCTAAACTCTGGAGCCCAACCCTATCTGAGTCACCTGGGCCTTGGAAACCTGTTCCTTTGGAGTCATCTACAACTTGGAAACCCAGTCCTGCTGGATCACAGGCACCTTGGATATCTGATGAGTGCCCTGCCTTAATTAAATCTTGTGGCCTCTGAAATTTCTTGTCTTGTTCCCCGTGTTCCTCCTGGATGTCCTAGGCCCGTGAGAGCTGGACTCCAAGAACTGGCCACGCTGTCCCTAGAAACCAATTCTCTGAGTCGCCAGAGTCTTGGTTACTTTCCTAGATCAGCAAAACCCCGCAGCCGAGTCCTGCCTTCACTCGCCCCTCCACTCACTCATCCACTTATCCAGGCAACAAATGTTTACAGAGCATGTGCTTTGGAGCCGCATAATGTGCTAGTTGCCCAGCAAGGAATGGCAAGACATGCTTCCTGGAGTAGAGGCGCTCACAGCCCAGTGGAAGGTGTCAAAGTAGATCTAATCCATTTCAGCGATGTGATGGGTGTCACCACGGGATGGAACACGTTCCAGGTACCAGGGGAGCACCTGGGAAGGGCATCTAACTCACGCCCACGGGGGCAGGGACTGTCTTCCTCAGCAAGTGGCACAGAGTCTAAGCTGAAGCCTGAATGGCGGCAAGAGCTGGTGAACAGGTTCAAGTGGGGATGGCAGATCTCACGTGTGAAAACCCACAGGGAGAGCAACTCAAAATGGGAAATTGAAAACATCAACATGACTGGGGCAGCTGGAGAGGGAGGCAGGACCTGCCCATAAAGGAATTGGTTGGTACTGTGAAGGTGATGGGGAGCCCCCTGAGGGAGTCTAAGTAGTACCCACCCCACCTGCTCTACCCTTGAGGACCAACAGTTACACTCTGGGAAGCTCGCTCTGCCATCTGATGGAGAATGAGTGAGAGCGAAGGCAAGGTTGTGGGCAGGAAGAGGTGACTGTGGAAGGATTCCAAGCATGTGATGATAACAGCCTGCACCAAGGGAGCAGTAGAAAGTACTGGGGATGTAAGAGCAATGGGACTTAGTGGTTTTGACTGGACATGAAGTGTGAGGGGAAGGGAGGGGTCTGGAATGATGCCCAGGAGGCCAGGATGATGGACGATGGGAGCGTGGTGGTGCCATAAACCGTCATCAACGGATAGAGGAGGAATGAGAGACAAGGTCCTGAATAGGAAAAGTAGTGCTGACTTAAGGTGGCCACGGGACATCGTGTGAGGGAGCTGTGCCTCCAGGAGCCATCTTGGCCAAAGACAGAGGTCCGAGAGGCAGTGTGCCAAGTAACTGAAGCCACGCGCACTGCTGAGTGAGAAGAGCCGAAGGCTGATGAGGGAGCATGAAGACGTAGGAATTTACATAGTCTTGGAACTCCCCTGGCGGTCCAGTGGTTAAGACTTCACACTTCCACTGCAGGAGGTGCAGGTTCAATCCCTGGTCGGGGAACTAAGATCTCACGTGCCGCCTAGCCAAAA